>NC_046154.1:36870598-37221848 GCF_011064425.1 Rattus rattus
CTTTTCCATGGTACCTCGTTTCAGGGTGTGGCACCCTTCAGAGGCTCTTGCTCAGGAAGGAGCACCCTACTGAAGGGCTTGTGTGGCTCTTGGATCTTCACAGAGAATTAGCTCCAGTCACAGGGTGACTGGAGTGCAAATGTCTTCTCTTACGGGCTTCCTTTGAGCCTTGTCTCCAGTGTTGAGTTCTGTGGTTCTCAGAGCTCAGAGAGCTCACTGGCAACAGGGCTGGAGAGGCCCCACCTGTCCCATCATAACACACAGCTCATGGAACCCTCCAGGCCATCGTCACTGTACAATGAGAAACAGGCTCACAAAGAGCCCAGCATGGCAGAGGCCCACAGAGCTAACAGGCAGAATACAAACTCACTGGCAGGTCCCCATACTCCAAGCCCAAGCCTTATCCCACCTCAGTTACAATCTGGAAAAGTGGCCTTTGCAGAAACAATACCAGCTCCAGGACCCACAGCCTGAGACTTCCTACTGTTATTTCCAAAGAGGTCCAAAGGCAGGAAAGGTAAGTGAGTCACAGCTAAGAGGATTCAGGTACCCATGTTTGACCCTCCATCTGTCCTAGAGCCATGTGTCCCCGGTTGATTTGTCCCGGTTGTCTGTGGCTTACACAGTTACAGAACAAGCTGAGTGTCCCCTCCCTCAGAGAGGTTTGTCTACACAGACCATGCAGCCTCTGGCTAAGCTGGCAGAAGGAGCTGTGGGAATCAAGCTGGTGGAAGGCAGGCAGGAAGGAAGGCCTGAGGAAGGGGAAGGAAGGCCTGAGGAAGGGGAAGGAAGTGCCACTTCTCCGGAACACTCCTGCATGCCCGGAAGTGCTGAGACACCCCCAGCATGGACTCAGGCTGCTTCCAAAGCCATAAGCAGTGGCA
Organism: Rattus rattus; assembly: GCF_011064425.1. Lineage (NCBI taxonomy): Eukaryota > Metazoa > Chordata > Mammalia > Rodentia > Muridae > Rattus > Rattus rattus. Next base: position 36,871,483 of record NC_046154.1, read on the forward strand.
CTCTCCCATGTGCCCCTCAGAGCCTTGGAAGGTTAGAATGTGTGTCCACACAGACCTGGGGCACAGGTGAAGCTATGGCAGTCACCGAAGAGTTCTTTGGAAGGAAGTGGCATGGCTAATTTTTTTTTTTTAAAAGCCATCCCACTGGCTGTCATTTACTAAAGATTAGGGATATATTGGTGATTTTTGTTGTGCCTGTGACATAGTGGCTCACAAGAAGCAATGTAAAGAGGAAGGGGAAGGGAAACAGTCCACCATGGAGGGGCTGCTCATGCCTGTGCATCAGAGCAGAGAAAAATGAACGCTGGTATCCCTCAACCCTGCCCCAACTCCTTTTCAATCAGAGCTCCTGGTCAGTGGGTCGGTACCACCCCATGTTTATGTGGGCCTCCCCTCACCAGCACATCCAGAAGTGTTTCCTAGGTGATCCGGTCCAGTGAAGTGCTAACGAACATAAGCATCATGGTGGGGGAACTTACCCTCCTGTCCCTCCTTCCTTCCCTCTCTACCCATCCCCCCCTTTTAAAATTAGCATACTAATCCTATGATTTTATCTGCAGAATGAGCGAGAAAACTGGTAATATAATCCTGGGAGTTGTCAAGAAATGAGTGGATGTAGACTTGGCCGACCCAAGAAAATGGCTCCCTAAGTTACCAGGAGGGAGAATCAAGTTAAATCACAGGAAGAGCGGACAGAGGACCATCCTCCCCTTTGCCTGTCACCCTCAGAGAAATGTCCTCTTTTCCTTTGTCCTTTCTTGAGTGGTTTCTTCACTCTCCCCTCTCCCCAACATCATCAATTCCTTTCTGTCAACCATTTTAGCTGTGTGAACACACACACACACACACACACACACACACACACACACCACACACCCACACACACACACACCACACACACACACACCACACACACACACACCACACACACACACACACACACACACACACCACACACCACACACACACCCATACACACAACACCCAACACCACACCACACACCACACAACCCACACAAACCCCCACCCACACACACACACCCACAAAACACCACACACACCCACCCCACACCACACACACACACCACACCCCACCCACACACCACACACACACCACACCACACACCCACACCACACAAACACACACCCCCACACCACACACCACACACACACACCACCGACCCACATACAAACACACAGACCACCCACACACACCACATACAGCCCACCCACCCACAAACACAAACAGACATACACACACAAACATAACACAAACACAACACACACACACACCAAACACACCCACACACACCACACACACACACACACACACACACACACACACACACACACACACACACACACACCACACACACACACACACACACCACACCACACACACACACACACACACACACCACACACACACACACACACACACACACACACACACACACACACACACACCACACACACACACACACACACACACACACACACACACAGGTTCAAACAGACAAGAAGGTCCTGCTCATTCATCCCTCGAAGCCCCTCGGCTTCCATTCCTCCATCTTGGTTGCCACCTCCCGACTCATCCTTTTAGGCAGGGCCTTATGTACACTGCCTCCACTCCTCATTTCAGCCTGGACTACAGGGAATCCATTGCCTTGGAAACAGCTCCCATCATGGCCACTAGCTCTCCCCGCAGGGCTATGCGGCAGACATTTCCCTGTCCCCACCTCTCTGGGCCTCTAGGCGGGGTGTTGCTTAGCTGAGTCCTCAACTCTTGGCTTCTAGGACTTCACAGGCTCTGGGTATCCTGCCTCTCATCATCATCCCTGACTCTCCCTCCAGTGCAGATGTGTCCAGCCCCTGTTCTGGGTATCCTGTCCCGTCTCTCTTCTCCATCTCCCTAGGTAACCCTATCCAGTCAGAGCTGCAAACTGCAGCTGCACACTGACAAGTTCCGCGTGTATTTCCAGCTCAGGCCTGTCCTTTGAGCGCCAGGCTCAAGTACCAGTTGTCCATGCCTCCCTAAAAATATCCTCATGTGGAGGAGGGGCTGCTCTCTCAAATTTACATGCTCCCCACTGCCCCCAGGGTCAGATATCCACTCTCCCAACTTGGTTCTTGTGTTTATCTCTGCTCTGCCATGTGCCCAGCAGTGACTGGGGGCCATGCTCAAGGTGACCACACTTCATTTCAGGCTTCCTGTTCTCTTGTCAGGAGTCCCAGGGCTCCCACCCCGTTGTCCTTACCACTGCCCTCCCAGCTGGCAAGCTTAACATTATCTTATAATAGCTAAGGTAGCAATGACCTAACATAAAGGCTCCTTTCACTCTCCGTATCCCATGGTCTTCATTGCCTTGGTAACCACTGGTCTTCTCTAAAATTCATGTTGCATTCCCCAGTGGAGACAGAATGACCAGATTTGAAGACATCAAGAAAAATAGGACGAAGCTGCCATGCCCTCTGTGAGAGGCCAGCTACCTCGTACCCAGCCCACAATAAGGAGAAGACAAGGGTCAGTGGTGCCCACTGCTGAAGGTCAGAAAAGACCGCAAGTGAGTGTCTCTTGACCTTGACAAAGCAGCTGCTGAGGTAGGAGAGGCCCCAGGCCACCTGGAAGGAAGGGAGGGGAGAGAACCTGAGGTGACAGCTCTGGGAGGTTTTTTCCTTACATTTATTTGATTTTTAGATTTTTATTTTATGTGTATGAGTGTTTTGCCTACATGTGTACCATCTGTATGCCTGGTGCCCACAGAGCCCAGAGGAGAGTACCAGATATCCTGGAGCTGGGGTTTTAAGGGTAGAAGATTGTGAGCCACCATGTGGTGAGCCCAGGTCTTCTGGAAGAGCAGGAGGCACTTTAAACTGCTGAGCCATCTCTCCGCCCCACTTTAATTAGTTTTATTTTGTGTGTACATATAAGTCCATGTAAATATGTGTACCAAGTGTACACCTGATGTCTAAAGAACCCAGAAGATGGGCATTGGATCCTCTGGGACTTACAGGTCACTGCTAGCTACCATGTGGATGCTGAGAACTGATCCGGGTCCTTTGCAAGAGCAATAAGTGCTCTTAACTGCTGAGCCATCTCTCCAGGCCCACCCTGGGAGTATGCATGTATATATGTATGTGTGTATGTATGTATGTATGTATGTGTGTATGTATGTATGTGTGTATGTATGTATGTATTTTTAAACAACTATTAAAACCTAGCTAACTATCCAAGGAGTGATTCGAAGTAGGAATAAACTTGGGGGTACTTAATTTGAATGAAGTGAGGCTGAGAGGGATGGGGCCAGGGCTCTTCCTGGGAACAAAAGGTTCTTTCCTCTGCATAGCATCTGGATCCTTCTGACCCAGGCCTATTGGTCAATGGGTGGGTCTGTGAGCCTCTCTCCTCTCACTTTAGGGAGTAGGGAGCTCATCTCAGAGTGAGATTGGGACTGTGTTCCAGTTCCAAGCTGAGGCTGGCTGTTCCTGCCTCCCCTAAGTATGGCTGGGCTCCCTGAACTTCACTAGCTTCTTTCATTACCCCCTCAGACCTCAGCACACACATCTAACCTGGACAGGGCAGGACAGTCACTGCCATTAGCCAGGCACTTCCTATCCATCCCAGGAGCTTCTATGCCAGCCACAGGCTGAGTTCCCAGCTTCCCCTGCAGCAAAGGCTCTTGAGTTAGGACAATGTAGCCATTACACTCAAGGAACAATATAACTGTATGTGCACAAACACTGTTTCACAGAACTAGCCCTTCCACACCATTAAGGCAAATTTGGAGTTCAGCACAGTGCCCCTGGGTACTTCCAGATGCTGCCTGGAAAAGGCAGGCATTTTTCAGGTGTGAAAGTGGCAGGGAGCACAGAGAGGGGACATTAGGCTGAGGAGTCAGGGCAGTCCAGAGGGGTGAACACTGTGTGCAAAAGCATTGCCCTAGGACCAAGTCTAGAAGAGACTTAGCATGGTATTATGGAAACTGGTATGCCAGGGCAGGGACCTCAGAGGTTCACCAGACAGGGCTAGTGCTCCCTTTTGAAGATCAGGTAGATTTGAGGAAGGGTGGAATCCACAGGCAGCAGAAAGTGAAGGCACCTGGGCAGGTCTGACTACCAGGCTGAGTTAAAACTGTGCAGATAAGAACCTCAGTGGGCTATACAGGGAGATCCATGTGGAGAGATGCTCAGTGGCCCTGACACTGGCAGGTGGAGGGTAGGATGCAGAGATAAAGGGAGAGAGAAGCCATGTTAAGCCCTTGACTACTTCACATAGACACTAGAATGTAGGGAGGGCATAGAATCCAGAGAGAAGGTATTTGAGGTGATGTTGAGGTTTGAGTGCGAAGGTTTCATCATCTGAAGTCCAAAGGTTGGAGGAGACGCCATGTGTGGTGGTTTGAATGAGAATGACCCCATATTTGAATGTTTGGTTCCTAGCTGGTGGACTGTTTAGGAAGAATTAGGAGGCCTTTTTGAAGGAGATATATCACTGGGGAGCTCCCTGCAGACCTGGTCCCCCTCCTCCACTGCCTGTAGATAAGGTGGGGGCTCTCAGCTCCTGTTCCAGCGCCATGCCTTCCTGCCTGATGCCATATTCCCTGCCACAAAAGTCATGGGCTCACCCTCCGAAACTGTAAACAAATCCCCAATTAAACTGCCTTAGTCACTGTCTCTTCACAGCAGTAGAAAAGTAACCAAGACACTAGGACGGGACGCATGGGCCTTGCTTAGCTGTGCTGAGTTTGAGGAACCATAAGTGACTGATGCAAAGATACCATAGGCATCCAGAGAAAAGATCTGGAGCTCAGAGTGAGGGCCCAGCTCTGATCCCAGATATTGCAGCAAGAGTAATGAGAAGTCTGAAGCCCAAGAGTTGGATGATATCAGCAAGGGAGACAATCTCAGCAAGAATCAAAGAGTCTCAGTGGTAACTTGGAACGCTCTGACCAGCCTACCTCATACACCAGCTGTCAAACCACCCTGTCCACCTCACCCAGCCTGGCCTTGCAGCTTTGGGAAGCTCCCTGTGGCCATTGTGGGCATCTCAGCCATGATGGTCTCTACCTCAGCACAGGGCTTTTGCATTGCTACCTTGATTTGGTCCCCAAGCAGCTCAAGTCCTGGATGGCAATTTGATACTGACTGGGTCACTGTAGTGTCTAGCTCAAAGCACCTACAAGGAACAGATTTAAGTCTATCCTCCATGACGACTGACTAGTTGGTCAACAGCTAGACTCGGGGTCAAGGAATATGGCTGGTGATCCAAAGACTTGAGGAAGTGAGACGCACAGAGCAGCCATCTTTCTACATTTGGCTTATTAGCTCATCATGTGACCAGGCCCTGTCTGTGCCTGCACAGATACCATGGAGAAACCACCCACTAGCGGATGCAGGGAAAGCAGACCAGAGTCCCACCAGTGCTGTTGACTGAGTGTTTCAAGTTCTCTAAGGCATAGATATGAGTGGGATTGTCTCTCCCTATTCCCAACTCTGTAGTCAGTGGACAAGACTCCAGGGCCAAGGAGGGCATGTTAACAGCTGGCAAACTATAGAAGTTATATACCAGTTCTTCCTCCCAGCCCCATGCTCCAGAAATAAGACTCGGACTCAAAATATATTTACAAATATCTTGGCCATATAGCTAGGCTCCTCTCTGACTAGAATCATAACTTAAGGTAACCCACTTATTTTAACCTACATTCTATCACATGGCTAGTTACCTGTGCTCAGGTACCGTGCATCTGTCTCCTCACATCTTCCCAGGTGACCTCCTGCACCTGGCTCTGTCCCAGAATCCCCTCTGTCTCCGGGATGTCCCACCTATTTCCTGCCTAAGTCATAGGCTTTTTATGGTGCATCCATACAATATTCTGTCTGCAGCATGCACTGAGCAGTTCTGCCTTCCTCTCTAGGCTTCTGCTGGACTCTGAGCAAGCTTCATTAGAGACCCTTTTCCAGTATGTATTGCTGTGAAACAAGATATTGTAAGTGTTAAAGAGAGAAAAAGAAGAAAGCACTGAGGCTAAGAAGAAACAGTTAGTGTGGTCAGATGGACTGGCTTTAAGGATGTGTTCAGGATCTTGGAATAGGTGCACCCGTGGTGGCAGGAGAGACAAGTGCTTGGTGAGTCCTGGTCCCATTCATGGGATGCTGTGGAGGTGTCCTCAGATATTATCAACACAAAATGCTCTTCCTTTCCACATTAGCAAATATTCCTAGTGAGTAACACCCACCTCATGAAAGAAGAGGTTCATCAGAAGCAAAGGTAGAGCCTGGGTGGGAGTTGGGGTGAGGGGTAGCAGAGCTGAGGTTGGGACAACCTGATTGTTGATGCCATGTGACTAGCTAGAAGCGAGAGGATATTTCCCATAGCCAAAAGCAGAGTGAGGCACTTCAGATGGAGACAAAGATCTGGGCACAGGCAAGGGGCCTGTTGGTGTCCATGTGATGAATTGTGGGAACCATAGCCTTCCTTGGCCTCATGGGGCTTTTGTCACTGGCACAAAACTGTTCTTGTCCCCTTCACAGAGGAGGAGGATGGCAGGGCATAGCTACAAGCCTGGAGCTTTGGACCAGGTGGCATGAGAGTACATAGCCACACGAGGGCGCTCTAACCAAATGTCAGGCACAGGAAGATGCTGGCCCAAGAAGAAAGAGGGCCAGGTTTTGGCTCTGAAGCAGTACCTAGGGTCCTGTTTTTGTCAAAGAGCACCCCCCCCATTGTATTGTGGATATGCTTCAGGGATGTTCACCATCTCCTGACCCAGTACCTGTAAAAACCACTTCCTGTCCCCAAGAACTCTTCTAGCCACTACAAAATGCCAACTTTCCAGAGACTCCCACAGCTGTCACTGTGTCTCCATGAGGTAGTCACTTGCAGATAATAAAGAGCGAGAGTCTCCAGTGATGGTCCATGTTCTCAGAGACTCATCATGGTGATTGCTCTCATCAGAACTATAGAGAACTGGTACCACCCTGATCGCAACAGGGACGCAGACACAGGACCCCAAGACAGACACCATGGTTCCTGCTCACAAACACGTGGCTACACAGAACACAAAATGCACAAAGAACTTCCACAAAGTACATCTGAAGCCAGTTGCCCTTCTAGAGCCTGGGGTGCACAGGGTGTGTCCCAGAGTGGCAAAAATAATGTGTCCTGGACCTGCCAGTGGGCAGGGTGGAGACACTGTAAAGGGTATTCAATGACTCTTCATCACCAGGGGAAATGGGTGACCTGGGTGGCCCTGGCAGGACAGAGGCAAGACACTCTAAAGGAAACAATAGTCTAGACTGATGGAGGGCTGTGACTTTACATCACTTCAGTGCTGGTCTGAGAACCTGACAAGATCTGTGGACACAGGGCTGGAAGAAGACCTTGGCTCTTTCAGATCTTCACCAAGGATTCCTGGTGGCATTTGCAAAGCAGATGGCCTTGGAGTCCCACAGTTAGAGAGGCCCTGTGAGGACCTCAGGTACCTTTGGGCATCCCACAGCCAGGAGCCACTGGCCACCTCTGCGCGCAGGTGGTAGGAGGTCTCCTGCAAACAAAGCATGAATCTTACCCTCCTTCGAAGATCTTGACCCTCGTCGGCTCGCCTCTCTTGGAAGTGGGAGTACCTTCCTCTGCCTTTTCTTCCTTCTCCACTCTAGCTGGGTCTTTCTGGCTCTCCAGGGAAACCAGCGACGGGAGGTGCACCTGAACTCATCAGGAGGACAGAACCAAGATTGGTTAACCTTGTGGACTGGGTCAAGGGCAAAGACACATGTGCCCACATGGCCTTCTGATTTTCACTCAATCGCCCTCCACAGACTCAAGGACTGGCCACAAGAGACAGTCTCCTCCAAGCTGTGTTTTGACCCCCTCTCAAGATCATCACCCCTGAGGTGTACAGGTAGGTCTCTGTGCTCTATGTTAGCCTTGGGGCCTTTGGGGACATGTCTCATTCACCTTGGTCACTCCAGTACTTAAAACAGAGAGATCAAGAAGACAGATAATGCTGAAGAAATAGGTGCGGTCTTGGTTCTGCCACACGGGTTAACTGTGATGTTCTCTCGGTCGGATCAGAAAGCCACAGCAGCCTACTAGGTTAAGGGTGTGGCCCCAGCAATGCAGAGGTCTCCTGCTTCCTGCACTAGCCCTTCTGAGCCAACACCAAAGGCCAGAAACTATAGGCTCTCAGGATGCAGAATCAGCCTCAGAGTGGGGACCAGGGTATCCACTCTCTGCAGAGCAATGAGCCGCAGTGAGACCTGGTTCTGTGGGGAAGGCTGACACTGATTGTGAATTTCCAGCATTTTTTTCAGGGTCCTGAGAGTACATTCTCTAAGTCTGAGCCAGGGGCATGGCTATCTTTACATAGGGTGCTGAGATAAGGGGCACCTTGGGAACCAGGAGAAGCGAGTTCCAATGCCAAATAGAACCCACTGGAGGCTGGGATACACTTAGATAGACTACTACACTCTGTGGGGGTGTGAAACTAAAAAGGCTTTTGGCCGTTTTAAAAAGGCTTTAATTTGTGTGTGTGTGTGTGTGTGTGTGTGTGTGTGTGTGTGTGTATGTGTGTGTATGTGTGTTAATTTATGTATGCATATATGTGCACAGAAAAGAACAAGGCATCAGATTCCCTGGAGCTGGAGTCACAGGCAATTGTGAGCCACTTCATGTGGGTGCTGGGAATCTAAACTCTTGACCTCTGTAAGAAGAGTAAGTACTCTTAACTAAGGAGTTAAGCACTCTTAACTAGCCACCTCTCCAGACCTGGCTTAGACCATCTTAAAGATCTATTCAGAAACTAACTTCCATGACTCAGTGACCCCCATAGAGTCTCTACTAATGGAAGGGGAAAAGGGAAAACAAGCCCAGGTCTAGACAGCTGTGCTGGTGGAAGCCAAGCAGTTAGATTTCTAGGGCATACTTCACATTCTCACCCTGGCCTGCAATCCACAGAGTGGCCGAAGGTCTGTCACAGGCAGGTGCACAGTATCCTGATGCCACTGATGCCACTCTGGGGAGGCCAGAGGAGGTAGGATTGGGTGGCAGTGCAGTTCCAGGAAACAGTGCCTAAACCGAGTGGGGTGGGGGTCTAGGACCCATGTTAGCACTGAATAGTAATATGGGTCATATTAGCTAGGACATAGTCATGGCTTCACTGGTTAACATTGTTACCCACCCTCACAGCCTTGAGCTAAGCAACACCCCTCATTTTCAGATGAAGAAACCAAGGTGCAGGGAGGAATGGCCCATGGTCACACAATTGGATAAGCGGAATGGGCCTCAAACCTAGGCAGTTTAGTCCTGCAGTGGGAGCTCATAGAGTGAGGCCCATGGAGGAGGAAAAGGGGAAGAAAAAGCATAGGAAAAGAAATGATGGCAAGATGGATGATGGTGTAAGTGTGGGTCCCTCCAGGATCTAAATGCATATGACCATATTCAATGTGACGTGGAGTATACCTGCAAGATGACAGTGAAGCCAGGCTTCCTAGTACTTAGATAAGTGGCATTTTCATAATGGCTAGGGGAACTAGGGGACAACTGTGATCGGAGTGTGCAGAAGATCTTAAACTGTAGTCAAGTACAGGCTGGGTGGTGCTGGGGTTGGCAGGGGGTGAGCCTCCCATTAGCGGAGACACGCAAGCAAGGGAATGGGTGTTGTAGAAAAGCCACAGCTTACAGACCATGCAGTTATATAATGTGCCATATTTGTGCACCTTGGGCAGGAAAATTTAAATTCCAAGGAAATGACTGTAGGTTTTAACTCATTTTAGGAAAGCAGCAGAATGAAAAAATGACTGTTAAATCTATAGACAAGAAGAAACCAACACTCCTTTTGCCTTATATACCTCTGACACCTCTCATCGGGGAGCAGGAACAGTTCAGGCCTGTTTCAAAGGGTTTTGGAGTGAGCTCTAGTTCTGAATCTGATCTTTGCCATTTACTGTGTGGCCCTGTGTAGGTTACTTGGCCTCTTTGAACTTTGGTCTATTTACCTATTGTACCCTAGTTCCCCAAGGTCTTATGAAAGCAAAAGTGAAGTTTAGCACAGTATCTGGCACACAGCAGGTGCCCCAAAAGTTGTGAATATAATTATGTCAGCATCCTGGCAATAGCCACAGTTTATGGTAGTTACATCAGAAGTGGAAATCCTGTTCAGAGATGTCTGTGGACTGACAAAAACATCAGAGAATACATTTGGAAAGCAGTTTGTGGAGAATATCCAGCTGAGCTCAGGGTACTTCTTTTATGACTTTCACCCTCATGATGAAAGCAGATGGCATGAGCGTCTGTGAAGCTGCAGACACAGGTCTGCTCTCAGGTCTACAAATGGAGTCTGGGTTCCAGTATCTGTGTGGGATTTGGTCAAAGCACCTGGTTGGAACAGTTACATCTGGACATAATTAAATTTGCAATTATCTTTTTAAAAAAATTCATTCGTTGGTAACGAGAGAGAGGCAGTGGGGGAGAAAAACTCTTTATATCCAGTTAGGTCTGCTTAGTTCAAATTCTGGAATTCCCAAATGTTTGCTCCATGTCCTTGACCTCTTTCTGCCTTTGAGCCCAGGTTCCCTCATCTGTATATTGGAGGAGGTGATGCTGTCTTACAGGTGGAGGTGAGTAGTGACTGGGTTCCAGGGTCCAACACAGGGCTTGGCACCAAACAAGACCGCTGGTCACTCCATAAATTCCAGGCATGGTTTGAATGTAAAAAGTCTCCATATAAACTGGTGCTGTTTGGGAAGGTTGTTCAACCATTAGGAGGGGCACCCTCACTGGAGGAAGAAGGTGTCTATTGTGAGGCCCTTAAGGGTTTATAGCTGGGCTCTGCTCCTTATTCATTCTCTGCTTTCTGAATGTGGAGGCAATGCAACCAGCTAACTTCCAAATGCCTTCCCTGCCTCTACCATGGCTTCCTGGCCACTATGAATCAAACTATGAATCAAAATGAATCCTTTCCCTTAAGCTACTTTTGTCAGGGTATTTTTGTCACACTAGGCCAGCACAGGTCATGACCTGAAGCTTTAGGCTATACCTGCCTGTGTAAAAGTGTCTTTTTTATGTAAATTGGAATTTTTGACTTTCAAATCTGTTAAGTTATGAAGTAGCCCTGGTCAGAGGTGATGGAAGAATAAATATGAGCTGCATTGAGAGCCTACTGCTATTCTGTAGCACAGATGGCTCAAATTGTGAGTGACATTGTTTCCTACAAGTGGAGAGGTTTACCACAGCCCAGTTCTATGCACCATCTTACAGAAAAGGACTGTTTCAGGAGTGGATTGTGTCAAATGTGGAAATGAGATGACTTTAAGGGGTAGAAGAGGATTAAAAAACCCCAGGAGATACAGAAAAAAAAAAAGCAGAAAGAAACTAATAAAACAATGGAGAACCACGTGGGAAAGGGCTGGAAATAAAAGTTCTAAAATTGCTCAAAGACTCCCCACCAATTTCCCCAACTCTGTTCTTTAGAGAATCACTCTTTTATCTTCCTCAAACTGAACTTTTGATTTTACAGTAGAAACTTCTGGAAACTATTTTGCTGATAATATTATTGCAACTATGTTATATATGTTAAGGAGACAAGGACAGAGAATCCCATTGAACATATTTTCTTATGAGGTCAGAACTCCCAGAGAGAAAAATCTGCCTCCCATCCCAAGCTGGCTTTAATTCTACAAATTTAGCATGAAAACAATGTGGCTTTAAAAGCTCAACACTTTTGCATTTGGTGGCTAGAACAAGGCAGAACTTACCTCTGTCATGCGGGGCTTTCGGGAGTTGGATGGAACCAGCCTTCCTGCCTCAGGATGTGGAGCTGTGGCCATGGTATATGTCTCTTTGCTCACCTTCTGCTTAGATCTCAGGAGGGACAAAGCAGCTTTAGTGGAAACCCCTGGAAGGTTGGGGTTGTACAAACTTATGCACCAACCAGCGTAAACAGAGGACCTCCTATCTGCATGCTGGATGTGATTTGGCTTAATGTAGTTTAAATAGCACCAACTGACATTAGTGGTCGTGTGGAGGCTGGGGAACTGCAGTACCTTCTTTGAGTCTGTACCTTCTTGCAATTTGGCTGGTTTAGGGGAAGTATCTGACAGAGGCAGAGAACTAGGCGGTGCCAGGGGAGGGAGGTCAGTCTGTTCCTTTGGGTCTTCTTTCTTTACACTCAGTGGAGGCAGACTTCTTCGGTGAGCTTTGCTAGATGGTTGGGCATATTCTTTCAGAGCTTCTGAGCCTGGGGCTGTCCCATGGGACAATGTGGACTGAGAGAGGGGAGAAAGTTCTTTTGGGTCAGATACATCTGAAGACAAGCTGGACAGTGTTTCTGCCTCCCTCCTGCTTCGGCCTTGGCTTCCCACATGGGTTTTCTCTGTCTTCTTCCTGTCCTCTGTACTGGTTAGCACAACATTACAGGTACTCACAAGCTCCAGTTTTTCATCTGCCTTGGAAGCTTCCTCTTCCTTTACCCGTTTTTGCTGCTGGGTTTCCATGGTAAGTTCAAGACTGCCAGCTGGGGAAAGGACACGCTTGCTTCCACTGGCTGTGGATGAGCACCCCTCCAGGCTGAGGATGCCCTCAGAAGACAGTGAAGTGCCTTTCCTTTCAGGTACTCTCAGATATGGTGTCTGAAAACCTCTGCTTTGTTCCTTGCTTATGCTAGATGGCCCAGGCTCAGCCTCATATACATCAGCCCCACAAACAGTCATGCTTTTGGAGGAGGGTTCCTCATACTTGGTAAGAGCCATGCTTGTTGAGCTACCTGGAGACTGTGTGACCAAGATCTGAGACAAAGTGGTATACATGGCACTCCCATAGGATGGCATGTGGGTTTGGATGCGGACAGGAACAACCAGTGACACCATAGCATCTGGACAGGCAGGCAGGGCCAGTGGTGAGGCTGATGTAGGAGCTGGGGAGGTGGCTTGGGGAGTCACAGGCGGCAGTTGGATGTCACTACTATATTCTGTGCTACTGGAGGGGCCAGGAGGTCCTGTTGCCAGAGGGGGCAGGCTGGTTTTGATTGAGGGCAGGTGGCTTTCTATTTCACCAGGGAGTTGCAGTGCAAACTGGGATTGCAGAGGGAGAAAATATCCAGAGAGGGTTGAGGGGGCAGGGCATGGCATGGGGAGAAAGGAAGGGGGCTGTTGGAAGGGATATCTGCAGCATGGGGCAAGAGCTGGGGAGATGGAGCTGGCTGGGGTGTAGCACAGTAGGCTGTAGAGGAAGTGGTGGGGCTTGGAACAATGAAGGTGGGAGTGGGGGCACAGAGTATGGGGAGGAGAGGAGGCCAGCCATTGCCTGCGTGGGGAAGAACTCAGAGGACTGTTCTTGCTCCTGGGGCAAAAGCTGTTGCAAGGAGAAGAGGGAGACTGGAGGGGGCAGTTGGGTGCCAAGAGGTTGGAACACTTGCAGAGCTTCTGTGTAGGGTGGGCTGGACCCCAGTGGAGGTCTGTCCTGCATCTGGCTCTTGCTTCCTGAGAGCCCACCTTGTATAGTGGCCACAGAGATCTGGGGCATGGAACTTTTTGTGGAAGGCTTGCTGGCTGAGGGCTCCTCACTGCTCTCTTGTTTTCCCTTGGGGGTGGCTTCCAGCTCTGCTTCTGGAGGTCTGCTCAGGGAGGCCTGTCTTACCAGAAAGCATTTTCTTCTTTCTGGTGGGGCGGCTGGGGGTGGAGGAGCTGCAGGCACTGCTACAGATGGTCCTGTTGGGGACAAGCTGCCGTAGTCAAAGGATTTGCTTCGGGTCTCAGTCATGTGTGAGGAATGGGGCACATTGGGGCTCTGCTCTGAGGCTGACCTTCTCATCTCTCGGGCATGTGGGTGGTGGCTGGGGACAGTCAGCATGTGGGTGCCCAAGGTTTTGGAGCGTGTGTCTGATAGGGGTCCGGGGGTCTCAGCTTTTCCGTGGTCTTCCCTGTCAAATGAAGCTGAGCGGCTGGAGCCACTCAGAGAAATGCTGCTCTCCTGGCTTGGGCTTCGAGACAGAGGCACGGAGGACTCAAAGCTGGACTCCCCTGAGGACTGCGCCATCTCAGCCAGGCGTAGTCTCTTTTTCTTGGGTGGCAGCTTCTCTGCTGGGAGCTGTGCCAGTGTCTGGCTGCGCTGGGGCCACTGGAACTCTTCTGTCTTCTCAGGCTCCTTTGGGGGTGGCTCAGGCTCTGTGTCGGGCCTGTCTGGTTCTTCGGTCACAAGGATCTCTGGAACCTGAATGTTGGGCTGGCGAACCAACCTCGGCTGCAGGGAGTGAGCGGAGCGTCCGTGCGGGGCAGGTGGCGGGGATGAGAACGGGGCCAGGGGCTTGTCTTCTTCCAGGCTGCCTGGCTGCTCTGGTGGGTCAGACTTCTCAAAGGAGCTGGTGTGCTGGATGACGGAAATTTCTTTGGACATCGTTCTCCTCTCCTTCCCTGGTTCTGACCCAGATCCTGGCTTGGGGGTCCTGGGCTGGAAGCTCGTGGGTCCCTCTAAAGTGGGTACTGATTTGCTTGCTTCTGCTGGTGACTTGGTAGACTCCAGGGGAAGGTTATGGGCTGTGTCTGATGGGCCAGGGCTGCTGAAGCCAGGCGGCTCTTCCTCATCCCCAAGGCTCTTTTCCTTTCGCCTTTTTCTCAGTGGGGTGAGTTCCAATGTGGCCCCCAGTTTATAATGCATCATCTGGGACCAAGGCTCAGGCTCAGCCTGAGTCTTTTCCACTTCATGAGCACCTGCAGGGTGGGCTTTAGTGATCTGGAGCTCAGAGCAGTAGTACTTCTTATGAGCTTCATAATTATCTCTCTTTTTGTACCGAGCACCGCAGATGGTACATTCATAGTTCACGCCTTTCGTTTTCAACCCCTTCTTTGTCTTTTTGGTAAGGTCGCTTTCCTTGGGTTCTGGTTCATCGGAGGGCTTGGTGATGGGGTCTTTGCTGCTTGGTCCAGGCTCCTCGGAACTGTACTCACCTCCCAAAGGTAATTCAATGGCTGGCTGGCGCTTTAGCATCCGTGGGTGGGAGGTAAATACGGGAGTGCTGCGGCTGGGGACCTCGGGGTCAGCAATGTGGTCATCAAAGGAGTAGCTACCGCGGAAGGTGTGGTGGTGGGTGCTGATGGTGCAGGCGGCAGAAGGCATTGAGTGGCTTCTCAGCAGAGGCACGGGGTGCGTGGAGCTGGGTGGGTGCTGAAGGCTCAGCAGTGATTGTTCCTGTTTTGTCTTCTCCCCGTGGGACGATAGTGACTCCCGGTAGAGGCTGGATTTTGGGGACTCCACGCTGCTGCGCCTGGTTAGGGAACTCCTCCTGGGCTTCACGCTGTCGATCTCACTGGTGTCCACCACAGCCTCATTGATGGTGATGAGCTTGGTGATGTGTTCAATCACCTGTGTCCTGGGCACAGACAAAGGCACCAGGCTGGGCTTGTCTTCAGCAGACAGAGGCAGTAGGGGCTGGGTGGAGGTGGATGCCAGCATGGAGGTCCGCTGCCCAATCCGTCCACACTTGCCGAAGATGATCTCTGCGTAGGACTTGGCATTGGTGTTGGGGGGGCTGACCTGCTGCTCAGCGCTCTCAGAGCGTGAGAAATACCCAGACTCCGTGCTGCCTTTGCTCCCTGGGCTCAGGAATGTCTGCTCCTCGATCAGCTTCTTCCTCTCACTCAGGCGGAGTGCCAGCTTCTGCTTGATGGTGTGCGTGTCTTCCAGTTTATGGCTCAGGGGATGTTCCGATGAGGCTTCTGCAAATGGGGTGGGGTCTTCCAGCGATGGTGCAGTGCTTGACTGGGAGCAGCGTTCCTGGCTGGAACCGTGGCTCCCAGAGCTGTACAAACTACTTGAGAGCAGGGGGTGCTTAGATTTGGGGAGAACATCTGTGGAGGGACCTGACGTGGCACCAGTTTCCTCCTCAGAGTCCGTGCTTTCTCCCTCAGTGGGTTCCTCAAACTCTTCCCCAGGGATCCTCTCCATCTCCAGCCCAGGGGGGTACATCTCACTGCTGGAGCCAGAGGCCAGGCCAGCTTTGATGCGGTGGGCATGGGACTTCCTGTGCTTGTAGAGGTTACTTTTGGTCTTGAAGGAGAAGCCACAGGGGCCACAGGGGTAGGGCCTCTCACCTGTGTGTGAGCGAATGTGTTTCTGGAGCACACTGGGCTTGGCGCAGGGCCGGCTGCAGTACTGACATATGTACTTGCCCGGCTTCTGCGGTTTCCTCTCTTTCTTGTGTACCTCTTCTGTGGGCTTCAGGGAGACCTGTGAGGGACGAGGCACGAAGACCTTAGGGATGCCAGGCAGGTCCTCAGGAGGAAGGATAGAAGCATGGGATGGGAGGAGCTGGCTCTGTGGATGCAGCCCTGGGGCCACAAAGGAGCCTGAGGGTCCAGGTCTTGTGGGGTCGACCAGCTGCCATGTGGACCCCTCGAGGAGATGCTCTGGTTTGCCAGGGGACATGAATGCTGGTGTCAGAGGGTGCTGCGGAAGCTGCGGGATGTGGGCCGAGGCCTCGATGGATGGCCTCCGGGGAGGCTTCTGCTGCTGACCCGTTTTCTCCTGAGCGCCTTCCCTAAGAGCCACTGAGGGGCCTGAGAAAGGCTGCGGGGCTAGGAGCTCCTGGCTGGCACCCTCTGAGGAAGCAGTAGTGCTGCTGCCTGGGTATGGAGTGCTGGAAGAAACACTAGTCTGAATGGCCTCTCCTTTGGTCAGCCGCTTCCGGGGACTTCCATCAGCCTTCTTGGTGCCCTTGATGCTTTGGTCAGGATCCATGACCTTTACAAGACTTCAGATGCTACTCAGGGAGTTCGGGGTAGGTCGCATTTATGAATAATCCAAGTGTCCCGAAGTGTCTAGCTTTGGCCACATTGGTCAAGAGCTGTGGAAGCCAACCCCACGGTGGCTTTGGGGCTGGGCTTTTTATCCCCTCAAGTGTCAGTGGCTGCAAGTGGACTCAGAGCAGGTCCCGGGGCCCACACTGTTCATTTTGGTGTGGCATAGCCCTCTACTCTGCAGACAGAAAGCACACTGGCATTTTTCTGCCTGAACGTCTGTCTTGAAAACAGCATGGAAGATGTCAGTATTGCCATTGAGTGGATTTGAGTGACGAGTGGCCCCCACGAGTCCCCTGTGTGCTATATGAACAGCTGGAGGGCAGAGACACCTGTGTCCATGGGTCTGTCATGCCTAGTCCGGGCTGGAGAGATGCCACGATGGATGCTGGAGCGGCCCTCTTCTGCTTTGAATTCTGTACTGGAGATTAACACCTCAGAGGAGAAATCACGGTCTTCTATGAGGGAAACAATACACACAACAGAGGAAAAGGATTTACTGAGGATGTCCACAGGCTGGGCCAGTGGAGTGCAGTTAATGCTGGCTAAGACTTCTTAAAAATTAGCTAGAGACATTCAATCAGGATGCAGCACCCCATCTCCCCACACTCATACTGCACCAATGCCTTCATAGAGCCAGTGTTTGACACTGTCTTGTGGGGTTACTGGGGTCTAGAGGCCTGGGCCCCTATCCCTGCCCCGTGACCCAGTCCCAGTGAGCCTGGCCTTGCTGAGCCTCTGCTGTGAATCTGGAATACAGGTAATAGCAGGTCCTGTCATGACTGCTCCTGTAGCCTGCAGCAGAACACCATTTGGAAACAGATAATGATGCTACCGAGGGGGTGACGGATGCTGCTGTGGGAGGGGGGAGACAGAGAAAGTACCTGGGGATGCTGGGATGAGCTTTCCAAGGGATGGCTTGTTAACCAAGAGACTCTCTGGCCCCAGATCTGCATGGTCTTGAGAAATATCACGCATCTTTTATCCCCATGCAAATCCCTGTTTTGTGTTTCTGGGCAAAGCAGTCAAGGTAGGGATATAACCCATGGTAACTCACACTGAGCACAGCTGTGACCACCAGATCAACCCAAGGGAATGGGGAATTTTCTAGAGCGTTCCTCCAGCTGTGCGAGCTTTTTTCCTAGACAGTGCTTATTGATGTCCTGTAACTTTCTCTGCGGTCCAGGCTGGCCTCAAACTCAGAGATCTACTTGCCTCCATCTCCCAAGGGCTGAAATTAAAGGCATGTGCCACCACCGCCCAGAACTTGTAGCATTTTCTTATCCCCAAGTGTGCTAAGGAGAAAAAAATCACAACTCTTTGGTGAAGCCGCAATTATTGGTCCCTTTGAGCAGCTGAGCATGAACCCCACTGGGTGGGTTGCTAATCCCCGAGAGTCTTTCCCAGTTCCCAGGGGCTGCCTGCCTTCCTTGGCTTGTGGCCTTATGTCTTCAAAGCCACATTGGATGCAATGGAATTATTTCGCACTAACGTCTGTCTTCCCTTCCTCTTGCTTCTCTCTGGATGACCCATCCTAGATCCTTATTGGCCCAGCCACAAAGTCCTTCTTACATGAATGGTGATCTCGTCACAGATGCCAGGCATAAAAACCGGCTGTCTTGTGCCTACCAGAGTCTCACCTTGTATCTGGATCTTCAGGGAGGCTCAGGGTATCTGTACAAACTTATTAGCCAAGGAGTTTTCCTTATTGGCGTATGCAAATTCTCCATAGTGGGGTATCTACTTGTATTTTTTATACTTGTATTTATCATCTGACCTATTTGTTCTACCTCATTCTTTTAAGACTCATGTCCTCCCCTCCCCCAGTTGTCTCTAACTCCATGTGGACATTTCTGTGTGTATAAGAAATGACACAAGGATTAACTTATTATTATTATTTTTATTACCAAAAGCCAATTACCCCCTCCTCTCTCTCTTGCTCTCTTGTTCTTCCTCTCTTACCCTCTTCCCTCTCTGTCCCTTCTTTCTCCATCACCGCCCCCCTCCCGCCATGTGCTCATGGTGGGCCTCTACTCCTCTTCCTTCTCTCTCTCTCTCTCTCTCTCTCTCTCTCTCTCTCTCTCTCTCTCTCCCTCTCTTTCTCCTCTTTCTCTTTCCTGTCTCTCTGTCTCTACTACCCCCTCAAATCCCCTCCCCATGCCCTAAATAAACTCTATTCTATACTATACCATCACGTGGCTGGTACCCCTAGGGGGCGGAGATGCCTCAGCATGGGCTTGCAGAGGCACCCCTCCCCCCATTACTGTGCCTCCACCACACATACCCCTGGCTTCTTCTTCTTCTTCTTTTTTTTTTTTTAATAAAGCACACCAGCCAGTAGCTTAAAGTTCTCATTCTCCAAGTGTCTACCATGGGTCAGGCTGTGCTAAGCTAGTTCATCAGCGGCCTCTAGTGAACATGTCTTTCCAAGACTCGACAGGCCCAGGCCTGCAAATCTTATTTTCAGTGCCTGATCTCAAGCATATCATTTAGCAAAGTGTAAGGTAATTTTTAAAAAAAAAATGACTTATTTATTTTTATTTTACACA
This sequence comes from Rattus rattus, assembly GCF_011064425.1. Taxonomy (NCBI): domain Eukaryota; kingdom Metazoa; phylum Chordata; class Mammalia; order Rodentia; family Muridae; genus Rattus; species Rattus rattus. The sequence continues at coordinate 36,890,817 of NC_046154.1, forward strand.
CATTGGTGTGTTTGCCTGTATGTGTAACTGTAAGGATGTAGGACCCCCTGGAACAGGAATTACAGATAGTTGTGAGCTGCCATGTAGGTGCTGGGTATTGAACCTGGGTCTTCTGGAAGAACGGCCAGTACTCTAAACTGCTGAGCCATCTCTCCAGCCTGTAAGGTATTTCTGAAACACTCAGCCGAGAACTTCCTGTGTGCCTGCATGGTTCAGCATCAGCGTGTTGATGCTCACCCTCTTTTACTGAAGACTTCTTGTTTCAATCAGACAGGGAGGAAACAAGGTGGGAACTGAGTCCCCAGCACAGGCTGATGCCTGGGAGGTCACTGGGTGCTGATTGGGCCAAGCAGTCTGAATCCCTTTCTTCATTCTGTCTCCTTTAGAAGTCCCTCCCAGGAGCCACAGACCCTGTCGTTGTACCAGAGGTGTTCCCAGGTGCCAGTCACCAAGGGACTATGGTGACCTGAACATCCCCAGTGCCCCACAAGTAAAGGTCTGGTTTTCACATGCTATGGGTGAGAAAATAGAAGAGATTGGGCTAATGAGGGATCTCCTTCTGGGCGCTTTGGCGGGTAATGTGGGACCTTTATTGCTCCCGGTTCCTCCTGGTTCCCAGTCACTATGAAGTGAGCAGCTTGTTCTATAGTGCTATTCTGCCACGGACCCCAAAGCAACAAGCTGGCCAAGTATGAACTACAGTCCTCTAAACTATAAGCAAAGGACACCTTTTCTTCTTTTAGCCTCACCTCTTTACCTCGGGTGTTTTCTTACAGTAAGGGGAGCTGACCAACCATTAACGTCAGGGTGGTAGGTCTCTCGGACCATGCTTGCCCCTGTGATGATGTGTGGGGATTGGGGGGAACTCTTTATTATCGGGGGGATGCTTAAATCATTTCCCTTGGACCGCTGACCTCAGATTTGTTTCTTTTCTTTTCTTTCCTTAAACAAACAAACAAACAAACAAACAAACAAACAAAAAACCTCTCAAGTAATTCTGCAACCTAGAGAGAAAGCTTTTGATTTCCGAGCACTGGTCAAAAAACCACAACCAGTTTGGATACTGTTTGTATAGAGGGAAGTGAGTTGTGTCTGGTTGGGAACTGTTTTCCTGTTAGACCCAGGGACCAAGGTGACACTATTATTACCAGAGAGGTTGACATGGATGTCTCTGGTGACATCCATGACGAAACCAGGAACAAGGTTCCCAGCCACTATGAAGCAGGTATAAAGTTAGAGCTCCCTGTCCTGCCTAAGTCACCCTAGGGCAGTGGCCCAGTGCTGAAGCCGTGATGGCACTCACTTTATGAATCTGGACTGGGCCCCAAATTCCTGCTCATGTCGGGACTGTCCTGAGTGATTTAAATAAATCAACTCATCTACTCCTTACAACAACCCTGCCACCAGCTGCCTTTGTCATGCCCGTCTTACATATTAGGAAACTGAGGCACAAAATCACAAAGCTGCCAAGTAGCAGAGCCTGCAGCTGAGTCAGGGCTCCCAGGTGCTTTCTGCAGTGTAGACCCAGCAGGGCCTGGGCCACACAGCCTGCCAGACAGGACTCATCTCTGAGCTCAAGCCCTAACTTTGAGGGCAAAGCATACCACTCCCAGCAGCCTTTCTTCCCGCCCTGAGGGCTGGCCTTGTTAAGAACTTCTGTGTGTCTTCTTTTCCCCGGAAAAGTGTCTGCATGCTGATGCCTTGCTCCTGTGATGCTGAAAATGAGCCAGCACTGGTCACATCAGCAGGGGCCCAGGAAAGCCTGGATGCTTGGGGCTAATTCATTTACTAAGTTGCCTATTGCTGTCCGCCTAGTTAGCACACCACCATCCTACTTTGCCATTTATTTATATGTGGCTTCCTGGGACTATCCAAAGTGATATCTGGACACTGGAGAGAACTCAGTGGGCACCTGTGACTTTAAGCCGACCTACATATCTCCAATGGGCCTGCAAGTGCTACTGAGGAGACTCTGGGGAAGACAGAGCCTGTCAGGAGAGTGGGTCAGACTCATGCCTTCTGGCCACTGTGCTCTGCTAGTATTACTCCCTGGGACAGATCTGGATTCCACAGGAGCCTGCATGCTTGTCAGCTTCCAGTAGGTCTCCAGCTGTCTTTTGACCACATTTTGTTTAAGTGACATTGGTACAAAGGGCGTATCTAGCCACAAGCTACCTAGGTAGTTAGGGTTCTTCTGTCTACCATGAAGGGCCCTATATAGAACATGGGACAACAGGGCCAGTGGCAAGATGGCTCAGTGGGTAGGGTACTTGCTGCAATGCCAGAGTACCTGAGGTCAATTTCTGGAATCTACATGGCAGAAGGAGAGAACCAAGTTTCACAAATTGTCGTGGCACACATGTGCCCACACATATATACACAGTAAGTGTGATGATTTTTTAATTAAGGAAAGGACCATTACAACATCTACCCCCCCAACAGGCATGTAGGTGGGTGCACATACACAAAATTACACATACCCTATAATTATACTAGAAATGCAGAGATCACTGCTGCTGATTATGCCCACAGTGAACTAGGGTACTGCCCACAGTCTCTCTCTTCATGCCTGGGTGGCAGGTGGACATCACTGTCCTAGCAGTGGCATGTAGTCATGACCGCTCTGTAATAACATTCTGTTTCATTTATCTGCTCCACCTCAAGTGTTACATGGACCTCCTCAGTACAGAGCCAGTCCAACTGAAAATGGCCAAAGTCAACTCAAATTGGGAAAAAGACCTCAGCACGAAAGCTAAAACTATAAAACTCTTAGAAGAAGAAAACATACAGGAAAAGCTTTGTGATGTTGGAACTAGTAACAATATTTTAAAAATAACACAAAGGGGGGTTGGGAATTTAGCTCAGTGGTAGAGCGCTTGCCTAGGAAGCGCAAGGCCCTGGGTTCGGTCCCCAGCTCCCAAAAAAAAAAAAAAAAAAAAATAACACAAAGGAAGAAAAGATTAAACTGAACAGCATTGAGATCAGTAACTCCTATAAGTCAACGGTCAACTCAGAAGAAGAGGGTGAAAAATCTGTAGAATGAGGAAGTATTTGTAGTTGCAGCTCTGACAGAGCTAGTACCGTGCAATAAAGAATGCCTACAATTCAGTAACAACAAAAGCAAGGACTCCTGTTTTTAAAATGGCCAAAGGACTCCAGCAGACATTTCTCTGAAGATCTTCAAATGATCAATAAACACAGGGAAAGATGCCTGACATGGCTGATTGTTAGACAAAAGGAACTTTTAAGCCCAGCATCCAAACCAATCTCACCCACATTAGTTAGGATAGCCTCTATCAAGAAAGAAAGGAAGAGTGTGAAATGGCTCAGTAGGTAAAGCGCATGCTGAGTTCAGGTCCCTAGCACCCACATAAATAACAGGCAGGCTGCCTGTAATCCCAGACCTCAGGAGATGAAAATAGGGGGTCCCCCAAAACATGCTGGCTAGATTAGCTCAATATACAAGCTCTGAGTTCAAGTGGAGATCATGCCTCAGTGTGTGTATGTGTGTGTGTGTGTGTGTGTGTGTGTGTGTGTGTGTGTGTGATCAAGAAAGACATCTGACACCAACCTCAGTCCTCTACATGCACATACACATGTGCCCACATACATGTAAACGTATGTACATGTGTGCATATGGCCCATACACATAAAAAGAATGCAGAGAAACTTTGATATGGTTACACACTGTTGAGAATGAACAGTTAATTCAGTCTGTATAGAAAGCAGAGAGGCAAAAGGGTAAGCATTAAGAATCATGGGCTGGTGACATGGCTCAGTGAGTGAAGACACTTGCTACCAAGTCTGATAACTTAAGTTCAATCTCTAGGATCCACATTATAGAAGAAAAAAAGTAACTCTCACAAGTTGTCCTCTGGTCTTCACAGGTGCATGTGTGCATTCAGGTGTATGCATGTGTATGTGTGTGTGCACATGTATGCATATGTGCATGAGCGCACTAGCTATCAACTTCAGGCTTCTTCCTTCATTACTCTCTACCTTACTCTTTGAACAGGGGTTCTAGCTGAACCTGGAGAACATTGATTCAGCTAGAGTAGCAGCCAGAATCCCAGGGACTCTCCTATCTCTGCCTCCCCAGCACTGAAATTACAGGTGCACAACTCATTTTCTAGCTTTTTATGTGGCTGGTGAAAATCCAAACGGAGATCCTCATGCTCATGACCCATCAGGTCATCTCCAGAGTCCCCGAAACAACAATGCTTTTAATGGGATCAAGAAGGAGCTCATCTCAACAGCCAGTCTGCATGTGCCATGAAGTTTTTCTCCTGTGCGACGTGAGATCCAATTTTAGGTTCTACATCTAAGTCTTTAATCCACTTTGAGTTGATTTTTGTAGGTATGGTGTAAGGTAAGGCTTTAGTTTCATTCTTCCATATGTGGATATTCTTGGCATAAATGTATGGGTTTATTTTGAGATCTCTATTCTGTTTCATTGGTCTATATGCCTAATACCATTCTGCTATGATTACTGTAGCTTTGTAACATAATTTACAACCAAGAGTTGTAATGTTTTCAGCTTTCTTATTCTTCCTCAGGATCTAGTTTTTCATAGGGATTTTCATTTGTTGTTCCATTTATCTTATAAAATTGGATTTTTATCTATTTCTGTAAAAAAACATGTTAGCATGTTTATAGGGTCTACACTAAATCTGTAGATTGCTTAGGACAGTACAGACATTAAACAAAATTAATTCTTCCATTTCATAAACATGAGATGTCTTTCCATTTGGGTCTTCAATTTTTCTTAACAGCATTTTTTAGCTGTATATAAATCTTTCCTTTCCATGGTTAAGTATTTTACTATTTTGTATACTATTACAAATGATATTGTTTTTCTACTTTACTTTTTTTTTTTTTTTTTTTTTTTGTTTTTTTTCGAGCTGGGGGACCGAACCCAGGGCCTTGGCGCTTCCTAGGTAAGCGCTCTACCGCTGAGCTAAATCCCCAGCCCTCTACTTTACTTTTAAGATAGTTCATTGCCAGTATATAGACAAGTAACTTATGCCTGTGATTTTGTATATTGAAATCTTACTAAATATATCATTTCTAATAATAAAATAATAATAGTAATTATTATTATGGGTACATGCCATGATGCATATATGGTAGCTGGAGGGCAATGTTCTCTTCTCTACTTTTACATGGGTTCTAGGAATAGAACTCAGTTTTTTAGGCTTGGGCCGCAAGCATCATTACCTCTTAAGCCATCTCACCAGCCCTCTGAGGGCACAGTGTCTGGTCTACCTGAAGTAGAATATTTGCATCTATAAGGGCTATCTTGTCTGCCCGAGATTGAATACTGTGTATCTGTGAAGTCTATCTGGTCTACCTGAAGTAAAACCCTGTGTACCTGTTACGTCTATCTGATCTATCTACAGTAAAATACTGTATCTTGAGGTCTATCTTGTCTAGCTGAGGAAGAATACTTTGTATCTGTGAAGTCTGTATGGCTTACAGTACTGTCATTTGTTTTATTTCTCCTGAATTCATATTGGACTCATGATTGAAAGCAGAACATTACAGCATGTAAGGAGAAAGTCAACATGTTCCCTCACTATGAAACTACACAGTAAACAGCGGCCTATAGACCAGAAGTCCTAACACGAAACAACCACACTGGCACTAAGGATGGCAAAGCTCTGGGCCAGCAGAACCAACACTTCATTTACTACTTGGTTGACAAATACTAATGCCAAACACATCTACCTCTGAACCAGAATTTCCATTCCAGGGGATATACCTACCAAACTATATGTATTTGTATATGAAAAATAATAACAAAAATACTCAAAGCAATTTTCTTCAGCAAAAACCTGGAAACACCCTAAATGGCAACAGCAAATCAAATGGATAAATAAATGTTGGTCTCCACCCAGTAATTATTACATAGTAATAGAAAAGAACAAAGAAGTTCTATAAGCATTAAAAACCTAGGTCTTGGAGGCTGGAGAGATAGCTCAGAGGTTAAGCCATTCACAGCCTGACACACATGTGGCTCATATATATACAGCCACCAAAACTAGATAAGATTGATGAAGCTAAAAGGATACATGCAGAAAGGGACGGGATATAGATCTCTCCTGAGAGATACATCCAGAGCATGTCCAATACAGAGGTCAATGCTAGCAGCAAATCACTGAACTGAGAATAGGACCCCCTTGGGGGGAATTAGAGGAAGTATTGAAAGAGTTGAAGGAGCTTGTAATCCTATAAAAACAACAATGCCAAGCAACCAGAGCTTCCAGGGACTAAACCACTACCGAAAGACTATACATGGACTGACCCAGGGCTCCAACTGCATATGTAGCAGAGAATAGCCTTGTTGGGGCACCAGTGGAAGGGAAAGCCCTTGGTCTTGCCAAGGTTGGACCCCCAGTGCAGGGGAATATGGGGGAGGGCAATAAGGGGGATGTATAGGGGGAATACCCATATGGGGGAGGGGGAGGGGAGGGAATGGAGGCTTATGGACAGGAAACCGGGAAGGGGAATAACCTTCGAAATATAAGTAAAGAAATATATAATAAAAAATTTAAAAAAAAATAAGGAAAAAGGAATCTCAAGCAAGGCAAAAGTCAAACTTCACTGTTTAATTAGAACTTTCCAGTAACAGGGCTATTTGTGGTTCTGTGAGTTTTTCTCATAGTAAAGCACTTAAAAAAAAAAAAAAAAAAAAAAAAAAAAAAAAAAAAAGAATACTGGCTGCTCTTTCAGAGCTCACGAGTTCAAATCCCAGAAACCACATAGTAGCTCATAACCATCTATAATCTGATCTGGTGCCTTCTTCTGGTGTGCAGGTCTACATATAATCAGAACACTGTATATATACTAAATAAATAACAAAAAACAACTTAGGTTTTCCAGATATAGTAGCAAGTGAAGGAACTTGCACACAATTGACTACCTGCTGTACGACTGCATCTAGAGATATTAAATGAGGTAAAGGGTGCTTTATGGTTTTATAAAGCAGACCAGTAGTCCTCTCCCTCCGTAAATGAGAGAGAGGTAGGGGTAGGAGAGAGAAAGAGCATGAATATTGGGAAGCAGCTTTCTGGGTCGACAGAAATGCTCTACACTTTGATGTGGTTACATATTTATTACATAGGTCTGTATTATACATGTATACATGCACAACTACTATTACAGGCTTATGCTTGTGTAGGCATATACTTTTGTGTATGTTATGCCTCAACTTTAAAAAGGCATGGGCTTTGCACTTGTAATTGGGAGCTGGTAGGGATTACAAGCATGGCTTTATAGAGATATACACCAGACTCTGAAGAAAAAGTGGGATTGCACCAAGGAGAAAGGGAAGTAGTTGTGGGCGAGGTCAGAAGATGATAAGGGTGACAAAGGTGACAGAAGATGACAAGGTGACTAAGTGTGGTTCAGTATCGTGAGCATGTTGGATGCCTGTCCAGTGTTGTGTGTGCATTAGGTGTATAGAGTTCAGGAGTTGGAACACAGGGCCAGGGACACAGATGCACTCAGCTTTATCTCTGTCTACATAAATGATCTTCCCCCAAATCACACGTTGATGGGGCATTCGAGGCTCAAATCATCATGGTGCAGCCAATGTTCAGAAGCATAAACACATCAAGGACTGACCAGAGGGTTCTGCTGTGGATCTAGGGCTGTTAATTTCCCCCATGTACATGCTTTCCAATCCATAGAATTAAGCCATCTCCACTGGACTCTGAATCTGAATCTGAATCTGAATCTGAGGGGAGGTTTGTGTTGACTCTCCCTCAGCATTCACCTAAGTTATGCTATGAACAATGACATGTCCACACTCTCTCTTTGCACCTTACTTTCCTGTCTGCCTTCATGCTTTCATTGTATCTCTAGCTACACCGTCCTGTGTCCCTACACCCATGTTTGCTTCCATATTATAACTTAGTCCATAGAATAATTCAATAGGAGAAGCGATTGCACAGCCTGATGATAAATGTCATCAGCTGGTGGGAATGGGCCCAAGTGAAAACAGGGGACTCTGCAGCAATGAAACTTTGTCACAAACATTTACAGTTTTCTTCACTCACTTCTTCAATCTAGAGGCATCATAGTTTTAGATTCTTTAAAACCGTTTCTGATTTGGTGCTGGACATAGGGCCTGCCCTGGAGAGTGGTTGGTATCCCCACGTCCACTGCCCTGAGACAGTTCCTTTCCCTAGCCAGTGAGTATCGACTGCAAAGAGCTTCTAATTCAATGGTATTTTGGTGGACATTTTTGTTTCATTCTGCTTTGTTCATTCTGCACTTTTTTTTGGTCTTAAAGACTTTCTAAATGACAAAAATTGTAGAATATTGTAAAAATTTTGATTGACAGATAGAACTCCAAACTTTCCCCCCCTAGAAAGCATAGGAGGCTGTGGAAACTTTTCTAATTCTCATTTGTAAAACATGTTTTTATTTTCCTACCTAAATTTGACACAGTAAGACTCTTAGCCTCAAAGCTCCATCTTCCAAACTTTTGGAAGAATTGCTCAGTAATAGTAATAGGATTGGTTAGAGCATCTCATATTACTGACCATAAATTCTTAACATCAGTTTTTTTTCTTTCTCTTGAATTTCACCAAAATGAATCTAAATGTTCAGTTTTAACAAGCCCTGTCCTGAATCCTTTTCTAGTCTAAAGCCTGTGCATGTTTCTTTAACTTGTAGAACATTTCTTCGGCTATACTTGGCCCTTCTAGCCACTCTTCATGTTTAACCCCTTGTCTGAGGGCTCACTCCGGCTCTCCTCATTGATTGATATGGAATTTAATGAAATTCAGTTCTTAATTCCCCACCACCACCAGAAAAAAAAAACCAAAACAATGGATTTTCTTGGTTTTTACTTCCAGATCACGTGGTCTTTACCCACATCCATGTGTCATACAGTTTACCCATTAACTTTTCCTCAGGCATTATAATTTAAATTTTCCACAACTATTTCCTTTCCTCTCATTGTTCTATTTTCACAGAAACCAGTTAATTTAAATTAATAAAATAAACTTGGGCTAGAGACATGGCTCCACGGTTAAGGACACACACTGTTCTTGTAGAGGACCTGAGTCTGATTCCTAGAACCCCTGTCAGACAGCTTCCAGGAGCTCTGACTCCTTTGGATCATGGCCTCTAAGGACACCTGCAGTCACATGCAGCCACAGATATAGACACAGACACATCATTAAAAATAATAAAAATTGTTTAAAATGGAATAAGTGTTCTTTATTGCTAAGCACACTAATGTTGATTTAGCTTATCTCTGACTTGGAATAGGCTTTTGCTGGTCTTTGCCTCGTGGTCTTCTTTTTTGTGTTATTGGTTCATTGTTTGGTGGTCCTGGTTATGCATCAGGGACTGCATTGGGAAGCTGGTGCTTACATGAGGGTATGGACTTGAACTCCCATAAGAAGGAGCAAAGACAAGGTAAACATTTACTCCTGTCTAATGTGATGGTCAGAGTGCCAGGGCCGGGGCTGGTCTGGAAGCTGAGGAGTGGTGAAGCCATCTTTAAACCTTCTCTTCTGTCCCCAACACTGCATGGCTACCCTTTCCCGTCATCACATCCATGCCACAGTCAGAGGCCTGAGGAAGAGTGGGCAGGTTGGGTAGTGCAGGTCATCTCAGTTCACACCAGTACAAGGCCATAACTCATTCCCCGGAAGGCTAGGACTATGGCCTTTAGCTGGCTGGCCCCGGGGCCTGCTCAAATCTCTATTACCACAGCAGAAGAGAAGGAAGAGTCTGATGAGATCATCAGCCACATTGGGCTTCCTGTAGCGTTGGCTCTCTTCTCTGACAGGTTAATCCTGAATGGGGCTGGGAAGCCACGTCAGGGATCTTGGTGAGAGTGTGAAGCAAGTTTCTCAGTGAGGTCTGCACATGGGAAGTCAGGCAGGGAGCTCCCACCCCTGTCCAAGAAGAATGTTTCCTGTGGCCAGTATGGTGTGCTTCATGTGAGGATGAGTGACCTCTACACACTCTCTGTCCCACACTACCTTCTGGAGTTCACTAAACCCCATCCCTAGCCTCTCACACTGGTCTTGAGACAGCTCCATGGGATATGCCTGCCTCTGCCTCCTGCACGCATTAGGGGAGGGGCCTAACCCCCCCTTCTGAAGAGGGAAGAGCATAGCAGCCAGGCCAGCTCTTTGCTTTGTTGGTGTTTGACATGAACTGTGCTTGGCATTTCTGGGATGACAATCACTTAGATGTCTGGGGTCAGGGCTGATGCTTTTGGCTCTGGTTCTATTTATCCACCACATATGTATCCTATTTTCTTAAGACTTCACATATTCATGGCCCATGGAGGGCTTCCTAGCTTGTTTTCAAAGCTATTGTGATGTCATTCTTTCAAAAATGCCTTCTCTACTCACCGTGATGCCTCCCAGGGAGAAAGTAGAGCTCCAGCAGTGAGGACACCAAAAGGAAAGACGGCCTCCTAATGGAGAGGCATCATCACGGAACCCCGTAGTGTCTACCTCACGGCACAGCTGATGCTCCCACACCATGGTCCCTGCTCTCCTGGGAGCCTGACAGCTTATGGATCCCATCAGGAGTCAGACTGCCTCCCAGGAGGAGTCAGGGGAAGGGTTTCCATCCCATGCTCCAGACCCTTTAATATAGTTCCTCATGTTGTGGTGAGCCCCCAACAGTAAAGCTATTTTCGTTACTTCATGACTGTAATTTTCCTACTCTTATGAATCTTAATGTAAATATTTTTGGAGACAGAGGTTTGCCAAAGGGATTACAACCCACAGGCTGAGAACTGCTGCTCTAGAAGCAGTCCAAGCCATACGTGACTCCTCAGCTTAGGACTCTGTGAAGCTCATTTTAAGTAGGCTTGATTGAGTCTCAAGGTCTCTTTCAGGGGGCTGTATCTCTAACACCTCTCTCCGTTCTCTCGTCCCTTCTGTGTAAACAGAATTCTCCCAGCATAAACTGAGGCTTCTGTTGGCTGATACGCTCTTCATCTCTCCGACACAAATGGCAAGCTTCTCGCCGTCCTTCATATCCACCTGCTAGTTAATCTCACATGTCAGTTTGGCTAGGTCATGGTCCTAGATATGGATCAAACATTATTCTAGAAGATTTTGTGAAGTCATTTTTCAGGTGAGATTAACATTTAAAGCCACAGACTTTGCATAAAGCACGATACTTTCTATAACGTGGGTGGGCCTGATGAATCAATTGACAGCTTTATTAGGAAGAAGTGACAGCTAACAGGCTACCCTATGCCCTGCAGGTCATGCATGGTCTGCCCTCCAGAGTCTGCACTTACTGAATCTCAACTGTAAGAGTCAAAGGACCCCATCCTCACCGTTCCTCTCAGCTTCACTCTCTTTGCCCTGTTCCTCTCTTCTTGGATTGTTTAGAGGACCCTGTCTCTAGTGCCTGGCACAGTGGGTGCTGTTTTGACCTCAGATGCTTCTCCTTTACTCTGTCATAAGCTAAAATTTCTTGTCATAACCCACCAGCCCCGTTGCCAATGTCAAGCTTATTTTTGCTTCTCTATAAGTGTGTGTCCGTGTCCTTTTAGTTCTGTTGCCCAGAGGACTCAGGTGAACACACTATTCCACCCTCAACTTCTCCACCGAGCTCCCAGAGTCCCTGTTTCCCGAGCATGGTGCCCTCTTTCTCGTTTCTCACAGGTGGAAACTCAGTTGTTCAGAGGCCATTCTCTCCTGTGCAATGAGTTCTTTTAGTGCAGGGCAGCCCATCTCATTCATGTGCCTTGCAGAAGCGTGGATGGCATTTATCAAAGGATGGATAGATCTGGGGGAACAAGAAGACTGAAGCTGGTGGCTGACTGGGGTTTCCCAGGATGGAGAGAGGAAGCTCTCATCCATCTTTTTAAAGGGGATGCTGTTGGGAGGCCAAGGAGGGACACAAAGACCAATTCCTAAAAATCAGCTGCATGGAGGATGGTACAGGATGCTGACAGCAGGCAAGGCAGTGGTGCCTCAGGCCTCACACCTGAGTAGCCTGGTGTCCCCAAGTGCAGTATTGCAGAGGATACCATGGGCCAAGGTATAGCCAGGCCAGTTCCTTGAGGCCCATGGGAGTTCAGTTAATCTTAATAAATATTGAATTCCAACCTTATTTTTGGGTCAAGAACTCTCACTTCAGGCCCTGACCCAGATATTCCTGTTTTGACAACTCTGGAGTTCTAAACGCCCCTAGAGACAGGCCCTGCCATCCAGCTGCAGTTCTCAGTTGTCCTTCATGCTTCTCCACCCAAGCCAAGTGATTTTTCAAAATTCCACCTGGCAAAAGGCCACAGGCTGTGGGCTGATCCTGGGGCCAAAGATGTACACTGTGGGAATTCTCTCTTCATTTCCCAAAGCCCCCAGCACAGGCTGCTGGTTGCCCATTGCATTATGAACAAGTGAACAAGTGAATGAATGAATAGAAGTGTGAATTTGATGGATCATAACATTAACCTGGTTTCTCCACTGAAATAGGCCTAGGACAAACCAGGAGAAAAAAATGAACAGCCTGTTGAAGACGGTCTGGTGGTTTAAGAAAGATGGAGTGCACCTAATGACAAACTGCAGAACAGCTGGGCCAGAAGCAAGGGCGGCTGGCTGGCTGATGGGCTGGCTTGCTGATGGGCTGGCTTGATGGTGGGCTGCCTTGTTAATGGGCTCGCTGATGGGCTGGCTGGCTGATGGGCTGGCTGATGGGCTGGCTGGCTGATGGGAGCCAGTGGTGCACACCACTGCTAAGCACCCTAGACACACAGTCCTTAAGTCTATGCAGTAGATCATGTTTCTACGTCTGTTTTACAGATGAGGAAACCAAGGTAGATAAGGTCATGTACACGTCCACAGGTACACACTTCATCAAAGGGTCAGGTCTACAAGTGGCTGGGGAGTGTGCTGTTACCACCCCTTTGCATCACTGCAAGGAAACAAGGGGAAACTGCAGTGTATGAGCTTTGGTGGCCCGAGGCCCGGCTTTGCCCCTATCCTGCAGGCGTCCCAGTTAGGTGGGTGACAACCCAGTTAGGTCCACCCCCAGTGAGAAAGAGGGTGCTTTGTACAGTTGCATTCTGAGGTCTAACCTGCCAAGACATTTTGGCTCCTTCTTATCCGTAGTCTAGGTTAGCCCAGCAGGACTGGCCCTGGCCCTGACTTCCTGCTGGATCTCTGTGCTTATGGTTACTGATGCTCTGGCTCTTGGGCTCTGTACTAGAGCTGAGCTGTCTCATCTTCCTGCATCTTCTCAAGATACTCTACCCAGGATGTCCACCCCCACCCTTGTCATCTTCACTCTTCCTTCCCCCCACCTCTCAGTTGCACCCTAGTCCCTCTGTCCTTTCTGTCTGCTTGCTAGGGGCTCAACACCTCCCTGATAGCTGCCTGTTCCCCATTCTTCCTTTCTTTGTCCAGCTCAAACCAACTTGTCACCCATTTCTCTTTGAGGCCACCACTGTCCCTTCCTCCACGGGTGTGGGCCTCCAACTCCATGACACCAGTGATAACCAGAGTACTCCCACATTGAATTAGTGTACAATTTAGCTTTCATAGCCCAGTCTCATTTGTTTCTACCAAAATTTATCCCTAGGAGGGAACCAGTTGATGACAACTTTGTCTGTCTGTCCGTAGATTGTAAGCACTCCGTCTAGACATCATATCATGCCTGATGAGTTCTTTTGAACAGTGCCCTGGGAAGAACTTTATCACCCATTGTGCAGATGAGGGGACAGAGGCAGCAGTAGCTGGGATGAATCTGGGCCTCTCCTCAGCCACAGTCTCCCTGAGGACTCCAAACGTTTTTTGGGTCCTGTCATGCATCTGACTCATCTCTGGCTTCCTGTCCTGTCCTGATTATGAACTAGTATGGTATGCTGGTGGTTAGCAGAGATGAGAAATGACCCCACAAAGGCTCAGAGTAAGGACACTGCAGACCCCCTGCAGAGCACCAGCCACCCCTCATCTTTGCACTTGAGTGGTAACAGAGCTGGGCCAGAGCCCGCAGAAAGCCTAGACACGTTTCTGATTGTCAAGACATTACACCCAGTCAGCAGGGTGAATGCAGCTGCTCTTCCTGGGCATTACTCAGGGAGACTCCTGAGGTACTTGGACAGAGGCAAAAGGGGTGCTCTAGTGAGGGGTTAGTGGAAGCCACAACTGTGAGGGCTGGTCACTGAGTCAGCCATGCAAGGTAAGCACACGCTGGTCCATCCCTTCTGTTTAGGGTCAGCCCTGCTTCCACCTGCCGGTAGGGCCCACCCAATCACTTCTCAGAACTCCATCTCTCCCAGCCCCGCATTCCTCTGCTTGGTTTTCCCCAGAGGTTTGGGTCCAAGTATGTAGGGCTTCTCTCCCTCAGAGCAGTGATTCTCAACCTGTGGTTGTAAACTCTTTCAGGGTCAAATGATCCTTTCACAGGGTTTGCCCAAGACCAGCAGAAAGTAGAGGTGTTTACATTATGATTCATAACAGTAGCAGAATTGCAGTTATGAATTAGTAACAGAAATAATCTTATGGTTGGGGGTCACCACCACATGAAGAACTGTATTAAAGGATTACAGCATTAGGAAGGTTGAGAACCATTGCCCCAGAGGACCTGACCCTGTCTTCCAGCCCAGGTCCTTTATAGCACCTGTTTGTGGTAGTGAGAGCTGCCAACGCCTTTTGACCTACATTTGGTTTCATTTGTTACATACGTTTATATATTATCAGCTATGATGTGGTGTTTAACCTGTATACATACAATTCTGTGATCAGATCATACAGACAATGCTATGATCCAATCAGATCATCAGCATATCTGACACCTCCCTGTTACCCCTTCTTCACGATGTAGAGAATTCAGGATCCTCTGGCTAGCTTTTCTAAAATGTACAGTACATATTCTTGACTGGAGTCACCCTGCTGGATGACAGAGTCCCAGGACTTGTTCTTCTGTGACCTGGTCCCCACTGACCACGTCCCTCCACTGATTCCTGACTCTCTGGTAACTCCCATTCTCCTCCCCAATTCCGTGAGACGAGCTGCTGAGTCAACACTTGAGTGGGAGCTGTCAGCGATAGACGGCGCACACCCGTGGGGGAGGCTTGTGACTGTCCATGCACCCTTCCCATTAGACATTTCCACAGAAACTGGAGGGACCTGTGTCTGGATCCCTTCCTTGTTCCATGGTTGACACTGAGTGGGCACACGTGGGTGTTTGGGACTGAATGGGAAGATGAAGAAAGGGAAATGTCAGAGAGTGGAGCATTTGTAAAGTTGCCTCAATTCTGAACCCTTGATTTCTGAAACAAGAGGGTACATTAATCTGTTAATAAGTAGAATTTTCTAAACTCTTTTCTTTGTATTCTGAGACTGAGTCTCTCTGTATAGTCCTGGCTATTCTGGAACTCATTATGTAGGTCGGGCTGGCCTTGAACTCACAGAGATCCACCTGCCCTGCCTCCCCAGTGCTGGGATTAAAGGTGTGTGCCACCACATCTGGGAAATTTTTCTAAATTTTGATCCAGCCTCTTTTTCATAGATATGACTCTTTAGAGGTGTCATTTACTTTGGGATAAATGGATACACAATAATATACCATAAAATTCATCCTTTACGAGCATATGCCCTTTATCACTTGTTATTATTACATTTATTTATTCCATTATTGTGTTTGCATGCTCATGTATGTGCATGTGTCATGGCGGGCATGTAAAGGTCAGAGGGCAACTTGCAGGAATGGGTCCTCTTCTTCCACTTGTGGGTCCTGGAGACTGACAAAGCTGGTCTTAAACTCATGGCAACCCTCCTGTCTCAGCCTCCTGAACACTGGAATTATACGTGTAAGTCATTATACTTGGTGAAAGTTATGTTTACATGACACAATATAGTCTTTGTCCACCTCTAATGTTGGGGATGAAACCCAACACCTCATTCATGCCAGCAGGCACTCCATGACTGAGCTGTATCCACAACGCAAGTGTATCTTCTACCAAACACCACAAGGCTGTTCTACGATCTAATTCCAGAACGTTTTTATCACTCTATGAAGGATCCCTGTACCCATTAACAGTCACTTCTCATTCCCTTCCTCCAAGTCCCCCATAGGTTTCTATCTCTGTGAGTTCATTTTCTCTGAAAATTTCACAGAAACAGAATCATCCAGCAACATCGTCCATTGGCTTTGGCTTCTTTCTCTTGGCATAAAGGTCGTAGTCATTTGGTTTGAGAACCCCAAGGCTGCATAATGTTTCTTAGAGTATCATAAGTCCCCATGGCTCTTGGGGCCATGGTGTTTTCAGTGCCTAATTTTATGTCAATTTGACATAAGTTGAAGTCATCTGAGGGGAGAAAACCTTAATTAATAAAATGCCTCCATAAGGTCTGGCTATACATGAACCTGCAGGGCATTTTCTTAATTAGTGATTGATCAAAGAGAGCCCAGCCATTGTGGGTGGAGTCATCCCTGGGCTGGTGGTCTGGGTTCTATAAGAAAGCAGGCTGAGCAAGCCATGATGAGCAAGCCAGGAAGCAGCACCCCTCCATGGCCTCTGCATCAGCTCCTGCCTTCAGGTTTCTGCCCTGTTTGAATTCCTGTCCTGGCTTTCTTCGGTGATGAACAGAGATATGGAAGGGTAAGCCAAACAAACCGTTTCTTCCACAGTGTATCTTTGGTCATGGCATTGATTGAAGCAACTTAGCCCTAAGATACATGGGTTGGAGCTGCTGATATGACACACACTCCTCTGTGTCCAGCAGCAGGCACACAGGCCTGACCAGTGTCATAATGAGACAGAGATGTGCACAACATAGGCTGCAGGATAAGGGTAGTTAGGAGCTGATGGACTATAGTGGGAATACCCTTAGGGGTCTGGGACCATAGAGAAAAGAGCCTAAAGATCTGGTTTTCTGTTGAGGAAACAGGATATCAAAGGCCAGCAGCCTGGAGCCTGCCAATCTGTGTCTAGAGGGAGAATCTTATTTCTCAGAGGAACTAAACACTGATTGGCTGGTTCGTATGTGGGGAGTACATGATATACACTGACTACCCCATATTTTTAATGCCCTCGCCAGCCCAGGTATCCTTTCATCAGGGAAGAGCTTCTAACAGAAAACCCCAATAGACTAAGCAGATCCAAGAAGGCTTTGGCTCTGTGCTGTCTGTCATGCCCTGATCAATTAGCTAGCTCCATGTTATCGATCTGCGGCTGTAACTCACTTACAGAGGCTCGGTCAGCTCAGGAGAGCTGGATGATCTAAGATCTAGACCAGAGGGGGAAGGAAAGGGCAGGTGAGCAAGCAGAAAGCCCTTCCTGGTAATTCTACTGTGCAGCTCTCTGGCAGTCAGAGAAGGGCTGCCTAGGTATCTCCACAGTTCAGTGTCCCAACCACAGAGGGACCGGAGCGCTCCTTGGCCCTGGGATATGAAGAAGGTAATTTCTTCCTGGTTGTTTTAAGTTGGAAGCCATTCATTAAGCCACCACCCCCTCTACTTCCCAGGATTTCATGCCAGCTCTGGGCTAGGCATTTGGCTTTTCTGGGGTATAAGAAGGTCCTGCAAGCTGTCCTTAAGGCATTAGCTCATGTTTGGGACACTGTTCCAGCTGGAGATCTCCGTTCTGAGTCCCATCAGAAATACATTCTATTGTATTCTGTTACTTACCTAGCATTAAAACTGGCTTGAGTCTGTCTCGTTTAAAACCCGGCCTCCTTCTAAGCACCCAGGATCCCAGGAATACCGACAGCGTCACTTTAACTGAATTAAGTAAATTGCTGTTAACATAAAGAATTTTGATCCAGTTCCCAAGTCTCTCTTCTTCTACTACTGTTCTATGTCCAGGCCCTAGTCCCTGAGGCCTCCCTGGGGCATGTGACACCTTATGAATGGCAAGCCCAGTTTCTCCCTCCGGGCAGGTGGCCTCACTCTTGTCACTTGGCTGTTGCTATGTGGCTTCCCCTCCATACCACAGGAGTTCAGCTGCCCCTGTGCAGCATCTGGGTTAAAGCCTGCACTTGTCCGTTAGTGCCAGGACCCAGGGTGGGAAGGGGCCTGCCAACAATACCAGGCTGGAACAAGCACGTGCTAGGCCCCAGCTTTAACTTCTTTGCTGTAAGATGGGGTAGAAGAGGACAAGGATAGATTATTACTGAAGGAACCCAACAGGGAAGAACCCTGGGCTAAAAGGGTCTTCACTGAATTCCAGGGAAAGCTCCATGGAGGCTGGGGGAGCCAGCAGCAGGGTCCTACACTGCTTTCTAAGTAGCCACGCAGTCTGCTTGTTACTGCTGAATGGCAGGCGATGGTTTGAATGCAGTGCCTTTGATCTTGACTTTGCTCTTGAGTTTTAATGACCGTTTGTTTGCTTGCCTCTAGAATTTGCAACAAGCATCTTTGCACATACATCTTTACGAGCTGGCGCTATTGTTTAAGCCAGATTCTCAGACGACATAGGATCCTGGGCCAAAGAGGATGCGTGTCTTGCGTACAACAGTGATGGGGCCTAATGTTCAAGGCATCTTCTTATTGATGAGCCGTGTGATGTTTGACTGGTTTTGACTCTGTCCAAAGGGCCACACGGGAGATCTCTGACCTCTACTCTGGTGGGTCGAGGACAGAGATACTGCTCCTATTTTCTCTGATGACGTAGTGAATGTTCCCCTGGCTGGTTCAGGGAACTTTGGGCGGGTAGGCAGCAGTGAGCTGGCTGTAATGTATCCTCTCTTCTCATTGAAGCTCCCCCCCCCCAAGAGATATGGAGAGACAGAGGAGAGAGATAAGGAGGCAGTACGGAAGACAGCAGCAACCAGCCATATCATGTTTGCCTCTTAAGATCAGCACACATTCTTCTACTGAGGCCACTGGGAGGATAGCGAAGCTGGCCAGGCCTTCTAGCTTCTTCTAGTCCTAGGTCCTGCTTCACAACAGAACCCTGGCAAGCAACAATGGAGCCAGACACCCATGCTGGGTGTGTGGCAAACCCTTCCCCCACTATGGAAAGCAGGTCGCTGGTGGGTGTGGGGGTGAAATGGGGAGTGAGGGGGTTTCTCTAGCTCCCTCTGTTTGCTGGCTCCCAGGAACTGTCTTACTAGAAAGGCATAGTGTAAATATTTTGCTAAGCAGCCAAGAGAGGAAACTTACCAGGCTGAGCTGCCCAGTGCTGGGCACTGGCCACAGGCACAATACTCAATGAGGCCATTATCTGTGAAGGGAGGTCTGTGTGTTCCGCTGCGGGACAGTGCCAGAGCCCAGAGCCACCAGGCTTACCACTCTGGCTGCCACACAGAAGAGTCTCCTTGCACTCAGCAGACCCTGTGGTTATGCAGTGCCAGGCCAGGAGGTTAACTCTCTGGCGGACCAGAAGCCAGGCTTACTCCTGCTTGAGCATGGCTATCTGAAAACGTTAAAAATTGCGGAACGTGGTGCTCACACAACATGCTCATGCCCCAGACCAGCTGGGCTGCTTTAAAGGGTGTGGTACTGGGGAACTGGGGGGGAGGGAGAGCATCTCTCTATTAATAGTTCCTGGCCCTCCTGCCTGAGCAGCCCAGTGCTCTGAGCTGTCCCTGGTCTCATCGCCCTCTGCCTGGCTGCTCTTTTCCCCACCTCCTTGTCAGCTGGATTTGGTCGAAGTCACAGGGTCCACCCACTTCCTCAAAGCCTTTGCTGATCTCTCCAGACCCCACAGCCCGAGACTGAAAGAGTCTTGGAGCTATCTACCTAGAGACCCATTTTGCAGATAAGTAAGCTGAGGTTTGGTGACATGGACTAGCTTGAGAAGCATCAGTGCATGTGAAGCCATTTGGCGGGCTTTCCTGGTTTTAAACAGACAAACAAGCCTCTCTTCTGTGCCCGGTGTCCCATCTCAGTGAATCATGCTGGCTGGATCCCACACTATGTCAGAGACCTACCCCAGCATGGCCTTTGTAGTCACTGTCCTGGTCTGTGTCATTGTCAGGTACTGATCTCCTGCTGTCACTCTACCCCATCCCCGATGCAGGTGTCCCCATGCCACAGCCAGGTGGGCTGTAGCACATTCGCGATCCCTCTGCTGAGCTCAGACCTCCCAGGCTGCTCTGTGTGACCTGCTCTCCACCGCCTCCCCTCCAGGCACACTGTGGCCTCCTGTTCCTGCCTGACAGGACCCCACCTCTGCCCAGTGCTCTGCCCAGCTGTCCACAGAGCTGGCACCCACACTTCCCTTGGTTCCATACTTAGACGCTACCCACCCAGGCTGCTTGCTACCTGCTCAGGCCACCGCCTGGCCCAGCTTATCATAACTTGCTAACCCCATGCCACCTTTTCATTCCACAGCTGACCCTGGAAGGCTCTATTTTGCTTAAGGAAAGAATACCTTCATATTTATTTTGTATACCTTTGTATCTGCAAGAACTCACAAATATTATAAATGTATGTAAGTGTTTGCCTTTTCTTGTGTGTCTGTGTGCATATGCACATTTGAGCATGTGTATATGAGTGTGTGAGCATGCATGTGTACACATGTATGTGTGAGCATATGTATATGAGTGTGTCTGTGTATGAGCATGGGTGTGCATACATACATGTGAGCATGTGTATATGACTCTGCGTGTCTGTGTGTGTGTGTGTGTGTGTGTGAGACAGAGAGAGAGAGAGAGAGAGAGAGAGAGAGAGAGAGAGAGAGAGAATGTATGTGTCAGGAACTGGTGTGTGTTGGGGAACTGAACTCAGGTCCTCGGCTCCATACCCTATGTTCTCCACTGGAATATGGAGAGACGGGCATTCCGCTTTGTCACTAGGACCTTGTGTCTAAGCTGCATTTCAGGAAAGTCTGCCTATCTGACCATGGCAGTGTGTTATTGTGAGTATTGTTGGGAGGGAAGGATTTTGGTTTTTAGTCTACGATGAAGGGAAGACAGTGGTGTTCTGAGAGGCTAGGGCCGGGTGTGGCTCTCAGGTCCTTGGGTTCATTTTCCAGACCTAGGCCCAGCTGTTCCCAGACAGCAAGATTACAAAGGTGTCCCCAGCGCGGCTGCTCAGACCAAGCTGCTGTAACGCCCCACCTGGCTGGCACACCCCTTCGTGGACTTAGCAGTGCAGCAATCTCCCAACTATGTGTAACTAACTCTCCAGTGGGTGGCCCAGCAGGTGAAACCCTTTGGATAAGCTTTGCTCTGTCTCACTGATGGCTGGGGAGGGGAAAGGACGGTGTGGCCCAGTAAAGGACGGGGATTCAGACCACCAGGAAGGATAATTCCAGCACACTGTCCAACAGCACTGGAACAAGTAAGATGGCAAAACTTGTCCTGACAGGAGACATGGGCGGTTCCTGTTCCCAGGGAGAGCACACTGCACCCATGCTGGCTAGGAGCACACTGTCACGAGCAAACAGAAACTCCTCCCTGCCCCACGTGATTGACATTTTTATTTACTTATGGCACGGTTTCCTTCAGCGTGGCTGGCTTCCTTTTAAAGTGGTGTCCAATGTAAGTTCCCCGAGTGACCTGTGGTGCCACCCACCTTCCCTGTGCACCCCACCCTGTCCTGTGCTCACCTCTCTGAGCCCTGGTCTGACTCTTCTTACCTGACTATTGCTTCACAGGAAGCTTGTTCCTCCCCCAGGCTTCATTCCTCAGCTTCCACGTCTACCCTGCTTGGCCCCCAGGCTCATTTCTTGCCCGTTTTCCTTAGTGATTCCTGCAGCTGCACACCTCACCTGCCCTCCGGTCCACCTGCTTATCCACCTGCCTGCCCATCTGCCAGGTACCCTGAACCCCCTATGCATTTCCAGCTGCTGCACCCTTCAGCCTCTCAAATTCATTATGCTTGCACAAAACCCACCTTTCACCTCCCTGTCTATTCCTTCTCCATCAGTGGCTCTTCCAGGGTCACCTCCACTCGAGCCCACAAGAGGGAGCCTATTCCAGAATCAGCATGTCCCATGTCTGCAGTTATTAACAGTGTAGCCCTGGGTGAGTCACCTGTTCTACCTGAGCTTGGCTACCCTTCTCTGATCTCCGTGAGGATTCTTCATTCCGCCCTCCCCTAACATCAGTCTGGCAGGCAAGGCCCACCACCCACCTCCTATGGGTGACACTGATCTGAAAAATGCTATCAGTCAACATCTACAGGAAACAAATACCTGTGCCTCTGGCCCCTCCCACTGCAGCCTCCTAGCCCCTAAGATGGGCCTGAGACCTGCCTGTTGAAGAAGGACCTAGGCAATTCTGGAGTGTGTGTGTATGGGGGGGGGGAGATGGCCACCTGTGCACAATGCTTGGAGAAGTTGTGACTTACGAGACAAAGCTGGAACTCCTTAGTACTCTTCTGCACTGGTGTCTGCTTGTCTCTAAGGATGCCAAAGGAAACATGGCTGCTTTTTATGAAGACACACTAAGTGTTGCTACTGTGTACCTGGAATGAGCCAAGCCCTTTACATTATGTTTCTTGACTTGATCCCCACAGGAGCTGCTTGGCATCTGCACTGCTGTCTCTGTGTTTGACACAGCACAGAGAAGTTAAGTAGCCTGCCCAGTGACACACAGCTAGGATGCAAACCCAGTGGTCTAGCTTGGCCTGGGACCCCCATGCCACGTTCTAGGCCTTCAGATTGAAGCGCATTTGCTTGTTGACAGAGTCTCTAACACCTCCTGGAGAGCCTACGGAGCACAGCTGCCCGGAAGGAGACCTACCCCGTGTCCAGTCAGGCCAGGGGTGGGAAACGGGAGTGGAGTTATTTTGGAGAAGCGACAGGAAAAACCACGAAGCTTCCTACCTGTCCTGTTTTGCCCCCGTCTGTCCTGGGAAACAAGGCTGTCCCTCTCTGAGATAAAAAGGTGTCTCTCCCCACACAGTGGCTTAGAGAGCAAAGGCTAAGCTTAGCACACGTTGGTTATTTTTAAAAGACCATATAAACAAACCAGGCTATGTAAATAAGAAAAACATGAGGTCATTTCTTCAAAACCTAAAAACGTCTTTTCTACAGGGAGGGGTATACTCGTTAGTCCACAGTGTCCCAAGCCACCAGGCCTGACCCTCCCTCCCTCAGAACCATGGAGGCAACAGTAGCTGGTCTGGAAGTCGGGACTCCTGGTTTTTATTCCAGGCTGGTGGGCTTTTGCCTAAATGCTTACACCCACTGCCCAACCCACTGTACCACCTCCTCCTCTTCTGGACCCTGACACCTGTTCCTTTGTCATTTACAAACCACCCACATCCACAGACCTTTTTATTCAATGACCAGAGCTCACTCACCACCCCCTAGAAGCCTTTGCAGCATCCACTGGGTGTTCAGAGGCAGCAGAGCCACCCCATCCAGAGGCTCTTAAACCTGCATGTGTAATCAGAGCAGACATGAAGGCAGGGCTCCCCAGAACCTTGTGGCAAAGGTTCCTAATGCCCTGACACCATGGAGTAAGGGGGAGGGGGCAAGGGATAGAAATGCAGACAGAAGGAACAGCTTGGGAACTCTGAGGGAAGTGTCCCTTTCCCCCCAACACAAATGACCTGCTATAGAGCCACTGGGACCCTGGCAGCCATATCAGAAGACACTGTTAATGTCCCCATTCTTCTCTCTGTGCATTGTCATCTGTCCCCACATGCATCTGCACCTTGCCCTCTGTGCAGACAGCTGTAAGTCATAAAGGCGCCTGGAGAGCTTAACTTTAGAGACATTAGAAGCCTTGATAGGAGTCACAGGGCCTCTGGTGTTGCTGGAGGACTGTTTGTGGCAGAGACTTGACTCTCTGCCCACTGCTCCCAGGATATCCCCACTCCCCTCCTCTACCTCTCCTTCCTTTCTCTTGGGCTTCCCAACAGGACACTCAGCATCCCTGACTCCTCCATTATCCTTAAGCAATGGGACAAGAGCAGCCAATTCTTGCTGAGGACAGTCTTCAGATTGTGTTCCACTAAAGCCCTTCAGAGGCGGCTCTCCAATCACTACAGCATGAATCTGTGCTAAAAATACATTTTGGCTCCTATCAGCACTGTAACTGAAAGTGGACCAGTTCTAACACGTTCCCCATTGCATTACAGCACTGGGAAAGAGTCACCAGCTTAGGTCTGGGATAGACTTTGGAATGGGGTCAGGGAAGATGGACCTATGAGTTTGAGCTCTTTCCCGGGTGACTTTGTTTAGCTGGTTAGATTCAGGACTGAATCTATAGGTTTGAAAACCTACTCCGGCAGTGACAAGGGACAGCACCACCAGGTTAAGCTCCCAAGTATAGGGAGTGTGGGCTTCCCATCCAAATGGCATTTGGAACAAGAAGGAATCCAAGCAGCTGTTAGATACTGTTGATGATGCAAGCTGGTGCTCCCCTGTAGTCCTCCTGGAATGCCCCACAGCACAGCTAAATATGGGTACACTATCCACAGTGTACCCTTAGATCTTGCTATCAAAAATGATTTAGGATGCTCTTTGTAATTCTCTCTCTCTCTCTCTCTCTCTCTCTCTCTCTCTCTCTCTCTCTCTCTGTCTGTCTGTCTGTCTCTCTGTGTGTGTACATGTATGTGTATGTGTTAAGTATGCAGAGGCCCTAAGTGGGTGTCATCTGTCTTCCCTGATACTTCCCACTTATTTTTTGAGGCAGGGTCTCCCCCAGAATCTGAAACTTGCTGAGTCTGCTGAGTGTAGCTAGCCATCTTGCCAAGGGGATTCCCTGCCCTGGCTTGCTTCACAGGTGGCCACATATCTGCCCAGCGTTTTACATGAGCGCCGGGACTCTGAACTCTGGTCCTTGTGCCTTTGGGACAAGTGATTTATCCATCTCCCAAGCTCTCAGTTCCTTAATTCCTAATCCTTACCAACCAACCAAGACAAGAGAAGGCAGCATGGAAGCTGCAGCTGCTAAGTGAGACCGCGGATGCCTAGGCCAGAGGTCAGTGCAGTATCTGAAAGGCCAGAGAGTATTACTCAGACTTTGGGGGTAGATGGACTGAGGCAGCCAAAGGTGCATGGAATGAACAGCGTGCGTTTCAATAAAGCTTAATTTATACAGTGAGGTGGTGGCCACAGGTCTTAGCTTGTGGATCCCTGGTCTAAAACGTCCAAGTTTTTGTAAATAGAAGCATAGTTTATCTGTGAATTTTCATGATAAATCCATTTTAAAGATTGAAAATTTTAAAGATGAAAGAATAAACTTGCTCTAACCTGATTTACACATCACCACTTCATACAAGATTCGACATTTTAAATGGGTTCTAAGACAATGAAAATTTGAAAACCACTGGCAGCAATGTTTGCTGGGAAAACATTTCCCAATTCATTTCCATGTTAGCTTTGGCCTCCAGCCACTCATTCAGAAATCACCTTATTCTGGAGAAGGTCCCAGGTTAGGTCTCTCCTGAGGAGACCTCCTGTTATCTTGCCCTTAATGACTCCAGGTGTCCCCAGGCCACTGGATCCCTGGCGTGACGGAGGCTGCACACACTGCACACCTGCCGTCCCAGCCCTTCATCCTTCATCTGCATAGATGCCACATAGCCCAGCCCACTTCCTGGTGGCCCAGCTGTGCCCATGATCTCCTGGATCCCCCAGCAGCTCTGAATCAGAACGCCATTAATCACCATGCTTTCTTCCCCTGAGAGCATGCAGGAAGGGGAGAGGCCAGATTTCTGGCTAGAGCCAGGGCCCATTTCCGGCTGAGCAGGGCTCCCTCTGCAGATTGCCCCACAGCTGTCAGAGCCCATGTAGACTACAAGGAATTTGGGCACGAAGTAGGGAAGGGTAAATGCCAGGGTTGGGAGAGTCCCAGGTGGTTCCCAAACTCCCTGTATTCCTCAGAGCTTTAGTTCTAGGTTACTCAAGAACCTGTGACCAGACCGGACTGGACCGGACAGGACCACTGAGACTGCTAGTGGACAAGGACCTCCACCCTCAACACACAGTTAATTGTCACATGCACAGTTGAAAACAAATACAAAATCAATAGAGCAGATGGTGCTGCAGAAGACTAAGGAAGGGGACTCTTGGTGATGGGGTTGTTCAGTCATAACGAAACGCTCACTGCTAGAGGAGTAACCGACCCTACAGCCTTTTCTTCGGAAGCATTTCAATAGAAAAGAGAGTTGACTCATTGTAGACAGAGTTTCTACCCCTGCGAGCTGTGGGACTATTTTTAAATTACTGAACCTCTCAGTGCTCAGTGTCCACCCATAAGTATTTAAAAAGGGACAACAAGGCCAGCTTTACTAGGATTTTTTTCTTTTTCCTTTCAGGACTTAAACTCATCTATGAAGTACCTGGCCTTGTGTACAGAGAGGACCAGTCCCTGCACTTTAGGGTCTTGTGCTGTACCAGGTGGTACAGGACAGCAGATCTGTCACGGGGTAAGTGGTGGCTGAGTTGCCTGCACCGTGGTGGGGGGTAATAGGAAGAACTTCCAAGTGGGTGGTCCGTATTTTAATAATGCCTCATATGTATGTTTGTGGTGCCCCTGTGAGGCAGGTACCACCTTCTCTTTCGTTGCAAGAGAAAAAACAGAGACAAGGGAGAGGGAGCTTCAACAACATGCTTCCAAAACCATAAAAAGTGTAATAAAACCAGTAACTGTGAGAGCTGGGATTTGAACTCAGGGATAGCCCCAGGTTCAATACCACTGCACAGGTTCTCCATCAAAACAAGGCTCAGGTAGTTAATTCTTCTTGGGCCTTGGGGATTCTTCTGCCTTCACAGGACAATTCTGGTCAGGACAGGCATGCTGGGCTAGGTATGCTAAGGAGCTGCTGACTGAAACCAAAGCCCATCTACCCACATCCATGAGCTACAGCAATGCTGTCCATGAGGTGACTTACATCACCGGCCCCAGCTCTGCACAACGAGAAAATGCCCACTCTGACCAGAGGGGACGAGCAGGCCAGGTGGGAAATCATAGGTTTTCACAGCTTTGACATCATAACTGAGCCCGTAGGGTAATCAGAAGACTGTGGAGAATTCCTAGAGCCCCAGAAGGCAGCTCCCAGGACCCACCCCAGAATTCAAACATAGTGGGTCTGAGGGTATATATTCGTAACCTCATTACTGAGGATGGCTGAAGCAGAAGGACTGTGAGTTCAAGGCTAGCCTTGGCTAATAGAGTGTGATGCTCTCACAGGGAAGGATTCCAAATGCAGATCCTCATGTCCCTAGTGCTTAAGCCAGATGACGCAGGTATTCTGGGGAGTTCATGTTTCCTTCCTTTTTGAAACCAGGTGTCTTCTCCTTCAACCCTATCAGTTCCTTGGATGATGATGATGATGACACATTTTGTAGCAAACAAAACACCCTAGGATTTAACCCTCAAAGAGCTTCCAATGCCACACCCCCACCCACGTCACAGCCTTGGAGACTCCTGAACTCCAAGATGAAGATACACATACAATCACATATAAGGGCCCAGGGACCTCACTCACCCATGTACTCAGTCCCTGGAATTTGGAACTCTCCAGGTAATCATGAGAGGCCAGACCTGACATCCTTCCATGCCTCCTGGTGGGGGCTTTATGACAGGGCAGACTGTAGAGGTAAGTAGGGCGGTAGGATGGGGTTGGGGGAGAGGCCTGGGTCCTTGAGAGACATTGTTGTGTCCTTTAGCAGGGGTGAGGTGGAGACTGAGTGACCAGTGTGAGGGGCAAGGTGTCACTTTAGGGAGATGACATGGGAAGCCTGGAAGTCCTAACCAAGGTGCCAAGGAATTCCAGACCAGCTCTGTCAGAGGTCAAGGAAGGCAAGGACAGGTAGCAATGACCACTCTCCAGACAAACTTTTAAGAGGAGAACACAGCCAGCTAAAATGGCAGTCGGCAAGCTAGACTGACGCTTCTTACCTGCGCTGCAGGCACCACTTCCGGTGACCAAAACTGAACCGCTGCTCTCTCTGGAAGCCAGCGTTCATGTCCACTCCTGCTGCAATGCCTCTGCTTACGCACTGCTCCTTCCTGAGGGAGGGACAGTGTGCCTGGTCAGTGGCTCTCGAGAGTCTCCCATGAGCTACTTCAAGGCAGCTTGGTTTGTGCCTCTGATCCTACATGAGTGGGCAAGATGGAAACCATGGTCAGAGAGTTTTCTAGATCAATTTTAGGTACAGAACAATCCCTGCTTTATCCCAGGAGGCCCAAGCCTTGAACCCTCCCCAAGCTGCATTTTTGTCCCATGTCCCCTCAGGGAGATAGTGGGTGCAATGGCTCTGGGATGACACGTTGCACATTGGTTTGCCCCATGCTGAACTTTCTTGAGCCTCATCCTTTCAGGCAGGTGGATGGTTCTGGTGGATGACTAGAGTCTGGGGTCTGTGTCTGAGCACCCTTGACCTTGAACGGGCTTGAGGAAGTCTACTTTAAAGGTGGAGTTTTCTGTTGGGTCCTAGATGAGGAAGTTAGAGAGACTGGCATCAGTCAGACTCTAGGAACCCTTGCTGGCCTGAATATAGAAGGGCCATGTGGGAGGGAAGGACCCAGAGGCAGCTGCTGGCAACTTAGAAGGAAACCAGCAAGAATACAGAACCTCAGACCCCCAACCACAGGGAATCAGGTTACATTAACCCAAGAATGAGACTGGAAAGTGTAACACTCCTCAGAACAGGGTTGAGTCCTCAGTTTACCCACACCCAGTGCCAACCTAGGCAAACTGCAGGTGTGATTGGGTGCATCTGAGGTGAGGTGACATGGTTATAGTCTAGGGACCTGTAGAAGCAAGCTGACACATGGGTATGGCACGCAATCACTAAACCTGAGGGGTCTGCTAACCCAAGAGAAAACCAACATGTCTGGAACAGTGTGGGGGTATGGGAGTCCATTGTGGTTCCCTAGTGACTAAATAAAGTGTTCTAGACAAGGGGAGCCTGGGGCAGGACGGGAGCTCCGCGGTGGTTACGGAGCAGATGGACGGCTGAGCAAGTGCTGTGGTTCAGGCACCAGAGTAACAGGATGTCGTCAGGCTCGGACCAGCACGCTCAGAGGAAAGCACTTCTTAAGGCCGAAAACCTGAGTCGTTTAGCTGTGTGCAGCATAGCACGTCCTAGGCATGCCATGCTCTTTGGACCGCTGGTGTGTCTGCTTCTGATGGTGTGGTGTGATAGCTGAGAGTGTGGTCTCCAGGGTTGGGGATTTGGCTCAGTGGTAGAGCGCTTGCCTAGGAAGCGCAAGGTCCTGGGTTCGGTCCCCAGCCCCGAAAAAAAGAAAAAAGAAAAAAAAAAAGAGTGTGGTCTCCAAGGCTCTGATACCCTAGGTTCTGGTCCATGTCTTTCTCTTTGTGACCTCCGTGGTGTGTGAAGTTGATGTGTATGAAAAGGAGGCTGAGAACGGTGAGGGCTTCTCGAGCTTTGGTGAGTCACCGTGCATGCAGTGCCGAGAACAATGCCCGGCACGTGGCACAACCCACATAATTGCCACGGACTCTGTCCCAGAGCCGAGCGTGGAAATGTGGAGTAGCCTTCACATAGGCCTGTGGCATTGCCCTCTTGCCTGTCCTCAGCACCATGCTTTGTGAGACCTTAAGTCCTTGGCAACCACTCCACACAGCTGACTGCTCTAGAACACAGAGGTCACCTGAGGTCCTCAGTGTCCCCTCCCACCACACCTGCTGCTGTTCACTTGACAGAGTGGCACTCGCTACCACACAAGAGAGAGGATTGGCTCTGTGGCTCTCAGCGGTGATTTGTTTGAGTCAGCCAATGGAGGCTCCAGACACTGCACAACTTTGCCATGTCTCTCAACTCCACGTCTTACCTCCCAGTCCACTGCGAGTATTAAAAAAAATAGGGGTAGCTGCTATCTTCCACTGAGACCTCAGAGCACCCACAGACCAGGTCCCACCTCCAAGCCCTCCTCAGACTGTTTTAGAACTCACGCCCCTCCCTGACAGCATTTCTACCTGGTCAGAGGCTCTTCCCACTCAGCAAATTCCCACCACACTGGATATGAGGTCCACCGCCCACGGGACCCAACACCCACTTGCTACAGTTCTCTTGAGATAAGCAAGCGTCCTCTGTGCAGATACCAGGAGCTGAGAGTCCCTCCAGATGGTGTGACGTTCAGACAGGTTTCCTCTGAGTCATATGCAACCCGTAGCAGACCTCTCCCCCACAGCAGTGTGTGACAATTCTTTTTAGAACCCAACATGGTTGTTCATTCACTTAATGGGTCCAGCTGGCTAGCAGTTGCCAAAGACAGAAACTGGACAAGATTTGGCCCTTGTTTTCAGAGGAACCACAGTGGAGTCCATTCTGATGGTGTCTGGATGTGGGGGTGTTTCAAACACAGCGCTCGAACCTCCTGAATGGGGACCATCAGGAAACTGCACACTGAGGAGTAATGACTGAGGTAGGAGTGAGCAGGAAAAGAGGTTTGCCAGAGGAGGGGGCAGGATTTGAGCTGGCAGTGGACTGAGTTTATGAGATGGTTCATGAGTTAACTTGCTTGGGATGAGGGGTGTGGCTTGTGGAGGACCTAGGATGAGCCAAAGCGTGGAGGCCATTGTCATCCTGTCACCAGCCGCTCACAGTCTTCCTCAGTAGCTAGGCTACGTCTGTATTCTAGTCACCCGAGAATGTCGTCCCCAAGCCCCAGGTTTCTAGATGACAAAGAGGGCTCAAGGGTCTGCCTCTTCTCCCCCAAATGCCACTAAATCAAAAAAAGAGACTATACAGATTGGAAGTGATCCTAAGTCACACCAGCTGGCCAGAAAATCTGAGGATTCAGAGGAGTGGGAACCATAGAAAGCCTAATCGCACCTCACCATTGCTCCAGGTGGTCACAGGAAAGGCCCACCCCAAAGCGGAGGAAATCAGCTCCGACCTCAGCGTCTCCAAAGGGACCAGTGTGGATGGGAGGGAAGCACTGTATGACAGAGCCACACACCCACCTTCACCCTTTACACCTCAGCGAGTAGCTCTCGCTGGGGCAGGTGGCATAACAGACTTCACAGAAACTTCTGAAAAGATCCATCCTCTTCTCAGCACCTTACACAGTAAGTTCCTGAGATTCCCTCCTCTGGCCTCAGCACTCCATGCCTGCTGTTTCTGCCAGTCACAGGTGGTTGTGTGACTTACGCAATCTTGAGCCAATCCTCAGCAGAGCCACCCCGCCTCACCCTCACACACTCCAGATGCACCAGGGCTCTGTGGAGCTGCTGTGCTCCCTTCCCAGATCAGGGAGCACCTCAGCTTCCACGAATACCATCTTGAGGAGATTGGAAAAGCTGGCATTTGAAAGTCTCTGTGCACAAGTTGAGAGCCTATGCTGATATTTGTCCTGGTTTGCTTTCTGTTACTGTAATAAAACACTCTGAACAAAAGCAACTTGGGGAGGAAAGCATTTATTTCACCTTGGTCATGGTTTATCATTAAAGGAAGCTAGGGCAGGACCTCAAGGCAGGAAGCTGAAGGCAAAAATATGGAGCAGAAAACCCTAGCTTGCTGTGTGCCTAGCATTTCTCCTCCCTACCTAGGGATGGTGCCACTCACAGTGGGCTGGGCCCTCCCGCGTCAAATCAAGACAGTCTCTCACAGACATGAACGGGCTCATCTGACCTGGGAAATTCCTCAACTGGGGTTCCCTCTTCCTTGGTGAGGTTGTGTCTGGTTGAAAATAAGAACTGAGCAACACACACGGGATTTCATATCTCCTACCCTGACTGCCAGTGGGTTACAGGGTAAAGACGGAGAGGCTGGAGGGAAAACAAATACTAAAACCCCTGAGATCCACTGCTCAGTCAAGGTTCAAATAGAGAGAAATACTAAAATCAGAGGTTACCTCCTATCTTTTCTTTAAAAGTTACCCAAGGAATTACTCCAGCAAAACAAAACAAAACAAAACAAAACAAAACAACAAAACAGGTATCAGAATAAGTCATTCAAAAGAGGACAAGGTGGGAGACTAGAAAACAGGAGCTTTACAAGCAGAGTGTGTGTGGTGACTTCTAGATGGATGTCTGCCAGGCTGGGGACGCACTGCTGGAAATCAGACACTTACTCCTTCATATGAACACACGAGCATGTTTCATTTATGGGTATTTCTAAAGGAAGAAATCAGACAGACTTCTTAACTGCCAAGCATGGGAGAGCGAGCAGGAACAAAGATTATTCAATATGGCAAGAATCGGGAAGACTAAGGCTGTCGGGAAGGAAAAGGGATAACAGACGAGAGACGTGAGGAATGACATCAGAAGACAGCCAAGCACATTAACAAATTCAATAATGCAAATAGATTTGATTATCTTATCCTAAGTTCAGAGACCAGGATGTAAAAGAAAATATAAACCCAGCCATATATTTGGAAATAGGACACTCAAACTGATGAAGGAGATCTGAGAAATGGGGGAAATGGTTAAACAGGCAAGAGGTTTAATAGAGCCCTGGCGGGTCACCTTGCAGAATGAAGTAGAAATACAAGGCAGAAAAAAGTAGGGCATTTTGTGTTTGCTTGAAACCTCTTTCCACAAGAAGGTACAGGCCACGAGCCTGGCCTTCGCCCTCATGAGACAAATGAGGTAATGTAATCATGGAGCCATGGGGCAAGCAGGGGTATCATAGAGCCTGGACTCCTATGATCTCAGCCCCAGGGGGTTGAGGCAGGGATTGTGAGTTCAAGGCCAGCCTGGATGAACTACAGGGAGAGAGAATGAATGTCCTGGGTGTCACCTGTGAGTGTGGACAGGACACGAAAAGAAGCTCAGGGAAGACACAAGGATAGAGTCTGTCAGCTTCCCTTTAAACAGACCCCAGACACAGGTAAATGCCTTTTGCTCAAATATGGCAAGAGAACTCCATTTCCAAAGCGTGTAAGCATTGCAGACTCCGAGAACAGCTCTCCGGGCAACAGCCAGAAATCTGGGCATAGAAATCAAACAGCAAGTCAGGGGTGCACAAGGTGGTGCTGAGACACTTTCTAAATGACTTGAATAAAGGGGACATCAAGACCGAAACTCTAAGGGGGGGAGAGAGAGAGAGAGAGAGAGAGAGAGAGAGAGAGAGAGAGAGAGAGAGAGAGAGAGAGAGAGAGAGAGAGAACACATTACTGTTTGGAAGGTTGTAGGCACAAGCAACGCTGTGCTCGGAGAAAAGGCAAGCCTCAAATGCTTTTGTGACAAGAGGAGAGGAGAGAAGAGAGGACAACAGGACGCAGGTTAAGGATTTTACTAGAGTTGAAGTGGTGGCACACACCCTGATCCTAGGCACTCGGGAGGAGGAGACAGGGGGATAGCAAGTTTGAGAGCAGAACAGGCAACTCAGCAGAGCGCTATCTCAAACCTCAATAAAAGGCACTGGGGTTGGGATTGCGGCTCAATGGCAGTGTTTGTCTAGCCTTCCTAACACTGTGACTCAGTAATACGGCTCCTCAGTTCTAGTGACCCCAGCCATAAAATTATCTTCACTGCTTCTTCATAACTGTAGTTGTGCTACTGCTATGACTACATAGTGTAAATATCTGTGCGTTCTGATAGCCTCGGGCAACCCCTGTGAAAAGGTCGTTACCCACAGGTTGAGAACCACCGGCATAGGATATGTAAGGCTTTGGGTTCAATTTCTTATACTGGAAAAAAAAACCCAACCAGAATAGCCCAAAAGGAAGAAATGAATAAAGTCCAAAGTAAAAATAAGGGGAGAAGCATGTGAAGCAGCCACCAGCAGCCACACACGCGATGTCATCCTGTGCCCTGACATCGTGGATGGACACCGTGACTGCCACCAGCAAACAAGGCGAGGAGTGAAAAGCAGAGTCAGACAAAGCGCTGAGAAAGATGACACGGATGCACACATGCGAACTTTCAAGACGTAAGAGAACTGGAATAGAGCTTTTTATGTTGACGACGTCAGTTTGAAAACTGACGATATTCTAGGAAATGACATTACACAAAACTGGAAGGAGAAGGAGAAACACCGAACCAACCAATAACCATAAGAGAAGCTGAGGGGCCACCGAAGAGGGGATCCCTAATTGCCAGAGAAAGGATGGAGTATTCAAATAAAGGGAACAGTTCACTGTGTCCCCTCACTCACTAGGTACCCTGGAAGTGCCTGTGATGTGTCGGACACTCTTCTAGGTACTTCCAGCACCATAAAAATAAAAACATAGAAGCATCGTAAAACAGAGAGGGGCCTGGCCTTTCTGGAGCTGAGCATCCAGTCAGATGAGGAGAACAAACAGATAATGACGTAAGTAGCATGGGGAGTGGTGGCTGAGTGCCAGGAGGGAAGCAAACAGCAGAACGGCACCCGAGAGCAGGCGGGGTTCCCACACCGAGTATGCCCGATGGTGACACTGATCGAAGCTATAAACTAACCAGGTGTCTTGGGTAGAGTTTCCAGTGCCACGGTAAACACCAAGGCCAAGAGCCACCTAGGGAGGAAAAGACTTATTTCATCTTACGGCTCCTAGGTCACACTCCATCACTGAGGGAACCCGAAGGCAGGAACTGAAGCAGAAGCCATAGAGGGACACTACCTACCCGCTTCTCCCCATGGCTAGCTCAGCCTGCTTTCTGATATAACTCAGGACCAATCGCTTGCCCAGGATGGCACCATCTACAATGTGCTGGGCCCTCACACATTATTCATTAGTCAAGAAAATGTACTCCGGACTTGCCCACAAGCAATCCGATGGAGTCATCGTTTCAGCTGAGATTCCTCTTTCTAGGTAAGTTGACTCAAAACCGACCAGGATACCAGGCATAGTGGCATGTGCCTATAACTTGGGCACTGGGGAGGCTGAGGCAGGACGATCCCAATTTTAAGGTCATCCTGGGCTATGTAGTGAGGCCGTATCTGAAGTCCCACACAAATGGACACAGCGCAGAAGCAAGCCTGTGACAAATGCCAAGGCTGTTGGGATATTTGTGTAACGATGTTGGAGAGCAGCTTCCAAAGCCCCAGTTAGACGTCAGCACTCTTTAAAGGTCAATACATTTGACTATCCAACACATTAAGTAACCGTGTAACAGAAGACCCCCACCCAGTCCCCAACAACAGTTTTTTTTTTAAAAGAAAGTAACAAATTATAAAAATATTTGCAGATTTTTGGATTCTTAAGGTTTAAGTCCTGTGATTCTGGAGAAAAGAAAGGTTAATGTCCCACTACTTGCTCCACCAGCACAACTCTTTTACCAGAATGTTCCTTATTTGGGGATGGAATGCTTGATAACAAGATAGGCGCTGAGATACTTTGCAGCACATAAAAAAGGGTCATGACCCATAATATATATCAAGCACCTACAATAAAGTAAGTAAAAGCAGGGAATAAAACCCAGAGAAGGAATGGACGGAGCATCATTTGAGCAGTAAAGGTGCCCAATAAAGCATGCAGATGTGCTGGTCTCAGTAATCACTACAGATGCACCACTAAAGGTCACTGTCCCTCCCCCTCAACAGTGAAGAAACGCAGTGAAGAATGACGGTCACCTTTGGGTGTTGGAGACTCAGAGTCAATGGATGTATCAAATGCCGCTGGAAGGTATGTGTTAGGGGAACTTCTCGACATGTCCCCCACAATGCATGTTGGCTCTGCAGCCCCAGAAGTGCACACAAGTCAATACCTCGAAACACATGCATAAACACACGTATGTGAAGGGTTGGTTGGACGGCACCGTCTTGAACAATTGAAGGTGGTGGAAACCGCCTTCATAGCCATCAATTGCTTTCGTAAGTGAATGATGATTAGTTCACCCAGCTAGCCATTGCTAGATAAATACATTCTCTTAGTGAAAGACAGACATATTCTGCAGTCACAGACTTTCCTTGTGACTTTGTGTGCACGTATGAGCAACAACACTTCTTATGGAGGTTCCCTTGATCTTCCTGTGGGATGGAGGACACTCTGCCTATTTTCCATATGACCCTGGGAGAGAGGTGAAGAGGTCAGGGTAGGAGATGAGTCTCAGTATGTCTGCTTTTGGGTTCTGAACATCCTGGGATAATAACAAAGTCTCTCTCTCTCTCTCTCTCTCTCTCTCTCTCTCTCTCTCTCTCTCACACACACACACACACACACACACACACACACACACACGCAGCTGGGAACCTAGGAAATCATGGATGATATCTGTCAGCATGTCCTGGGCTGGACTGTGGCTTGGGTGGGGTCTGGGACATGAACATTTTCTCACACGCATCTCTACACTGATCCTTTAACTATAAGCATGTTTTGCATGTGTGTGTGTGTGTGTGTGTGTGTGTGTGTGTGTGTGTGTGTGTGTGTGTGTGTGTGTGTGTGTGTGTTTGAGACAGAGTGTCTCAGGTAGCCCAGGCTGGCCTAGAACTTGCCATGTAGTCAAAGGTAGTTATGAACTTCCGGTTGTCCTATCTCTACTTCCTGAATACTGGCATTGCGGTGGGTGACACCTAGAGCAGTATGTATGCTAGGCAAGCGTTTTACCAACTCAGCCACATCTCCAGTCACACGTCATACTATCACAATTTAAAAGTGGTTCAAAAATGTAGAGACAGTGGAGTGGGGTGGCCCAGAGCTGGAGGTGGGGGTCAGGGAATAGAGATGAAGAGTTGCTCGTTAACGGGTCTAGATCTGTGGTTTGACAAGGTGGTGTCATGCAAGCAGGTGGTGGTGGCAGATGTACAGCAACGAGATTGGATTTAACATCCCTGGATTGCACACTTAAAATGGTTAAAACAGTAAATCCAATCTTGGGTGTGTTTCACCACAATAAAAACGAATTGAAAATAAGCTACGTGTCTTCTCTGAAGAGAAGAGCAGAGCACCACAGCGCAGGCATAGGGCTAATGCTGCTGGACGTTAGGGCTGACGTCCCTGTGGCTGAAGGTTCTGCAGGAACAGCCTCTGTGGCCTGCAGCACAAGGTCTCTGGGGGCTGGGGTGAGGTCAGACAGCTTGGCTCTGCCTGGGGCCTCACAGCTCAATCTCAGGGAAGATGAAGGCTAGTGCTAAGGCCCTGACCACCCTTTGAAGAGGACATGTTCAGGCAGTGCCAGCTGAA
Organism: Rattus rattus; assembly: GCF_011064425.1. Classification (NCBI taxonomy): domain Eukaryota; kingdom Metazoa; phylum Chordata; class Mammalia; order Rodentia; family Muridae; genus Rattus; species Rattus rattus. The sequence goes on from NC_046154.1 coordinate 36,927,683, forward strand.
TATGAATGCATGGGTCAGGGAACAGGGAAATGGATCTTTCTGATTTCGTTTTTATTTCCACTACTGTGGTCTGTGGGTCAATGAGATGTGGAAATCTAAGACACAGGGACACACACACAAGATCAGTAGTGGATCATGCCAGGCTACAGGCACCTGGGAGAAGTAAGGGGAATAATGGCATAACTCATTTACCACAGGATATGAAAGTAGTGAGGGATAGCCTGGGATCTGCACTGATGGCAGCAGGATGACCCAGGTTTATTCCTGCTTTCATCCATTAACAGTTGCGTGGCCCCAGCTGAATTGTTTAACCTCTCTGAACTGTACTCTCTTCCTGAGTTAAAGAGAGGAGCCCTCCTGTTGTATGTCTCTTCATTGGTGATAGGAGACATGCACCAACAGACCCAAGGCCAGTGAGCCAATGAGCATGCTGTGGTGCCTACCCTACAAGAGCATGGGTGACTCTCTAGAAATGGCAAAACTGGGAAGTCTCCCCTTGAGTATGTGAGGCTCTCAAAAGTGAGAGACAGGTCATGGGACTCTGCCTGACACAGATCTGTATGCCAGCAAATGCTGGGGGAGGGTGGGTAAGCAGGAGGGAGACAGAAAGAGGAATGTGCAGGCCGAGTGAATGGATCCCACCATGTTGTGAGAAATGGGGAGGGGACGAGACCTCAGGCTCCATACTTCCACAGGAGAACAGGCTTTTGGCCTCCAGGTCCTGTGAGGGGAAAGGGTAGGGGCATCAATTGCACTTGGTGGGGTACAGACACCCTAAAACCAATGATTGCACAGGCTGAGGAGAAGGAGTGACACTGTGGGCTGAGACCGGAAGAGCTGCTCCCTGCCCTGCCAGCCATCTGCAGGCAGTCCTCTCACTGGAAGGCCCACACATCTGCAGGCGGTCCTATCACTGGAAGGCCCACAGGACTGTGCTATGTGCATTCACAGGAGAGCGAAGGAGACACTTCCCCTGCCCGAGGCCCCTGGGACACCCAGAAAGGAAGTAAGCTGATCCAGCCGAGTGGCTTCCACAAAACACTGCTGCCCTGGCTGGAGTTCAGAGATGCAAAGGTAAAGGGGACATAGCTTGCCTCAGGACATCAAACAGCTAGTTGGGAACCTGGGCAAGGAAATTACCAGGCAGCCTGTTCCTCCACGGAGCTGCAACATCTCCTGTCCACAGAGGCTGAAGCCAGGGGGAGGACCAAACCCACAGGTGCTGAGTCTGTGTCAATGCTGTCCTTAAATGGATGCCACAGAAGGGCTCTACTTCACATCTGTCAGCTGAAGAAACTGAGGCTGAGCTGTGAGCAGCCTTCCATGGCAGAAGGCTCTGACATTGAATAATTAGCTGTTCTCAGGTCGTTGTCACTGTCTGGCCTCAGATACGTCATTTCACACCTCAGTGTCTCAATATGCTCACCTGGAAAATGGAAGCAATAGGGCTTATCTGGACTGGCATCGGATTTAAATAGCACAGTGTCAATTCTCCGGAAATTGAGGCCTGCCCTTCTTCCTCTTTTGGTTATTTCTGACTTTCAAGCTTTATGCCTATCTATAGAGTTAGTCTTGCAATAGAATAAGCTAGAAATCTCACAACAATATCACTGTGATCTAGTCACAGGGAGAAGGGACACGGAGACACAGCACACAGAGCACACAGCATGCACACACACACACACACACGAATAAGAGAGAGAGAGAGAGAGAGAGAGAGAGAGAGAGAGAGAGAGAGAGAGAGAGAGAGGAAGAGAGAGAGAGAGGCAGAGAAAGAGACAGAGGCAGAATGAGGGAGAGGCAGAGGGAGAGAGACAGAGGAAGAGAGGAGAGAGAGAGAGAGGAAGAGACAGAGAGAGAGAGAGAGAGGAGAGAGAGAGAGAGAGAGAGAGAGAGAGAGGAAGAGACAGAGAGAGAGAATATATATGTGCACACAGAATGACTGTGGGAAGCAGCAGGGACTGGGACCTTCTGTGCTTGCTCAATATCTGCTAAGAAGACTGCAAAGTGTGAGCATGATTTTGGAGGAAGAATGACCCTCTTCAGCCACAATAACCTCTTTAGCTCACAGGGGAAGCCTAACAGTAACCAGGCTCTCTGGGGATCTTTCCTAGCCTCTGGCCTAGGAACCAGGCTGCCCCCATTCTTAGATCTGATCCCCCTCCCCTCCTAACCAGCTCAGGGTCTCACACCCAGGTAAGGCCATGCCTCTGCTACAGAGCAGAGCCACTAGGCTGCAGTGGCCCTTCCCTTGTCTGGCCTGGTGGCTCTGAGAGTGGCACTTTTTTTCCAGAGGGTGTTTCCACTACCTCAGTGATTCGCATGGTCCCCAACCCTGCTGGCTGGTTTTCTGTCAACATGACACACGCTAGAAAGGAGGGAGCCTCCACTGAGCAAACGTCTTAAGATCCAGTTGTACGGCGTTTTCTTAGTGATCAATGGAGGAGGGCCCAGTCCATTGGGAATGGTGCCATCCCCGGGCTGGTGGGCTGGGGTTCAATAAGAGAGCAAGTTGAGAAAGTCATGTGGAGCAAGCCAGTAAGCAGTACCCTTCTATTACCTCTGCCTCAGCTCCTGCCTCCACCTTTCTGCCCTCTTTGAGTTCCTGTCCTGACCTCCTTTGGTGATGAACGGTGAGTGATATAGAAGTGTAAGTCAAACACTTTTCTCCTAACCCTGCCTTTGGTCACTGTGTTTCATCACAGCCATAGAAACCGTAACTAAGATACCATCTACATACCTGCTCCAGCTTCATTATCAGTGAGGCCCTCAGCTTTGTGGGGCCTGTCACACTTTATAGGGAGCAAGAAGGCTTTTGTCCTACCTCGGGAGCATCCTGGGGCAACCCTCCTGGCCATCCCTGGCCCTGACTGCCACTCTTCATCTAGTAGTAGTTAAAACATGGCTGTAGTTTGAATCTACACTCTTCTACTTCCAAGCCCAACATCTCTGGACCTGTGATAGCTCACTTGTAGAGAGGGTGGAGAGTCAGGGCCTACCCAGCTGCGTCTGGGAAAGCCGTCTATTACTTCATCTGCAGAGAACACTTAGTGTGGTACCTGGCCCAGAGCTTCGATGAGAGTCCATGACTATGAACAGAAGCACTTGAAGCCAGCCTGGCTCAAACCCCAACACTCACCCTGCACTGAAACCAGCACCCAGCAGCGTTTGAGCTCCTTACCTCCTAGGTCATCCTTTGCATGGTCACATAGACCATGCCACTCTCTGATGCAAATTCTCTACTGGCCTTTAAATGACACATTTTCTCCTAACACTTGGATGCTTCTTACCTGCACACCAGGATGTCCTGGGTGCCAATCATCCTGACTCTTATCTGGGCCATTCTCTTTGCTCTGTGTCTCTGTAAATAAAGCCACCCTATGTAGCCCAGGCCAGCCCAGATCACATATACCTCTTCCACTCAGCCCCAGAACTTCCAGGCTCTTGTCAGCAGTGATGGCCCCGCTGAAGACATGGCCTACTACTGCATTTACCTTCCCTAGCCTGTTGTGGAACACAGTGTGTACAGATGCTGCGGACACAGCAGATTCGCTCTGCTGTGTTTGAGAGCGGGATTCGGAAGCCTGTGATTCACGGCTGCTTCGCTCAGAGCCTTAAGCAGAGCTGCAGATAACGAGTGAGTGACTAGACACTGAGTTCTGGTAATTGACCATCCCTGGGTAACAAGAAAGAAATCTACAGGTGAGTGGATGAGGACGACTCGATCGCTCAGCAGCTTCTACTTGTGCCTGTTCAATCCAGCAGACAGACAGACAGAGGTGTAGTGAGTCTGGGATCTGCCTGCCTGTTTCACTGAGTTCTGCAGTTCAGGACCAGGAGGCCTTATGCAGTCAAAACTCTGTCTGTCGGCGTTGGGCCCCAAGATAGACCAGGTGACTGATGTCTAGAAGTCCTGGACTACCCCCCCCACCACCACCAAAATCACCACTTTCTAAGCATAACTGGTTTCTCAGAAAACTCACTCTGACTCTCAAGACTATCAGGTCCTTTCCACTTCCTGCTACCTTCTTGGAAAAGCCTCAACACCTCCTGCCTCACCCCTGATTTCCATGTCTGTGTTGCTCGGCCCGCCATGCTGTATCAGGTGTGGTTCTGTATCAAGACTTCCTGAGTGCCGTGCTCCTCAGGCATTTCTGAAGTCTCTGAACTTCCCAGGAAGGTAATAGAGCATCTCCCACCTCTATGTCCTCCAGCCCTCATTGCAGACCGTGCAGGGCTGTCTTCCTTCAGACAGCGGGAGCTTGCAGGACGGGAACAAATGTCAGTGTCTGCCCTACCTGAGCCCCATGCCCAGTGAGCACAGTGTTTGGTACGAGGCAAGTACTGAGCGGCTGACAGTGGGTTCTCACCACAGCTCCCTGGCTTGCTTACCAGTGTGCTGCCCGGCATTGCCCTATTTGGACCTCACTTTCCAGACGCAAGTGCCAGGCAGGCAGACATGCTAGCCCTGTATGTGCACTGTCCACCTGGACCAAGGGATTTCCTAGGGCATCTGTGCTCCCTGAGTCCTGACCGTTACAAAGGCAGCGGGACAGGTAGTGTCTTTGTGTTGGCCTAAGGGTCTTGGAGATGGGCAGTTCCTGGAGCAGGGAAGGGAAGCTGAAGGGGATTCTCCACTGGTCCCTCTACAGGAACCTCCATGCTCTGGTTTCCCTTTGACCACCAAGACTGGATTGACCAGCTCCCTTCCTTTTAAATCCTTTCTAGGTGCACCGGGCTGGCTTCTGATCTGGCCAGGTCTACTTATCCTTCTCTAAACTTGCAGAACTATGGGAGAGCACAGAGGGTCGGGATGGAAGAATGCACCTGGGTCTGACTGCAACACTGTCATGTGACTGAGAACAAATCATGTCTACCTGTAGGCCTCCGTTTCTCCATATGCCAACCCAAAGACTTGAAAAGTCCATCTCTAAAGACCCCTTCAGTTCTAAGTCCAGGGGCTCACTGGCAAGTCAGCCTAGAATAATCAATGAGCCTCAGGTCTCCAAGAGAGAGACTGTCTCAAAAACAAGGTGGACAGCTCTTGAGAAATACATCTGAGGCTTGTTTCTGGCCTCTACATATATGTACAACACATGCACATACACATACATACATGCACACACAGAACAGAGTGAGCTGTGGGCTGCTATATTCCTAGAATCAGGCTTCTTCTAGGCCTGGTGCTCCAGAGTCCAGGGAATACTGTGAGCTGGGCTCCAGCCAGCACAGGAAAGGAGCCTTTATTGCTGAATACACCTTTCTGCCATCATAAGTCTCTGAGCCTTTGGTCTCAAGCCAGGACAGGTAAAGCCCTGACCCATAGGCAGAACAATACTGGTCCTCCTGGTACCCAGGTCCTGCTGGTGACAAGGCTTCTCCTGGAGGATGATTGACCACACGTAATCTGACCACTGAACAAGGAGATGAGAGTCAAAGTCCAGAAGAGAAGGGAAGGTTTCAGCTTGGTTGTCACAGCTGTCTATGATCTTGGACTATAATGCTTTATGGCTGTACCAGTCTTGTGCTCCAAATAATACTATATACTCCTCATGGCTGCCCCATGTCACCTGTATATGCCCAGTCTGCACAACCATTCACAAGGAGTGGCTTCCTGACCATCCTCCACAAAACGTTTATCCCCACTGTAATTCAATCATTGCATAATTACTAATTCTCTCCACAGAATAAAAGAAAAAAATCTCAGGGGAAGGCCAGGTCCTGTTTGTCTTGTTCCCAAGCCACAGCCCTGCCCCCGACACAGTATTAACAGGAATAGATGCTCAATAAATTTGACTTGCTTAATAAACTCATTCAGACATTATCACCCAGGCATTGAATTTAAAACTAGGTCTGTCCTTGGGTTACACCCATGCTGTGGTCCCAGATCTCTTGCTGCTCCTCCCATGACCTTGAACCAAGCATTTCTATCTGGACCTCAGTTTCCTAATCTATAAAATGGAACACAGAACTAACTTTGTATGCCAGATTTTCATGGCCTGAGAGTAGAATGCCTCTTGGAGTTCTGTACCCATCCCCCGCTAACCTTGCCTGTTACATGACCCTGGGGTTCATGTTTCCTAGGTCCCACCTGTGCCTGGGGGGTAAAAGAAGTACCCAACAAGGCAAGGCCAGAAGGGTCTCAGTCAGCCCAAGAGCTACATACCACTGTTGGAAGATGAGCTACAACTCCTAGACTTCAAAGATGAGGAGTTTATACAAAGTTGCTGGTCTCCAGCCTCTAAGGAGGAAGGAGGTAAGGACTCAAAGCAGCCCAGGCAGCCAGTGTGCAGGGCTAACCCTTATACATGTGCATCCACCCATGTACACACCCAGCCAGCAGACACACACACACACACACACACACACACACACACACACACACACACATACACACACACGAGAAGGGTAAGTGACCGGGAAAGGACAGGATGGACCTGGAGAGTGAGCAAAGATCTATCTGCACTGTGTGCTTACAGCAGTACTTGCCCAGGGCTCTAGAGCACTGTGTGCTCACCAAGAGAACTTGTACCCAGGAGTGAGTTCCTGGGCAAATTCAGGCCCCCAAGAAGCAAACAAGCACATGCACAACTTTGTCCTGGGCACAGGAGGTCCTCTCCCCATCACAGGCTCAGCTCCTTGTCATTTGAGTTGTAGAGGTTGCTGGGATAAGACATCTTAATGGGTTGGTATATGCTAACGGATGACCCAAGGTTTCTGGATGGTGGGATTCTAAAACGCAACTCACTGTATCGAAAATCAAGGCGTCAACAGGCCCTCTTTAGAACTTCCAGGGGAGAATGTATTTCTTCACCTCTTACAGCAGAGAATTCCCTCTCATCTTGGATGACACCCCCATCCCCACTAAGGGGTCAGTGGAGTCTTTCACACTCTGTATTCTCCAGATGCTACCCATAGGTGTTGGTCCCATGATAACCTATACATTTGTATAATTAAAATATTAATTTAATACAATTAAAATGTAATTCAATACATATATTTAAAGGACCCATGTGAATATACCAGGTTCACACAGGTAATCCTGGATAATCTATTTCACAGCTGATTTCTAGCTCAACTCCTCTTTGGCATAACCAACTTATGAGTCTGGGGGGTGTGGTGTGGACATCTTTTCACAGAGCGGGGTAGCCTTCACTCCCAGACAGCATAAGTTCAAGAGGAACGGATCCTAGGATGAACAAGCAAGAGAGTGGGTGGGTAGGTAGCAGGAGGGAGACAACAGGGATGTGTGTGTGTGTGTGTGTGTGTGTGTGTGTGTGTGTGAAAGCATTTCTGTTCTGGACCTCAGAACACACACACACACACACACACACACACACACACACACACACACAGTGTGTGGGTGCAACAGCAGCGACTATGGCTTCCCTACTGTCTTCTCGGCACACATCATCCTTCCAAACTTCACTGTGTTTCCACACTGAGCTGGGCACACAGTTTCCACAGAGACTATAGTAGCTGAGCAGAGCCAGAAATAACCCCAACGAGGTGAAAAGCATCCCTGCCCATCCCTTGCCTCCCTACTTACTCCTCCCTCTACCCCAGGGGACAGGTCCCACTGGAGGCCCTCTCCCAGGCTTGGGAAACAGTCCTCTGCAGCCTGGCTCCATGGGAGACGATGCAAGGGCAGTGATTGGTACCCAAGGATCAGGCTGCTGGGTGGAGTCTCCTCCCTAGCTGCAACCTCTACCAGGTTCCAACTGTTTTTTCTCTACCTTCTTGCTACAAACTACTGAGATATGGTTCTGATCTTGTGCCCAACTAAGGTCTGGGGATGGACCTGGGCCACCATCTGGGACTCACAAAAAGCCACAGCCAGGGAGCTGTTCTTCCAGTGGGTCCTCAGCTCCACCTCTATCCTGTGCCTACCCTCTCTTCCAGTCTTGAGAAGCTTGTCTGCAAAGCTCAGCAAATCTTTCCTCCTCCCAGGCTCTTCCTGAGAACCAGAGTCCCCGTTGTAAGGCTGAGCACACATGCAGTACTGTTCTAGATGGCCCCAGGAGTGCCCCACCACTGTTTGATTTCTGACACCCCACATCCAGTTCAATCGAGGACATGAACGCCTGTGTCCTGAGCTGGGCTCATGCTAAGGAGTTCTACATGGCTTATCTAGTCCTTACCTGGGAGGAATGAGACTGAGAAATAGAGAATGGAGAAGAGAAATGGTCAGGTCACACAGCCTTCTCCCTGAGTAAAGCCCTGAGGCTGCAGCTACAGAGCTACCTCGGGGAGGAGGGGTATGAGGGTGGAGGTGTGGGGGGTGGTGAGGGGAGGAGACACATTGGCAACAATGAAAGAAGCCAATGAAATATTTCCAATTTGTTCCCTGTAAAGCCACAGGCTACTCAAGATACCTTCAATTCTGCCTCTCGGTTATATGATGGGAATTCAGTGTAGGATTTTATTTTAACAATAGTTAAGGATCTGAGGAGGTTCCACTATTTAAAACATCAGGAGATAGCCACCCTTAGCTCACATCCATGCTAAGCCAAGGCTCAGAAAGGGAATAGAATTGCGCTAAGTCAAGGTGAAAGCCCCACCTGTTTCTCTTCCAGGGAAACTCCATGTGGAGCCCCCTTTGGCCTTTCTTGCTGCAGCTTAGAATCCAGGCTGCTGTGCCTCCCATTAGATACCCTCCTAAGTGCTGTATACTAGGTGTCCTCAGCTCCCACAACTCAGGCTCCATGACCTTGTCTGCATTGTTAGGACATCTGTGTGGAGCAGCAGGTGCATCTGTGTATATGAGCCTGCTCTGACCAGTCATGGGCAGTGACTACACAGGGATCACAGGCAGCAGTGCCAGGCCCTGGGTCGCTGCTCCCGGTCAATGGAAAGAGCTCTATATTTAGAATCAAAAGCCTCAAGCAGAGTCCCATTTCTGCTGCTCACCACTCTGTGGCCTCGAACCGCCCACCCAGCTTCTTTGAGTCTTTACTCTGGGGGGTGAAAATGTTTCCGGTAAGAAGAGGGAATGGGTTCAAATGAGGTGACCAGTGTGGATTGTCTGAGTCTACGGTCTGAGCCTGCCACTGTGGGGCACAGTCCCCGGGCCATAATTCTGTTATAGGTTGTGGATGGTCTATGCTAGAAAGCACTCAGTGTGTGTTTGCTAAAAATCACCCATCTGCAAACATCTGCTGAGCTACACATGGCTACAGGAAGACATGGGCTGGGGGAAGTAAGCAATTTTCTCCAAATACATTTCCTGTGAGGCCCGAATGCTGGGAAGAGGGTTGGGGCTTCTAGGATGGGTAGCAGGATGCAATGATAGTTCCTTCTCCAGGGCCTCTCCGGTCAACTAGGGAGAGCCCTGACAGGAGGGCCATACCCTGAGGGGCTGGGTCAAAGGCAAGCAAGGGAAGCAGGATCCTGGGAGCGAGTCCAGAGCCCAATCCCTCCAGCATCTTCATGGAGACAGGAAAGAAAGAACTGAAAATATGCTCATTAAATCTGCATCTGGCACCCGGCTTGGCAGGGTTGCCAAAATTCTGTAAGACTAGAATTAAATTAGCAAATTGGAAGTCGAATGATTTTAAGCAGGCATGATGGAATTCATCAGGGCCAGGTGGAAGCTGGTGGGGGAAGGGGACCAGGAAAGCCCACATCCCCGGGGGCTGGAAAGCCTGGCTGTGAACAGAAACAGAGAAGAAACAAGCCAGACATGAGCGGCATGACTGAGGTTCACCCTGGGCATGTGGGGTGACAGAGGGGCTACACTGCAAGGTGGGAGAGACAGGAGGCATGGCTAGATACTCCCAGGAAGGGGTGGCCGGATGGCAGGCTTCTCACAATGAAGAAAGGAGCCTTGGGGCTGTCTAGGTGAGAGGCAGATGGGTTCTCTGAACGAGCGGCTCTATGTGGGTGACACTGCATGAGGATGGCTGACACTGTTGCAGTCACCACTGCATGCTTACTAAGTTTGGGAAAACACTAAGTGGAAATTCGGGGGTGGGGGAAGGGCCAGCCTCCCTTCCATGGAGGAAAAAGGAAGACAGGAGAGGTGTTCATGGGGCCACGTGGTGCCAGGCACTATGTGTGATGCCTGCCACACACTAGCACCACACTAACCTCAGAGGTTTTCTTCCTTTTCATTGTTTTCCGTCGTCTTTCTTTTTAACTGTCTTTACTTAAAATGCACGGATCCTGAGCACTGAGGAACTAATGCCTTTAACCCCAGCACTTAGGAAGTGAAGACAGAAGGACTGGGAATTCAGGGCAATCCTAGGCTACATAGGCATAGAGAAGCAGTCTGACCTGCATGAGGTTCTATCCCAAAACAAAACAAATACATGTGCAAGTCACTCATAGTGGCTCACTCAAATAGTCACAGAATTTGGGAGGCAGAGGCAGGAGGATTATCATGATTTGAGGCCAGCTGAGGCTACAGAGTGTATAGAGTGAGCCCCTGCTTCAAAAGAACCAAAGATAAATAAATTAATTATATAAAGAACCAAAATAAATAGATAGAATATATAAATGTGCACACATGCATGTGAACACACACGTGTACACACACACACACACACACACATACACATACACACACACACTAAGAGGGCAGTAAGTCTGAGGTCGACAGTGTCTCATCCACCCTCTCAAATCCTATTCCTCTTGTGGTGGACCAGGTATCTTCTGAGGCAGCTTCTGTGAGCACACAACCCATTCTTCATGTTCAGGGCCATTCTTGGCCTGCACTAACCTGTACGTTTTCTGGGTTAGCATAGGACTGAACAGAACACATTGCGTGGAAGCCTTCTGGTGACTCTCCTCCCGTGCTGGTCCCGCAGGGACACATCTTTCTTTATAATGGATGCAAGACATTGCACACTGCTATGTTTGAGCATTGCCTCAGCCAGCCATGAAGAGCCTTGTCAGTCCTCTGACACATAACATGCTACAGGAAAGGCCTTGCACATAGGTCTCTCTGGAGCTGGGATTGGCCTGATTAAGCAAGTATGTCCTCTTAAAGCCTTCATTCACAACAATTGAGCCTTCCAAGTCCCCTAGGTCTTTGCAAGCATTTGATCTCTTATGGTTCATTATACAGTCCCTCCCCCTCTCCCCCCGCCCCGCCATTTTAACACCCGGGCCCTTGGACTTCAAGTATCCATCATGTGTTTATGAGCCATTTTCACCTTGGGAGCCATCTGCTTCTTTTTGCACGTTTTAAAAATGTTTTGCACGTGGCTGCTATTTTACTCTGTTAATGGGGTTCTTCGAATGTGTGGTAATGGTGAGCTGTTCTAGGCTCTCTACCAATGTCAGAGCATGGAAGTGGGGTCCGGTCAAGTGGTAGCCTAATCCTTGTGTATGACCAAGAAAATGGAGGTTCAAAGGCTCAGGTCACTTGTCCAAGGTCACAAATGGTCAGAGGAAGGGTAGGGCGGAGTCTGAGGGACAAGTTGAGCCCATCCTCCCATTTGCAAATTAGTTGGTTCTCAGCCTTCCCATGTAATCTAACCCATAAAGAAAGTCCCCTGAAAACCCCCCTTTCTGGTATTAATCGCTTCCTCTATTGTACACCATCTTTAAAAGAATGTACGTCTTGTATGCCAGGTGAGGAAGCTGAGCTCGAACTGCACGGGGACCCTGCCCCTTCCTGAGGCATTGACATGCCTGGGGACATGTTGGGGGGAGGGCAGGGTTTATCCATGGGAGTGAGTGCCAGGCTACCTGGGTAAGAGTAGGACTAACACGTGGGATGAAGCCATGCCCGGTGAGTCATCACATCCTCAAACTCAAGGCGTCCTCACCCGGTTCACAGTGCACACGGAGTGGCGGAGCCCTGGCTCTTAAGTGCAACTGACACATATGCTTCCATGTGTCGAGTGCCAGGAGAGTGCTTGTGCAAAGCCATGCTCACAAAGCTGCCTCTGGTCTGTATCGACATTGTTTAGCGAGGTGATTTATTTATTTATTTATTTATTTATTTAGCTCCTGAAACAACGACATCACATGTGGGTTTCTGGATCACAAAGCAGACACTAATTTGTTCTGTGAACCAGGCTATGCTCACTGCAATGAATGTGTTCACCTTACAGTCCTCATGCTTCCCAGGGCCACAGCAACACAGAGGGGGAGGGGGAGGGAGGGTTTGCATGCCATTTGCCACTTTTCTTCTAAGAAAACAGAAATTAAGTTAACAGAATCAGAAAAAATGTGAGAAGCTGACAAGCTGAATGGACAGGCAGAAACAAGTTTTAAAGTTACTGTGTGCTCACATGACACTTTTAGCTTTGACCTTAGATGACTTCAGCATTTCCCAAAATGCATCTCTGCAAACCTCCAGTCCACTTTCTTATATGCTTGTGTACACATATGTGCACATGCACACACATATACCTTCTCTGATCTTGGAAAGCTGCACACCATACCCACTCTTGCACAAAATCTCATACTCATCACACGTACACACACCCTTTGATGGAGTTTCAGTACACTGCCTGCAACTTAGGCACACCTCGAAGTTCTAAGGTATAAGGAAGGACCTTTACATTATACCCAAAGTACTCAGCTATGGAGGGTGTTTATTTTCTATCCACATTTATATGTCCTAAGACACATGCTCTACAAGCCTATCATGAGAAGTGCTGGCCTTTCTTATTTTACAGGATTGGAGCTTGGTTAAAACAAACCTGGCCTAGCATTCACAGGGCCCTGTGTTTGACCCTAAGCACTTAAACTGAGCATGGTGCGCATACCTATACTCCCAACACTCAGGAGGTAAAAGCACAGAGATGGGACTTCAACGTCATCCTTGGACAAATGGTCAGTTTAAAGCCAGCTGGAGTTACACAAGACACTAACTCAAACACAAACAACACCAGTAACAAACCAAAGACCCCATCTTGGCAGGCTCTCCTCCCTTACAGCTCTAAATATCATCTGGGAAAGCAATGCAGATGGCTTTCTGCACACCCAAGCATCGTTTGGCTCACTCAGATCTTCAGGGATACCCCATATGTCCACGTGCTGGGTCAGTGCTGACCCGAGAGGCTTAAGCTATGAGGTGGTTTGAATGAAAATGTCCCCTAAGGGCTTGGGGAGTGGGACTTTCCCTCCATTCCCTGGAAAGCTTTCTCCAGGCCTAAGTGTTTTCCAGCACCCAGGTGAAGCAGACTACCTAGCCCCTCCTTCTCTCCCTGCTCCCTTCTGCTTCACTCCCAGACACTGCAAGTCAGTCACAGGACACGGCTCTGCTCTAACACCCAGCATCCACCTGCTGGTCACAGGAGCCCAGACGTACAGGGCAGACTCAGGACAACTAGAAAGGCAGGTGATGTGGTGAATTGGATAGTCACTGGGGCCACTTCCCAGAAAGGTACCTCAGTGTTCCTTGACCACTGTGTCCAGACACTGGACAGTCACTGTACTTCTCTCTGTCCCTCTCCATGGCATGCTGGGGTGGCCAGCAAACCCAGAGATTCCAATACTTAGGGTCTTTCTTTCATGGCTTCCCTGAGGACCTCTGGAAGGCCACGTGGTGGGAATGTATGTGGATTCATTCATTCATTCACCGGATCACTCATTCACTCTCCTTCCATTGTGTATTCCTGTTGTGTATATGGTATATTATTCTTGCATAAATATGAGACCACCTGTGAACAGGTGCACACACATGAACGCACACGTGTATTGAGGCCAGGTTGACACTGGACATTTGTTCTCTCTTTGTCGAGATCTCTTGATGAACCTGGTCCACCCTTTTGGTTAATCTAGCTGGCCAGCTCGCTCTTGGGGATCCCCTGTCTCCACCACCCAGGTTCTGGGATTACAGACTGGCGTCCCACACCTGCCTGGCTTTTATATGGTATCTGGGCATCCAAACTCTGATCCTCCCACTTGTGTAAGAAAGCTTCATGCACTGAGCTGGCTTTCCATTCAGTCATAAGCCAGGTTTTTACTGGGGAAATGTGTGGTTATTTGAAAGCGACCTCAATATTCTCCACCTGGTTTCCTTTAGAGTTCCCATCTTACATAACGTGATGTGCTTGTCAAAATGAAGACACTGACATTGGGATGCGAGTAGCGGCTGAGCTGCAGACTGTCTTCCTATTTCAGTTTCCCACCAACATCCCCTTTCTACCCCAAGACCCAGTACAGAGTCCAGGGCACCGCCACATACTTAGTCCTCATGTGTCCTGTCTCTGGGCTTATCGCTGCTTTCCAGAAATAGGACCACTATTTGTTGCAACCAGGGTGGTACGAGATAGAGGTGAGTGAAGGCAGGGTTCTAGCCACCCTGCCAGAAGCAACATCCCACAGGCAGTAAGTTATGACTTGGGGTCCACTCTGCCCCCACCATGATCTGGCTCTGAGCTCATCACTTCTCATTTGCAGCTCTCAGTTTCTATGTCCACGGGGTGGCAAGGCTCTATTTGCCTCACTGGAGGCCTGAAGGAGACAGTGGATGTGGCCAAGTGTTTACAGTCTTACAGCTCAGTCCAGCGGCTACTGGCACCCAGTGCACTGTAATGGTTGTCAGAAAGAGGACTCCATGTCCCATTTCCAAAGCAGGACAGGCCGTAGTCTGAGCTACCTTCTGTCAGTTCCATCAAGATATTCCATTTGTCTCTCTGTGCCCCCACAGAAAATGGAAATATCCCTTGAATTAGCCTGCCAGGTGTATGCTCCTGGAGGTCTGTGTTCACCTGTTACCCCATCCCTGTCACCTTTCCTGGTCTCCCACACGAAAAGGCCTGGGAACACCCCACCCTGGCATCCTCCATGTTAGCTGTTTTGCTGTGGGCCTCTTACCCTGCTTGGCCTGTTAAGTTACACCTTCCTGAGCTCCCTTGTTCCTGGCTGTTAAGTCCCAGGAGAGCAGAGTGTCACCTGTGTCCAGGACAGCCCCTGACACTACCTAGAAGCACTGAGCAGACACAGGACCTCAGATGATGGGTGGCTGCTCAGTTTGAGTTGACAGCCCCTAGCCTCCAGCTTGGTCGCCTGAATACCGGTCTCCACTCCTCTAACTATACTGAGTTCACATAAAAGACAAACTGTTTTGGAACCTGGAGCTTCTCGTAGTTGAAGAGAAGTAATAATTCCATGACATTACTGTCCTTCTCCAGCCTCTCCTATCCCAAGCAGCTCTGCCAATTAGAGACCATGGTGTCTTCCTCTTCCAGGACCTATCTCCTAAGTCACACATCCAAACAGACGCTGGGAAAACCACACAGCTCATCCTCTCCTGCACTGGAGCCCATCCCTGGAGTGCATCAGCATCAAAAGCCATAGGCTGCTCTGGCACAAGGAACTGGCTGAGGGGAGGTGGCTGGACGGGGTGGGGGCTGCGGATGAGGGCGCTGAGCTTCAGAGAGGGGAAGGGAGATGCAGGACACACAGCAACTTCACGGCAAGTCCACTAACAGCCCAGGATGCCCTGCTCTGCAGTCTCCTCTGACTTAATCCATATTTGGAATCACCCAGAAAAGGGTGCAGGTGAGAAATGACCTTGTGTTGGAAGTAATGGCTTTCTTTCTTTCTTTCTTTTTTTTTTTTTTTTTGGAGCTGGGGACCGAACCCAGGGCCTTTTGCTTGCTAGGCAAGCGCTCTACCACTGAGCTAAATCCTCAACCCCGGAAGTAATGGCTTTCAACGTCCTAAGTTCTGCCCCAGGTGTCTGGAAGATTCCAAATGCTTTCTGTGAAATCTGCTCATGGATTCAGAGGCTATCAGGCTTCAGAACTCCAGAGACCCTCAGCTCCAAGAGTGCCAACAAAGCAGCAAGAGCTTTGACCAGCACAGAGTAAAAGCTCACCTTTCGCTCCAATCTAACCATCTACCTACACGGACCAGCCAGGGGTACTTGAACTGGGGTGGCAGTGGGTGGAGATTACTCCCCTAGAACAACAGCCTGCAGGGATGCAGGGCTCTGAGCCAGGCAGAATGCAAAGCAAGAGAAGTGGCCGGGAGCCAGGCCATGTTACACTGCTACTTCACCCAGCCTTCCCAGCACTCCACAACAAGGTGCCACAACTACAGTCTAAGTGAGCAAAGAGAAGCACACAGCAAATCCTCACAGTGTTGCTCCTCCAGGTGGGTGAGCCTCCATTCTCCCTGTCAGAAGCTCTGGACAGTGCCATAGAAGGTGGTCTGTGAGTTAAGTCACTGGTGAGAACCCATTCTAGAGATGGGCAAGTTGAGGCCTGGAGAGGAACAGTACTATGGAAGGCACGGATTCCCTCAACTTGGGTTTCTAGAGAATACAGACTTTCTCTTAGTTCTTGGGCCAGATCTGGGCCCATGGAAGACCTTGATCCACCTGTGAATAAGCTAATGGACTGTAGGAGATGAGCGTGTCACAAGCCAGGTGTTTATCTGTTGCTCTACCTGGCTTTATGGTCTGAGGACCAGGAAACCAGGCTGATGTTGATGAGCACAAGTGGAAATCAATGTGGGCCTCCCAGACTCCCTTACTCCCTGAGCCCCTCATGGGCATCAAGCAAGGGAAGGGATTCCATGTGAGGAGCTCTGATCCACTTTGGCCCTCAGCAGAGGCAGAGCCACATGAGGAGGGGGTAAGAAAGACAGAAGAGCTGGTGAGTCTCTCACCCAAAGACTGGGATCCTGTCAGGAAATGTACCCCCTCCCAAGGCTGCCATTTAGAGCAAGCCCTTTGGAAGCAGCTAAACACAGAGATTTTAGTTTTATGAGTATCAGTCACTAAGTCCCCCACAACAATGGTGGGGATACCTGGATTACTGTTCGGCTGCTTAGTAACATGTGTGATTGGGGGTGGGAGGGTTTCTCTGGAATCTGTCTGACGGTTGTGGTTGAACTCCCTTGGCAACATGACTGGCTTTGGAATCACCTGGAAGACACACCTCTGGGTGTGTAGGTGTTTCTAGAGAGGATTGATTGAGGAGGGAAGACCCACCCTGAATGTGGGTGGTACCATCCCTTAGCCTGAGTCTCAGCCAAAAGAAAGGAGAAAGGGAACTTGAGGCTGAACTCAGCAGTCCTCTCCCCCGCTTCCTGATCTGATGTGGGCAGAGCTCCTGCCGTCTCTGCTGTACTTGTGAGCTCAAGCAAACCCTTCCCCTTCAAATGGCTCCCCTTATGTATTTGGTGTCGCGGTGATGGCGACCACCCTGCAGCTCAGGGGGAGCACTACCTCCTGAAGGACCAGAAGCTGAGGTTTAAGAGAGGGAATGCCATGTGGTCAAGCTCCCTGGTGAGGATGCAGGAGGTGCGCCCTTGGGCTTGGACAACTCCAGGGCTTTTATGATGCAGTGTGGCTACTGTGAGCTTGGGACAGGTGTGCTGAAGCCACCGCTAGGGCTGAGTGAGACAGGAAGCAGGTAGAAAGTCATCTGGCCTCCTAGGCATCCACGCTCTGAGCTTCTCTGCTTTGGTTGGCTGTGCAGCACCAGGGCCAGCTCCAGCTTACCACAGGCATTATCAGGGTCTCCAAACCAGACAGAAGGAACAGAATTTAGGAGTGTAGTTAAGGACCCTCAGATGACAGCCACAGTCTCTCTAGTTAAATGATTACTGTTCCTCGTGTCTCCATCCTCTTCTGGAGATTCCAAATGCTTCTTATGAAATCTGCTCATGGCTTCACAGAGAGCACCATGCCTCAAAACTCCAGAGGCCTTCGGACATACAGATTCTTAATAAAGCAACAGCAATGTTGATCTCCACAAAGATATGGGGGTGGAGCTTGTTTCATTAATCACAATGATGATCATCGGTTCTCACTGATTTTTAAAAGAACTTTGGGGCCACAGTCCTGGGTTTGAACCTTATCTCTGTTCTGAACTTGCTGTGCAACTGCAGGCAAATTAACTCAACAGGGCACATATAAAAACCCTACTGTGCCGGTGAGATGGCTCAGGGGACAAAGTTGGGAAGCCTGAGGACCTGAGTTTGATCACCAGGACCTATAGGGTGGAAAGAAAACTGAGTCCTGCAAATTATACCCTGACCTCCACATGGATATGCACACATAGTAAATATATTTTAAAATGTACTGAAAGTCCTAGAATAGGTAGGCTGGGGTCATAGAAATAGATAGGAAAGTCACAATCCTGCTTAACTTTAGCTTCCTTGCCTGGACGATGAGGACCAGCAGGGCCTACTCTGTGCCAGGCCCTGGACATGTGATGCGAGTCCTCACTTCACCCCACTGAGAGCCTCAGGAGGTTGGTTCTCCAGAAATGGCTTTGCAGCTGAGGAAACAGAGGCACGGGCCCATGAGGTGGCCTGGGTGAGCCTGCAGCAGCAATGGTGTGTGGCAATGCCCAAGCTCTCCTCCCAAGCCCTCCCTCTTTGGCAGATCAGCCCACAGAGCACAGGGATAATAGGAGAGAGTGCTCTGCAGCCGATCAAGAGCCGCACAGATGCATGACATCATGGTTATTAATAATGGAAGCAGCACAACCAATCCACTATCCGTCCAGATGGACCACCTGAACTGCCTCTAATCGCCTGCACACAGATCACAGGACTCTGCAGTGGGGTGGCAGAGAGGCAAACCAGGAATGCCACCCTCTTGGCATGACTGGGGTGGGATGGGTCATATAGAGGGTTAGGTCTCTGAGAGAGCCAACCTGGTCTCCCAGCACAGGATGCTTAGTTTGGTCTCTGTGACAGAGCCAAGATGGTAATTAGGCCTTAGATGGAGCAGCAGACTCCCCCAGAGGATGCTGGCTGGGAATCCATGAGCAGTGGCTAGCTGCCTGTGTCTTCTTGGTGTCCCTTAGTCTGGCCCCCTCTTGTGGTGGGGCCTTAACCTTTTGGTCCTCTGCCTAGTAGTTTTTTCCTGACACTTTGCCCCCATGTCCATTGCTCAGGGTCCAGGACCAGTGTCAAGTCTGAGAATTCCTGAGAATTTCTGCCCTCTCTTCCTTCTGTTCCCACTGTGCCCTGCCCCTGGCTGCCTGTCTCTCTATGCAGGCATCAGAGGCAGGTGGCTCCCTCGTGCCCTCCAATGTTCATCATCTTTCTTCCCACCAGAGAACAGGCTGCAGAAACAAAGGGAGTGGACAGTTTTCACAGCTGCAATCCCTAGATGGCTGCCTGGGACTCACCAAGCTTGGGCAAACACTCAGTATATCCCTCAGGATGCTGGTCTGGGTCAAAGTCCCCTTTGCCACCAGGGACACTCATGCTATCCATCTCCTCTGTGCCCACTCTGCTCTGTGGTGGGGTCCTGTACTGTTTTGACAGTTGATTAAAACAAACAGGACAGCACTCCCCAGAGCTGGGACATCCCTTTCCATGTGACTGAACAGCAGTGAGACAATATGAGCAAATAGGGCAGGAAGTGAAAGAAAGTGGGAGACCCTGAGAACCCCAGCCTTGGCTCAGCCCCGAGAGGATTTCCCACTCACTCAGGATGCATCTTGGGGAGCAACTGCCAACTCTGGGAACAGGGGGACAAGGGAATTTTCTGATGAGTGACTCTTGGCCACAGGCCGGTGCACAACAGGATGGATATGTATGTGGGGGGCATGTAGAAGTGGACATGTATGTGAGTGTGAACAAGTATACAGCGTGGAGTGTGTAGGAGAGAGGGTGAGCATGTGTTGATGAGTGGACAGGAGAGCGTGTGTGTGTGTGTGTGTGTGTGTGTGTGTGTGTGTGTGTGTGTGTAAGAGAGGAGGGGTGGGGGTATCCACTTCGGCTGAGTGTGAAGCAGAGCACAGGCGTGTGTGAGGAAGAGACTGCTCCTCATGGAGTTCACTGTTACTCCAGCTCGTGCTATTGCTTGAACTTTATTTACCCAGGGGAGTCCCAGAAACAAATAGTGCTCCGTAGGCCCCTTATCAAGAGTTCATTCAATAATCAGTCATGTAAATCATTGCGTTTCCCAATGTACTTCTATAGGTGCCTGCATAAAGCAGCAAGGTTGGTCCCAGAAGAGAATCTCCACACGAGTGCATGCCGTTCAGTTATGGGAGAGCACTGGGTGGGACTCTCTCTGGGTTCTGGTCCCCATTCTCAGTGTTTTGACAGTAGTTTAACGGTGTCTAGGAACTACTCAACGGACTTGGTCACTACTGGGCCATCTCAGGCCACTTGTGGCTCTGAGCTCCTGGCCATCCTTCACCCAGGGGGGCAATTAGAACTCAGCTGTCAGTTTGTTTGCAACTCTGTTGGGCACCACATCAGCTCTATGAGAAGAGCACATGAAGCTGTTTTCCTCCAGAGCAAGCCTACAGAGTAACATGAAAAGGGCTACAGTCAACAAGAGGAAAGGTGGACCTGATGAAGTTAAACAGGTTCTTATATTGCAGGACTTTTCAGAGCCTTTAATTTGCTAATATGGATTGACTGACCAGATGGGTAAAAGGATCTTGTGGAAACTTTCAGACTTAAACAGGGAAACCTTCACTCGTGGAATAGCCTTCAGAACTAACGTTCCATGGAACACACTGGGAAATCTGCAAGCCAGTACAAAGGACACTTGTTAATGCCTGCTTCTGTGCTGACAGAAGTGATAGGGCAGAAATGGTGTTCTAGGCCACACAGCTGAGCTATGGCAAATGCCAGCCCAGTAATCACTCAAACCACCGGAACCAGTACATGCACAAAACTTCACAGTTACAAAACAATTTAACTTACAGGTCCTCAGTTCTCCCTGGGGGCCACTCATCCCCATTTTCTAGATGCTAAGAGCACAGATGAATGAAGTCTGGACCACTCTGAGCTGGGTGAGCCACTGCTGTGGGCCGGTCACTTGAGTCTGTTTTCTTTCCTCTGTGCTCTTCCTCAGTCTATAAATTAACTATATTCTTATAGGTGAGCAATGGTCACTATGTGAAACCCTTGTAAGAACTCAACGCTGATGCCACCGCACCTGTTCTGCAGCCACCACCAGTCCTGTCCCAATCCCAAGCACCCTGCACATGCCAAGCGGGTAGGGTTGGTGCTCTTAGAAACGCCCATGGAACAGGGCTCTGGGAACACCAGTCTGTGAGGCCCAACAGATCCTTGCCAATGGCAACACACTACCTACCACAGCAGGTATGGACCCCTGGGTACCACCACAATCCCTCTAAGCCAGGTGCCATTCTGCCACGGGTAAGGAAGAACCGGAGCAAGGCTACTTTCACTCTCTAATAGTGAGCGCGCAATGAGCAAAGGCTGTGTGCTCTGACAGTCTGAAACTGATGAGGCCTCCGGGGGAAACGTGGCCAGAACAACCGAACCCATTGAGCAGTTCCCAGAGGTGTGTAGACCCCGCGGTGCGTCCCTGAGAAGGGGCGAGGATCCGCACAGGACCCTGGAGTCTGCGCACCCAAGGGCGAATGGGGCTGCGCACCGCGGCGGTGAGCGGACGCGGGAACGCTCGTCACCCTAGGATGATGACAGAAGTAGCGTTGGGAAAACGCGAGCGCAGAGCGCGTGCACCGGCGCAGAGCCCGGGCCGCTCGCACCCAAGGATCCTGAAAGCTGGGACCGCCGCGCCCACCCGCCGTAGCCTCGTTGCTGCGGGGTGCTTGGTGCTTACCTGCGGCTGGCTGGGCTCTGCGCCTCGGGCTGGCTGCGCTGGGCTGCGCCGCGCCGGGTTAGCTGCGCTGGGCTGCGCCGGGCTGCGCGCCCGGCCTCCGGCAGCTCGGCAGCGCCCGCGCTCGGCTCCGCCCGGCTCGGCTCCGCCCGGTGGTGCCCTGGGCGCTCGCTTGGCAGCCCACGCGGCGCGGGGTGGGCGCGGGGCGGGCGCGGCTCTGGGCCGCCCCGCGGCCGCTGGGAAGCTCCTTATTTGGGCAGTGATGTCAGGGGAAGTCGCAGGGGCCGGACCACCCACTTCTTTCCATTCTCTCCCCAGAGTTTCCTGTTGCCAAACCCGGGGACCCCACTGTCTGTCTGGGGCGAGCACAGCCTGGCCACCAGCTGGTCCGGGATGCCTGGGCAGCAAGGGGTCATAGAGCAGCCCGGCGGCGCACCGCGTGGCGGCCGGGACAGGGGATCTGTGGCTGGGGATTCCCCTGCTCCAGCAGCCACTGGGAGGGTCTGCGCGGCCGCCTCCACTGTGACAGGCCGTGTCACTGTGGGCGCTGCCCCTCCCTCCTCGCCCGCCTTGGCTCCCGCGCTGTCATTTCCTCTCAGGCTCTCCAGAGAGGACAGACAGGGAAGCCCCGGTGACCGCTGCAGGGGCTCTGTTGTTGGGTGCCACGCCTTGGATCCACAGGGCCGGGAGGGCGCCTATCCCTTTCCCAAAATGAGCTCTGTCAGTTGTCTTCCTTCCAGATGGCAGCCCTATCCGGAAAGCCCATGCATTCCCAGGCGGGAATCAGCTTTAAAGATTGCTGGGAGCAGAGGACCTGGCAGGACCTCTCTGGGCTCTGACTGGATGGCGGTGGGAGTCATCAGGGACTTCCCAATAGTCAAACCTTACTAGAAGCTTCTGCTTCTATTACCAGACCTGCCTTACTTTGGTCCTTGTTGGGAACAGCAAAGGATGTATTTAAGGCAGCCCCCCAGTCGTCCCCACCAGCCAACACAAAGTAGTGGCCTTGAGACTTCGGCACTATCTGCAGTCTACAGGTACCTGTGCTGCAGCTCAGACTGTGGGGGTGTTGCTTGTGGGCTGCCCTGGCTTAGGTGACTCCAGGCCTACCTTGTCTGCCCTGGAACAGCAAGAGGTTATGGGAACCAGGGGCAACCAGACTATAAAGAAGACATACTCTCTGGATCACAAGGTCCATCATTGTCTTCTATTTGGACCAGGACTTTCCCCAAGGAGCCTTAGAGGACCCAAGCTTTCTCTAGCTCCAAGGCCAGGATCTCAAACACACCTGAGTCCGATAGACAGAGCGATTGACCCTGGGTATTTCTGTGTTTTCCTACAACAGCTCCACCAGAGCCAATGCTTTCCCTCCAGAGCCAGGTCAGAGCAAGCTAATCACTTCCAGACCACCAGCTGAGCTAGAGAGAGAACACTATGGCTGTCCGTCTTATGGAAAGTGAAGGCAGGGGTGACAGTAGCTGACCATAGGCCTGCTCACCCACAACTGCCTGCTTACCCATCAGTTACCAAGCTTCCTAGTAGTTCTGTGGATGCCCACTGTCCCCCACCTTCCAGCAGCCCAAGCCCACCGGCTCTAATGAGGTCATCTTCTCCCTTTAGAAAAGGCCATGTGCTCTCCTGTGCATGTGAAGCCCCCCAACCCTATTCCACCTCACCCAAACAGCTGCATTCCCAGCTTCAGCTGGCCCCCATAGTAAATCAGTTCTCACTTCTTGGGGGCCTTTGCATAATTTTTATTTCCCTGCTGTCAACCCCACCATATACAGATCCTTGACCCCATCCTACCCCTTCCCTGTTCTCAATTCCTGGCAGAAGTAGCTTTAGGCAGAGAAAATGAATGATTGCTCCTGCCTTTTAAGAGTTAACTCTGCCCTAGCTCTGCCAGAGGCTCTCATGCTACCACAGGTAACTCAGTGGCTGCTTCTACAAACACTCCTGCATCTGTTACCCTGACTGCAATCAGTTGTGATGGACCTGCCTCCTCTAAGACTGGCCCTTAAAGGAACCCCTCTAGCTTGGTTAGCCTGTCCTCCAAGACTGATCACAAAAGAGCCAAATAGTTGTATGTAGAATACAGAGCTTCTGGGTCTGGACTGAACTGGGATCTGGCAGTGAGGGTTGTCAACAGGGCCCAGGCTAGATGCTCAGGAGAGGAAGCCATGGTACTACTGTGGAATGGCTGTCCTGGGGTTCTTGCCAGATGATCCTTGATGTGGACTCTCCAATACCCTAGGATTTCTCTCCCTGCTGCTCTCCCTTGACCAACTTGTTTGTAGCTTCTGGCAGGCAATGACATCTCCATATCGACCAAAGTGAGGAGTCCTGAACTGGCCATTCTGAGGAGGAACAGGGGGATGAAGGAGCGTGCCTTCAACAAACAACTTAGCTATACTTGATCCCTTGACCCTCTGAGCTACATAGGCCCTTCCAGCAGGGGCTTGGATGCTCAGCTAGGGAGACTTCTCCTGCTCCTCCCTCAACCAAAGCTACTGGATGCTCAGCCTATCCCAGTGGTGCCATCGTTCCTCACTTGAGACCACAAGGTCTTTAGGACTCTGGCTTCCATGCTCAGGGTCAAAGTCTGATGCCAGGTAGCCCTGAGTCAAGGCCAGGTTTTGTCTGCTTCTTCTCTGTAATTCCACTGCTCCTCTATTCTAGGTGCTGGATAGAACATAGCTCAGTAGGCAGGCAGTGCCAGGTGCCATTTCCTTCCGCTGGGTCCAGCCCCTGACTATAGCAGTCCCTGGTCTGGAGAAAGCCCCGGTGCTTGACTGCAGGGGCCTCCCACATTCTCTCATTCCTGAGATGTGAGTCTGGTGCATCTCCTTCGCTGCGAACATGCGACATACAAGCTGGTGTCCTGGAACGTCCATCCAAGGATGGAAACAGATAGCCCACCATTCCTTTCTCGGGGCTTCTTCTTGCCAAGCTTAAAGTGAGGAGAAGGAGAGAGGTACCACGGGGCGGGGGTTGGGGGGGCCACATTCCTTCTAAGGCTACAATTCAAGAAGATAGCAGTCCAGGTGTTCCATGATAGAATGCCAAATGCCAGTTTCCATGGAAATGCTACACACACACACACACACACACACACACACACACACACACACACACATACACACCTGCTCCAACGTCAGCACACCATAGATACTTCACAGACCTAGAACTCAGGGCAGAGCTAACATCTGATCTGCTGTCTCCCTGTGCAGTGTCCTTTGCAGCTCCTAACAACCAAATGATAGGCAGGTTTTTGGAATACTCTGTGGTTCCTAAGGTATGGGGCCTGCCACAGTGTTCTTGGCAGAATTTTCACAGTAGGGGTAAGCAACAGCCCTGAGGATCCTGTCTTATTTGTGCTTACATCTTCCAATCAGTCATTCATTTCTCCACCTCTCTTCTCCTGTGGCCATCATTTTCTGGACCCAGATTCTCTGGGTTGTTCTCTCTCTCTCTCTCTCTCTCTCTCTCTCTCTCTCTCTCTCTCTCTGTGTGTGTGTGTGTGTGTGTGTGTGTGTGTGTGTGCAAGCATGGATTTGGCATTCCTCCTCTCTCCTGGAGAGAGGCTCCTGAGCATTGTGCCCAGCCATCCAGCCGCCCTGATCCAGTATATAATCTGTGGCTGTCGGTGACAGGAGAGGCCTTGAGGCCACGTAGATCTGGGATCCTGGGGATGTCACTGTTCTTGATTACCTCATCCTGAATGGCTTTTGTGACATTTTAACAAGATAGCCAAGACAGCGTGACAGGTCTTTGAAGGAGAGTACCCAACATCTAGCAGAGGCTCAGTAAACAGCACTAATCACCACGTGTCCCCACACTGTGATCTAGAGTCCCCACCTCCTCATCTTGCTTATACTCAGGAATGGGGTCCATGGCGGCAAACAGAAAACCGACATCTCTTGTTCAGTTTTGCTGCCTTACTTCAGGCCAACAGGTAACGATGGCTCTCTCTCACTCAGCCCACCCAGTCTGTTCTTTTGTTTTTTTTTTCTTTCTTTCCTTTTCCTGAGAGTCTTTCTTAGTAGCCTGGAACTCGCTATGTAGATCAAGTTGGCGTCAAACTCACAGAAATCCTTCTGTTTCCACCTCTGCCTCCTAAGTGTGAATGAAGAGGAGTAAGTCCACCATACCAGGCCCAGGCGATTCTGTTAAATCCCTCTGAACACGATGTGAGGTACTCTCAGACAAAATCAAGTGAGACTTAAAACACCCTCTTTCCTGGTGCTTTTGATAATTAAACCTTAGTTTACCTCTCAGCCATGCTGTGCGTGCCCTGTCCTCATCCATGTAGCCTACTGACCTCACAAAACCTTGAGGTATTTCTGTGTCTGCTAAGTACACTTCACATGCACAACCCCGTATTAGCTTCTCACCTATGCCTTCGTAGTTGCTCCATAGCATCGAGGGCATCCCCAGTCCCCAGATGGCACTGTCTATGTCTAGCACTGGCTGTACTGGCCTGGTTCTCCTATGCAGTCTTTTCTCCATGAATGAGGGGCCACTTTAGACTCTGTATACCTCACAAGCACATCTCGGCTCCAGGAATATCACAGGCATGCAGAGAATGCTGGTCCTCACACTGTGCCCTTGCAGCTGTTCTGTCCAACAAACAACTACCACAAGAGGCCACTTAACCTCTAGCCAGTGATTTTCCTCAAGGGCAGGAGGGTCTTCTCCATTTTCTGCTGACAATTGGCCCTGCCTCAGTTCTGGATTCTCAACTGTATTTCTGAAAGAAACTCCCACAGGGCTCACCCTCCCTACCATGGGGCCCCAGGTGGAGAAGGCAGGGCCTTCCCTTCCAGGAAATCAGATGAGTCAAGCCACATTCCCCTGGCATCTCTGAGAACAGGCTTTCCCCAGCCAAGGGACTAGCTGGATCGTCAATAACAAATGCTCTTCTACCCGTGGTCTGTGCTCAGCATCAGAGCAAGTATTCAGGGCCTGGATTCACTCAGACTGAGGCATAGGTCCTACCCCAATACTTATTGCTACTTAGTTCCAAAGATCGAGCTCAGTTTCTTCAGGTATAAAGTGAGGTGGGGGCACATCCCAGGACATGGTTCCTAGGACTAGGTGAGAGCTAATGGAATCAAAGGTAAGAATGAATCTTAAATGCCAAGACCTGAAACTGGCATGTATAACAAGCCCACCTAACGGAAGTCCCTCCCTCACCTCCAGGACACTGATGACCTAGGCTCTGTCCTCATGGCTCATACAGTTAGGGGAGAATATGCAGAATAAATCACAGGAATAAACACTCATATAAGGTGAACAGTAACAGTTGTGTGTTGGGGCTCTGGGAGTAGCAAAAAGGAGAAGGGAATTCTGGGATGGTGCTCTGGTGCCCTCCATCCAACTGTGATAGATATGGCTCGTGTGACCAGCTCATGGTAGAGGGAGGGTCAAGGTGTAGGCAGGAACCAAGGGGAGACAAATCCTGCTCCCTGATGGGTAACAGTCAGCTCCAGAAAGACCTTGTACTATGGAAAATAACTGACAACAGGAGGAAGGGAAGAAGAGAGAATGGGAGGGGGTGGGGCTGGTTCCCAGGCTACTTTCAGGAGCCTTGTCCAATAAAAACAAAGGCATATGTGTGTCTTGCTCCACCTGACTGAAACCTTTGGGCTCTTGAGGCAGGAGGGACATCTCCAGTCTTCATCCTTCAGCCTCAGGGTCTTCCCAGGGAAGAGCCATCCCTCTCCACGGAGGGCCTGGCCCAGGCAAGGAGCTCACATGACTCTTCCTGCCATGTCTTTGCCTGTGCTGTTTCATCCCACTGGAACACTCTTTCTTGTGTTTCCGTCCCCCTGTACCTTCTCCTGTAGCTTCTCTATATGCTCCTTGACCATGCAGGGAACACAAACCATTCTCCGTCCCGTGCTCTGTTTTCCTCTGGTTTGAAGACTGGATTTAAAACCTCCATTTTCAGAACACCGATTCCATTAAAGTATTTCTTCCCAAGCCCCTCCCTGAACCTGGATTTTGTGAGTTCCAGCAAGGGGCAATGTTTGGTGTCTAGTGGATGCCCAATACATAAGGATCCTGGACGGTTCTTTCCCTGTGCTTCCCATGGCAGAGCGAGCAGGAAGTGGCAGATGCTGCCCCACTGCCTAGGAGTGCAGGCAAAGCCTCCATCAATCCCTGGGGGAACTCCAGGCTCCTCCCACTGTCAGCTACTCTACAGGAAAACAAACTCTCATAGCAAGCTCCCTCACCTACCTGGTAATTTCCTGTAACTTGCCTCTCATGTATTGAACCCTGGAAAACTGACCAGAAAGATGAGGGTCCCACAGGCACTCAGGAGCACCTGACTGGGTTCCTGAGAGAAAGGGCTGGGATCTTAGGAGGGAAGGCAGCCCCTTTGATGTCTAGGTCTGGGCCTGAGATGAGGAATTAGGAGGGCTGGGAGTGTCCAGCAAAGGTGTGCCCATAAGAGGGAGTCAGAGGACATGGGGAGGGAGCACACATGCATATCATATCCTCTCTCTGGTGAAAAACTGTATCTAGTCATGTGTACACATGTACATATACATAGAAACATGGAAACAGATGGGGCTATTTGTGAGGAGGAAAGAGACCTGTGGAGAAGGCAGGAGGGCCATCGCAGAGAATGGGGCAAATGTGCTCTACGTGTCATGGGGTTTATGTATAAAATGCAGTCTAGTTGTAGACTAAATGTTTTACATTAAAGTAGCAATGAGGACAGAGAAGGGTAGTTGAGGATTAACTTTGTGCCAGGTTAGTTGGCATTGGAGTTTGATGGCCAAGTATTATTCTGGGTGTATCTGGAAGGAACATGCCCTGGATGAAATTAATCCATGACTCAGTAGACTGAGTCAAGCACATGCTCCCCCTAAAGTAGATGCGTATCACCCAGCCAACTAGGGCATACCTAGGACACGGAAGCTAAGGACGAGGGGATGGGACCCTCCTGTTGGCCAACAGAGCTAGCAGCTCATCTTCCAAGGCTTTGGACTCAGAAGGAAATATTGGTTCTTCTCTTGGCTTTCAGATTGAAATTGACCCCAACAGATCTTGGGAACTTGTTGGCCTCCATAACCACAAGAACCAGCTTCTTACAATAAACACACACACGCACATGCACATGCATGCGAGCAAACGCACACGTGGGCACACACACACATTTCTCTAAAGATCCCTGCTCATGCAGAGGCTGAAGCCTCAATTCTTCCAGATATCAGGATCTTACAGAATCTCATGAGTCTGTAAATGAGGACTCCCCCTCCCCCTTCAGAAGTAGCCCTATTCACCTGGTAGTGCCTCTCTGGCAAAGAGACACACGTAAGCAAGCATTCAGTATGGTGCTAAGGGAACAAAAACACACCTCAAACTTACTCGGGCAACCCTTCGTTCCTGCACGTCATCAGGGACCATGATGAGAATTTAGCCTGGGCTTGGATGCTGCTGTTTCACCTAAATACATGTATTCTATAACAATGCGCAATCGAGACAGGTAAACATCCGAGGAACCAGGAACAAAACCCCTGCCTGGCCTTGTATGGCTTGTATTCCGCAGAAGGGCAGGTAGACATGAAGAGACGGAATGAACACACTCCAGACAGCATGGCAGCAGAGCTGTGTGCTGCAGCAGAAGCAGTGACCAGGAGGGCAGGGGTTGGGGATGGGTCACACACGTAGGAAAGGTTAGCGTAACCCCCTGGGACAGCTGACTCTAAGTCACATGGTGTAGGGAAGGCCCCCATGAACAGTGGGAACTTCTGATGCAGGAACCTGGAGTCAGTATGTGGACCGCTGTGAGAACTGCAGGTTTGGGAGAAATAAGTGAAATTCCTAAACCAGGTTTCCCTTCTGCCTGTTTGTGTTTGTTTGTTGTTTTGTGGGGGCGGGGGGTTGTTTCTGTTGTTGTTTTCTTGCTTTCGTGTTCTGAAATGGAGTGTCGCATGTGGAGCATCATATATCTGGGCTAACTAGGCATGGTCTTGAACTCTTGATCCCTCTGTCTTCCCTTCCCTGGTGTGCGTGGGTTTGCCGACATGCACCACATGCCCAGTTTCCCACTGGTGTCCAGAACCACAGCCCATCTGGGGCAGGCTGTGAGAGCTGAAGGGGACATGAGAGCTGACTCTGATAAAGTTCTTGGGGTACAAGCATGAGGACCTGAGTTCAGATCTGTGGACAGACATAAAATCAGGGCGGAAGTGCGATGCTGCAGCTTCAGGGCTCCAGTGCTGAGATGGGAGAGTCCCAGAAAGAGAGCCTTTCTCAAGCAAGATGGAGGGCAAACACTGAAACCCTTCAGGCTTCTTCCCCCATAAAACACACACACACACACACACACACACACACACACACACACACACACACACACACACACACAGGCTCTCCCTGGCAAGATAGTATGAGACTATTTGTTTAAACTCCTAAGGAAGCTTTCAAAGCCAAAAGTCAGAGAGGAGCCCCCTTGAGGCCTGAGGCAGCTCCCCCCTAGGAAGGGAATCTGAGTCCACAGGTCAAGGCCAGTAAAGCACCACAGGGAGTCTGCAGACTGCAAGCTCTGCTGGCTGTCACTGTTGCTGCTCAGCCTCACCAGGGCGCAGGGGCTCCACGTCTCCTCTGCTACATACTGACAGCTGCGAGGAGCAGATCCGCTCCGAAGCCTCCACGAAGCCGCAGTCAGCAGCCTAATTTTAGATTGAGCATCTGCTCTTCCGTCCCAGAGGCCGCTCTGTCTGGGATTTGCTCCTTCTGGAACTGGCAGAGAAACAAATCCCATTCTGCGGATACAGACACGGGTGGTGTCCAGATCAGAGCTTGCCCACAGGCCCCTGCAGCAGGGAATCCCGGCAGCCATGCCACACCTGGACATCCCAAGACTCTTTTTCTCTTATCTCACACCCTTGGCCAGAGTTTGTGGGCACCATCTTCAAATTCCACCCTGACTTCTCAGAAAGCTGTCACATGGGGACCTGCCTTAAGCACACCAGGGTTCCCTGGACAGCAGCGACTCCTCTCTGAGTCCCACTGCCAGCTCCCAGCACAGGTCCTGAAGCATCCTTCCCGGACATTCAGTCTGGGACATAACGACAGTTCAGAAAGACACTGGCTGGGGAGGTGGAGGGGAAGGCCAATGTCTACCGATCCCAAGAAGCTTCTCAGAGGAACAAGGTTGGGACTTGAAGATGTGTGGGCTTCTGTCAGGTAGGTGGGGTCCATCAGAGGAGAACTGAGAGATGCCGGGAAAACAGGAAGAAGCTTAAGGGTACTGTATGTTAGAGGCTGGTCACAAGGGAGCAGGGACAAGAGAGAGGGAGACTGGGGGTGGGACTAGTGGGTAAGACACCTTTAGATCGAGCGACAACTCTAGGTTGAAGAGTGAACTTTGCCTAAAGTCGGGGACCCTAAGGGGAATCTCAGTCTATGTTTTGAAAAAGTTGTTTCCCATTTGAACGGCCACTTTCCTGTCTTCATCTCCTCGGTACATTGGGGGCCGGGTACATTGGGTGGGGGCTCCCAAGTGAAAACGGGTGCTTGGAAGCTCATTCCAGGCTCTGACCCTCTCCTGAGCTCCAGTGTTTTGTATCTTACCAGTGTCTTGTGCCTCTGGTGCTGGGGCCACTGTTTTGGGCCTCTTGGTCCCCAGAGCCTGAAGTAACAATGCCACCTGTTGCTCCAGGCCCAGACTGACTACAGTGTGATGTTTGCTGTCTCAGGATTCTTGAAGAATGACCCAGAGCCCAACAGGCTTCCACCTGCCCCAGCACTGCCCTAGAGGCACTCATGTGGGGAAAGCCCCATTGGTTCCCCTACCCTACCCTGGTTAAGTACCTTGTTTATGTCCCTCAAACCTTTATGGGCAGAAGATCTGGAGACCTAGGAAGTGGACAAGAGCCTGTAGGATCCTTTCTGTCTGTCTGTCCTTCTCCTACCTAGCTCCCCAACTCTCTGCCCTGAGGACGAAGCCCAAGCATCTAGGGCCCAGACCAGACTGGCCAAGACATCATCCTGGCCTTGGGTAAGGAAACAGAAGCCAGGAAGAGGAGCCCCACCCTAGGGATCCTGATTTTCTCCCCTTGAGATGGAATGAGTTAAAAGCTTATGTAAAGAGATTTGCAAATAGATCTTACAAAACAACATTTGGATGATTTAAGTGTTAAGGAATCAGAACCATATGGATTAAATGTTATGTATGGTTTTAAAAATTAGAAGGAAATGTACTGGGAACACACATACATATAAAATATGTAAGGACGGACCACATTTTTAGCTTTGTGGACATGGAGTTATTTGAAAAATACAAGGCAACACTCATCTGGCTTCTCCCAGGCTGGCCCTCCTGGGACCCTCCCCAGACTTGTCTGCTCCTCACTCAGTGGGGCTGAGTTCCCTTCCTGGGGCCAACCTGAGAAAGAGACTTCTGAGAACGCTAGAAAGATCTGTAACCACAGGACAGTTGGAGACAAACAGCTGGCTGAGGAGCAGCTGGGAGATCCCAGAGACCAGATGGGTGGTCTCAGATGTAAAGGGGCAGTGAAAGAATGTGTTTCCCAGGAGGCCTTTGGGTTCTTCCCAGAGAGGATGGGAGCTGCCTGCCAGGAGCTTTCCAAGGTCAGCATTTCCCTTTCACCTGTGTCTCCTTCTTGGCTCACTTCTGACCCTGGGAGGACTCAGTTATCTGTACCATTCAGGAGGGAGAGCATACAGGAGGGAGGGTATACAGGAGGGAGGGTATACATGAGGGAGGGCATACATGAGGGAGAGTAAAGGTTAGATTCTAGGTATTCAGCAGGCAATGAGCCCCACTACAGCCTGGAGCTCCTGATCATATATGTACTTCTTCACACTACCCCTCGCTAAAAGCAAACAAGACCTGTGAGACCAAGCCTAACTTCTTTTATTATAGATGTGTGTGTGTGTGTGTGTGTGTGTGTGTCTGTGTGTGCATGCACCTGTCTGTCTGTCTGTCTGTGTCTTCTGTTAGTATGTGTGCACACATATGGAGGCCAGAGGTTGATATCAGATGACTTCTTCAGTTGTTTATCACCTTATTTTCTGAAATAGCATCTCTCAGGGAGCCTGGAACTCACTGATTGATCTAGATTGACTGGTCGATGGGTTCTCAGGATTTGCGTCTTCCCACCACTCCAGTCCTGGGTACCTCTGTGCTCAGATGCCTCCAGCTTTTCCATAGATAGGGGAGGGATGGGGATCTGAACTTAGGTCCTCGTGCTTGTGTGGCAGCCCTTTACTGACAGAGCTGTCTCCCCATCCTTCCACACCCATCCTCCCCAATGGTGCTGACTCTTCACTGTTGAAGGTTTATCTGACTGAGCACTGAAGATAAATAAAATCTAGTGTGAGTCTAAGTTGCATAGACACTGAAAGGAGGGGGAAGCATACACTGAGTTGAGTCAAATCAGACCAGCAGAAATGTCCTTTTCATGATGGGAACAATAGAAGCTGAGACCCTAAAGTCATGTTGTACAGGTCACTGTTTTAGGTGCTGCGAGGGGCCTTCTGCAACTCTCCCAGCCCTGTGTGGGCTGTGGGCTTGTCCTTCTACAGGATAGGAGGCATGTTTTCTGTAAGACTGGATCTCCCACTCAGCCCCCTCAGACAACAGGGTCAATGACCAAACACCCCTAGAGTGGCCAAGCTCAGTAGCTTTGTCAGGACTGTAAAATGACAGAAGGACAGAAGTCTGAGCTGGCACCAGGAAACCTGGCATGGCACTCTCACACGGCCAGGGCCCTATGACCAGGTCAGAATCTGATGTTTCTTAGATGTTCATAAACTGACTGACTGACAACCAAGGAGTGGGGACAGAGGAGCTGTTATTTCCTGTCTACATCCCCTCCACTCCCTGTCCACACCATTGTGAATGGACACCTAGGAAGGCCTATGTGCAGTTTGGTTTATTCTAGGGATTCTGTGCTCTGTTCACTGAGACTCAGATGTGTAACCTGTGTAGAGCCCTCGGTACCAGGTTTAGTCTGGCATATTTCTAGAACATTAAATTTCCAAGCTAGGCAACAGAGTGCAGGAATGGAAACTCCCTGGGAGCTTCTCTGGTGGCTGCTTGACCACATGCCCCTCTGCCCTCTTAATGTCAGAGATCCAATCAGACTGGAATGGCATGATGGTTCCTTAGAGTCTGTTGACTCTAGGAAGCCAACGAGAGTGTGTCACTCACATCCTGGCACAAGATGGCTTAGAAGACAGCAGACATACTGCACACCTGCCTGTGCCTCAGAGGTCTCTCAGCAGACATCTTGAACAAGTGTCACCCCAGGCCCACCTGGTCCAGGACCAACAGCTCTCGCCCTGATCAAACATGCTGGGAAAACACTGTGGGTCACAGTGTTCTCAGGGGTCCCCCAAACACCACAAAGCAGGAAAAGAGCTTGGAGGGGAGGGAAGGGAAGCAGCTGTCACTAGATCAGCATGAGGATGCCCACCACCACCACCCTGCGCTCTGCACCCCATTTCCTCACAGAGTTCTCACAACTCTGATATGGGAAGCCAGAAGCCCCTAAGAGGCTTTCTCTCTGAGGGGTTTCTGTCTCCCAAATGTCCTTCCCTCCAAGATTTACCCCATGCCCACCCCCAAACAGGTCAGTTCTGCTTAAATCCCTGCAAAGGCCAGTTCTTGCACATACTCTCCAAGACTTGCTTCAGTGGCTGTCCTGCAACCCTCGCCTCCTCTCACGCACTCCAGTTGAGGCAGAAGGTACTTTGCTTGAAGGCCTTTCCAAATGCTCTGCCCAGGCAATCCCTTCCTTAGAGACCAACTCTCCCCAACCACTCCACACCCCCTTGCATGGCACCTTCTCAGAGAAGCCCTCCCTGATCCCAGAATAAACCAGGTCCTTGCTATCCACTCTGTAGGACTGTGCCTTTTCTCTTACCATTGGAACACAACTTTTTTTGTGGTTTTCCTGCCTGATGTCTACATCCCCCCCCCCACTGAAGTGGGAGCTGCATTATGAGGGTGACACATGTGTTCTGCTCACCATAGAAGCCCTGGGAGCCTCTCTGGTGGCTGCTGGACAACATGCCCCCCTGCCCTCTTAATGTCAGAGATCCAATCAGACTTGAATGGCATGATGGTTCCTTAGAGTCTGTTGACCCTAGAAAGCCAAGGAGAGTGTGTCACTCACATCCTGGCACAAGTTGGCTTAAAATGCAGCCGTTAGTAGCAGCTCAGAGGAGACCACCATGGATGGGGTGGTGGGTGAGAAACTGGGGAGCTGAGAAAGACTTGGAGTTCTGCACATGACTGTAGTCTCCCACTCTGTCCATGTAGCTTGATTAAGCTACTGTCATAGAGCTAAAGAGACATCAGGCTTTAGAGCCCAGGGATACCTAGGGAGCTACGAGTACAGAGATGATAAAGGCCCTTACTCCCACCCTGCCAGTTCTACATACGAGTTTTGCTAAAAGACCCCAAGAGGGCCTGGGTGAGGCGGGGTATGGCAGGGTGATGAAGAGTAGGTGCCTCCACACTGGTCTTGGGCTTCCTAGAAATTAATCTGGAATCTACTCTAGTTTTATGTCTGCTTTACTGTGATGAGTATGTCAACAAAAAGTGACTTACGGAAGAAAGGGTTTATTTGGCTTACAGGTCTACCATGTGAGAAGGTCAAAACAGGAATTCAAAGAATCGAATTCAGTCAAGAGCAGAGAAAATAAACACACGGGTCCTTGCTTGCTTGCTCTCAGCTAGCTTTCTCCTTTCCTGTATTGTCCAGAATCCCCTGCCTAGGGAATGGTACCACCAACACTAGGCTGGGTCTTCCTACATCAATTGACAATTAAGGCAATCACCTACAAGCATGCCAATCTGATCTAGGTAGTTCGCCATTAAGATTGTCTTGCCAGGTCATTCTAAGTCAGCAAGCCTCAACCTGTGGGTTTCACACAGGTGGCATATCAGCTATCCTGCATATCAGATATTCACATTGTGATTCATAACAGTATCAAAATTACAGTTATGAAGTATCAATGAAATAATTTTATAGTTGGGGGTTACCACAACA
The DNA here is from genome assembly GCF_011064425.1 of Rattus rattus. NCBI lineage: Eukaryota > Metazoa > Chordata > Mammalia > Rodentia > Muridae > Rattus > Rattus rattus. The sequence goes on from NC_046154.1 coordinate 36,963,206, forward strand.
TGAGGATGTATATGAGGGTCACAGCATTAGGAAGGTTGAGAACCACTGCTTAGGTTGTATTAAGTTGGCAGTTAAAAGTTAACCAGTGCAGAAAACCTGTCAGCATGTCAACATCATATCATACTCTGGGCCAGCCTCAGTTCCCTTATCTGATAGATTGAAGGGAGGAGTCTATAGATAGGGAGACCTACACGCTTACATCCCACCCCCACCTACTCAGTGCTGTCCTCAGGCCCAGGTGGCAGGTGTCCCCTCTCTCCTCCCGCCCAGCCCTCTCATTTTCTTCTATCCTGGACAACTTGGGAACCTATCCTCCTGCTCCAGCTCCCTGGATAGGATCCCACCAGCCCAGTGCCAGTGCCAAGCAGGCTGCTTCCTACATCCCACTGGACCAATGCCAGCAGCAATCACACTCTTGAGAGCCAAAAGTGAAGGTAGCTTTTCAATCTGGAGCTTCAGGCTGAGACATGCGCATGGCCTGTCTGTCTCATAGGCTATCTCTGTTCTTATGCCCGTGATATGCTGTATGGAGGAAGGAACACAAGGACAGCAGATGAAGAGGTGGTTAGAGCAAAAGCTAAAGTAGAAGAGGTTAAAGGAAACTTAGAGTGTTTCCACCTGATAACATGAGACCTGTTCCTGGTCCAGTGCTTAGCCACACCAATGGAATGAGTCATCTGTCTCTCTCATCCCTACAACACTTCTTCTTCCTCTCTGGGAGATCAGAAGAAATGAAAATGAGCATGCATTGAGAAAAGGACTCTGACACACCTCATACCTGTCACTTCATCCAATCCTAGAAACAAGCCTGTGGTCACACACGGGACACTGTGGGGGGAAGACAGGGACATTCAAGCGGGGGACTCAAAACCTGGCTTGTAATCGTATTCTGCCACACAGGGGCTGTGTGATACTGAGCCCATGTCTTCCCATCTCTAAACAATGACATAGTGATATCTACCTCAAATGTTGCTGTGTGGGATGATGACATAAAACTAGTGGGAAAGTGGAACTTGACCTCAAGCCCCTGTCTGCTGAGCTGTAGGCTGTAGGACAGGGCAGGGCAGGGCAGGGGAGGGCAGGACAGGGCAGGGGAGGGCATACTGGCCTTCTGAGAGGTTGTATGGTTTGCATTGCCTTCTAAAGAGTGAGTCTGAGAGCAGCTGTGAATAAACATTTTGGTCCCATCTCCTGGGGATGCTGCAGAGGGAGAGTTCCATGGAAGGTGGCTGGGAGGCTACTCTCCTGTTGTTTACTCTTGGCGATCCCTATAGTTCCTGGCAGGCAGCTGTGTCTGCTGCACTCTTGGGCCTCTGGGACCTGGATGTTCTGCTCTAGAGAGGCTGAGCTAGCTAGTCCCTTCACTGAGAATCGGCTGGCTACAGTGTAGTAGGCAGCTGGAGCTGCCTGCCTCCAACTCGCTCCTCCTTCCTTAACCAGTTACAGCCAGTGCTGGATCTCCTTTTGGAAACCTATCCCAGCAAGCTCAGGGAAACTGTAACCTTGGGTACTGCAGACTACTGCTGGGAACTCTCGCAGGCCTCTAGATGTAGTTTTGTCCTGCTGGTCTTTACAAACTGGCCTGTAGCTGCCCTTCCAGGAACAATAGCCACTGCAGTGGACACTTGGGGCTTGAGCTGGATCTCTGTCTCCCACACCAGTGACCTCTAGAGAACCCCACCCCCACAGTCCTAGCTTGGAGCCAGGTTCCAAGGGCCACCAAGAGCCTGCAGGCCTAGCCTGGTGTCTAGTAGAAGGCAGCTCTCCAGCTCAGAGACATGATCACAAAGAGACAAGTCCACTTCCCAGCCTGTATATCCCAGAACTGCCCTCCCTATCCCCACCTTCTAGGAAGAGAAAAGTTTCACAGGAACAGTGTCTGGCCCACATGGCAGAGGTACAGACAAAGGGGATGGGAGAGCAGTGCATCCAGGCAGGCACTTAGATGCTGTGACGTGGGGTCCATGGCTCAGGAGGTGAGGCTCCACGACAGTGTCAGGGAACCAAGCTAAGAGCGGCTCATGTCAAGGCTGAGAATCCGTGATGTTAGAGCCTCTTAGGTGCAGACGGGCTAGCTGCAATGTCCCTTTCCTCAGTCTGTGCTTACCTCCCCAAAGCCACGTCCTAATTCCTCTGATGCACATCTAATATTTCCATCAGGCCTTTCCATGATGAAGCCTCTGAGTCCTGTTTTGTGAATGAGAACACTCAAGCTTCCAGAGGCCACAGGGTCACCGAGAGTGGACGGCAGGGCCTGTGTGAGTACTCATTCTCCAAACCACATTTGCCTCTGAGCCGCAGCTAAGGAAGGGCGCTCACTGTCTCTCCTGATTCTGAGGTGTTATTCCTTCTTGCCTTTTCCAGTGGCCCAGAGCCTAGCTACATGATCTGGGGAGGGGTCCCCAGAAGGTCAGCCTTGGCACTAGGGAGATCTGTTCATCTGTAAGGCGACCATATCCAGCTGTGGTTCCATAGGCCTTGTGCAGGTCAGGGGCACAGCTCTGTTCGGCTCTAGGCTCTTAGCTTAGTGTGTGAAGGCTCACCCCAATCACTACCAAGTGCATCCCACCTTGTCCTGGGAGAATGTAGGAAACTGAGTTTCTCTTGGGCTAGATCTAATTTTATCACCCCAAGCCATGTGCTCTATATGGCTGGCCTGGGCAGGCCTCTGATCATTTGTCCCCACTTCCTAGTGATCCAGGGGCCAGGGCATCTACCTGAACACCCAACTTGAATATTGTTCCCTAATGATAGCATCGAGTGAGGCCCTCTGTGTAAAGGTGTAGCCACATAGTTGGACCCCAGGAACTGTTTTCATGTCTGGATCCTGCCTGGAAGATGGAGTGGTCCAGAACCACCACGTCCTTTCTGAATCACACTGCATAGAGGACTCAGTCATTTCCCAGATCAAGCCTAAGCTAGAGACACCCCTCTCTGTCAAACTGCTGAGGCCTCCAGCTCTGTCACCATGGAGCATACGCAAGAAGACATAGGGGTCCCTCTGGTCTTGGCCACAGGCCTGACTTATCTTTCTCTTCCAGGCTCTAACTTCAGCAGGTCACCATGAGTGCTGCAGCGGCTGGGAAGGACAGAGGCAGGGGCCTGTGCTGAATATATGGCCACAAGTGCTCAGCCTAGTCAGGGGTTCTACTCACTTGGGTCATACTCCATATTCCAACCTGCTTCTCTGTCAGCTGACCCCATGGCTGGCTTGTTACCCTCTAAAGGTAGGGTAGAATGGGAGGCACAGAAACTTCCCTGTGGCCCCAATTCTCATGCTGGTCAACCCCTGCTGTCCTCTCCCACACAGAGTCAAAGACACTTCAAACGGCATGTAGAGGTACCAGTCAGTAGGCATAAAGGTTTACTAGGCAGAGGAGACAAACATCAGAGGCCTGCTCTACAGTGCTGCAACTGTAGCCAGCAAAAATACAGTGGTAACAGCCTTCTAAAGGGGAGGGGGTCATTCCCAAGTGTACTTACTATAGGGAAATTTAAAAAAACAAAAGAGCCCTCAACAATGCATGGAGTGCAAATTGAAAAAAACAAGCCCCCGTGGAAGCTTCTTGTCTTTTTTTTTTTTTTTTGGAAATAGTCCCAGCTTCCAATTACAAAGTAGTTACCATGTGCCTGGCTTGGGCTCAGTGTTTTGGGTCTACTCAATCCTCAGAGCAATCATCATAGGAGAGATGACTAATATCTCTCCTACTCTAGTCATCTCACTGACTACTTCACAGATGAGAAAACTGAAGGTCAAGGTTTGTCTTACTCCAAATCCTGAGAATGAAGAACTAGCCTATATGTTTTGTTGATAGAATTTAGAAGCCACCTCCTAGGGGTCCAGGAGTGACTCACTGAGCTAGAATGAGATGTTCTCCCTACCACCTCAAGAATACACATATTTATGGGGTACACTCACCTGTGCACGCTGACGTGAAGGCCTCAGATCAGATCAGGTGTCCTACTCTACCATCCTCTACCTTAATTTTTGAGGCAGGATTTCTCCCTGAACCCCGGGCTCAGGTCTCAGCCACCTGGCTGTCCATCTTGCCTCTGGGATCTACCTTCCCCCATGCCTGTAGCCCGCAGCACTGTGGTGGAGAGTGCTGCTGTGCCTGGTTTTTACTTGGATGCTGGGGATCCAAGCTCAGGCCCTCATGCTCTCACAGCGAGCTTTTTACCCACTAAGCCATCTCCTCAACCATAACATGTTTCAAGACCTGCAAGATGTGCTTGCTGCCTGCAGGAACTACAGTGTTTAGCAGCTGTTCACCAAGACCAGGCCTCCTGCCCCATGACCTGAGCAGTAGATGGGCAACAGAAGACGACGTGCCCTGTCCAGCCAAGTTCTGTGGGCCAGCATGGCAGTAGAAATAGACTACCTTCTTCCTCATTTCCCTAGAGCGCATCCTAGTTGGATCAGAAGGTGCTCTTGATGGCTTATAGCCAGAGAAGGCTGCTGAGAGAGACCTTGTATCACACTCTGTGTGGACCCCACTGCCTCTACCGTGTGACTGATGTGCCCATCCTTCACCTACTCAGCGGCCCCAGCCTGTATAATCTTCCTGGTTATGTCTTAGCCCCAGAATTTTACACATCTGCTTCCAGCTCCCCACTAGAAATGGCACAGTCCCGCCCAGAATCACACCTTCTTTTTCTGAAACCTTTTCACAAGATATTTCCTTCAGGTTATTACATACTCTAGGGAGCCCAGACTCCGACAACAGGTCTTTAATTGGATAGCGGCCTCCCTCTCCCATATGCATGCCCAGGCACCTGCAATGACACACTTCAGCACCCGGGAATGCTGAGGCTACATCTGTCCACACCACGGGCCACCAGCAGCCACACATGCTTTGGGACAGCTATGAACTCTGTTGCCTTGAGTCTCTCAGACTCCTGGGTCTCTCTGTGGCCACTGCTGTGAGTGTGTCTATTTCCTCACTAGGCTATGAGCCCTGGGGAACACTTATGATGCTGATCTCAGGCTTGGCCCTGAGTGAGCATTGAAGGCAGGATGGGAATCTGGGTAGGAATGTTAGGTGGTACAGGAAATTATAAGGAGGGGCCTAGAAGTCCTTGGCAGGCTCTTTCTGAGCTTAGAAACAGTCTTGTGAACCTTCTAGGAGCTCTGTCAAAGACCATCTCCAAACTGACCCATTTCTCAGAGCTGAAGCAGAAAGTGGAGCCAACACCTCAGTGGACGTGCTCATAGACTTGATCCAGGTTCCCCCGGTCTCTCACCCTTTGCAATGCTGTCTGGAGCCTTAGCAACAGGCTATGGAAGCTTGTTTAGTTTCCCCAGGGAGTCATGCCCATTCCTTCTAGCAGACTGGGGGATCCTCTCCATATTCTAGAACCCAGGGTTGGCATGGGGTGAAACATTAGCTTTGGAGGCGCTACACAGATGTATGCCCAATGCCCTGCCAAGGGAAGTGCAAGCAAGGAGACAGAAACACATACACACATCAGAAACACCACCGAGGGGGATGACTTAGGAAAAGTGATGTGCAAATAGATCCTAAGGGGGCTTGTTATGGGGGCCAAGCTGAAGATGGGAGAGGAGAGGAAGTGTTAGGTCAGCAGGAGAGTGATATGTGAGGCATAGAAATAGAAAATAGTACAGCCAGACGAGGAGCTGCCAAGCCAGGTGAGGCCAGCATCAGCCCAGGAGGGAACAAGAACAAGTTCATGCCCCAATGGGCTTGAAAGTCCCTTGAGGTCAACTGGACCTCAGTTTGTAGGAAGGAACTTTATGTGTTAGAGCCTTTGGGTCCTGTACTCTTGCTTTTTTTTAGTGCGCACAGTGGGTGCCATGATCCCTCTCAATCAGTCTCCCAGGCAAGCCCAGTCTTAGGCCAAGCTTTTGAGCCTTGCAGGACTTGCAGAGACCTTGGGATGTTGGGGCCATGCAAGGCAAACCACTACAGAAATGAGTCCCCAGGTCGTCCTCAGGAGGAGAGCCTCTGAGCAGGTTTGGAGCTTTGAGTAGCAGAAATAGCTCCCCAAACTCAAGTGGAGTGGGTTTCTCAGTGGTTAGAGCACTTGCAGAGCAAATATGGAGATCAGAGTTTGGGGGTACTTAGGGCCCTGTATAAATGTTACATGGGCATGAGTGGAGAGGAGAGCCTTCCTAAGCAAGCAAGCCATTCAGGGTGGCTGTGTTGGCAACCTCTGGGTCCAGTTGAAAACACTGCCTCTCAATCAATAATCTGGGAGCAATCTCCACTAAGACTCCTGACATCAGTCTTGAGACTTCCCATGCACAAACATGCAGGTATGCATGCTAGCACACATATGTGCATCCTCACATAGCAAGTATGTAAATACACATACAAATAATATGTACACACACACACACACACACACACACACACACACACACACACACACACACAGGAGACATTCTCTTGGGTCTCAGTGAATGCAAGGTTTACTACTGCAGCCAAGGCTGGGTCCTTAGAAAAGGCCCTGTTGGGTGTGGTTTTGCCACAGGACAGTACCTGACCCGAGAAACTAGCCAGGTCTTCAGCAGACCTAAGATGCCTTAAAAAATGAAGCATCAGCAAAAAAGGAAGGGAAGACAGTGAAGTTGAGTTAGAAGAGGCTCAGGGCATCACTGCCACTCTCCTGGTCCCTCCACTCATGGTGACAGTCGGGCCCTGCAGGAGAGTGCTGCTGTGAAGCCTGTTGACCATCAAGTCACTCACTGGGGACCAGCTGAGTGAGTGGCTCTTTATTCTAAACTGTCTTCCAGAAAGCACTGTTCCTGGAAAACCCTTTCATGTGACCTCTTAGAGAGCCAGCAGCCAGCTGGCTTGACCTACATGGAAACTGAGCCCTGAGAAGGAGAAACGGCTGGTTTGGGGTCACAAGGTAAGGCAGGGACAGAGATGTGGAGGACACAGGTCTCCCTGCTCCCTGCCTCACTACTCTGACTTCCTGGAGGTGACTGGGCTTGACAGCCAGCATAGGAAGGAAACGGGAAAGGGAAGCCCAGCCTGCTGGACTCCAGGTCACCAGTCAGTCAGTGCAAAGCCACCAACCACCTTGGCTATGTGGCTCTGGCTGGTGTCTGTGACCTTCTGCTCCAAGGCCACATGTTCTAATGGCTTCCTCCAAGGTCAGCCCACGTGGCCTGTCCCTGCTGTATGTGCTTCCCTCCTAAGGCGTGAGTCAGAGGCCTGTGAAAATGACATGAGGTTTGATGACCTCACAACATTGCTGGCTATGGGAACTCTGTGGACTTACCCAGACGCAGTTATTTTTTTTATGTACAATGTGAGGTAAGATATCTGCTTGTAGGATCACAGCTGGCTCCTATCTATGGGCTGCCTCCTGGGCTCCTTCACCTAGATAGATCCATGCTTCCTCTAAGTTCATTGTCACAACCATGTGGAGCAGACATCATCATTCTCATAACACTGATGAGGACCCTTTGGTGCAGAGAGGTGAGAGCACACAGTGCCTGGCTGGGGAAGGCAGGATTCGAACCTGGCTCCATATGAGTCCAAAGCAGAGGTGATCTTCATCTGCCTTGCCAGCTTCATGCTGTCCCCTCTCCCTGGACTCCCATCCTACCCCTGCACTTAACAGGATGAGGTATGAGGGCTCTGAGCCCAGCCCCACCCCATGTCCTTCCCAGATAGCAGGAAAGCCACTATGCCCTAAGAGGAGGAGGAATAGGGCTGTGCTCTGCAGCCACACCTGACTGACTGTGCTCAGCGTGTCAGGCGGCCTCCAGTTAGGGATGCAGGAGGACCAGAGCCTGTGAAGAGCATCTGCCTTCACTACCACAGGTCTGTGAGAGCGGAGAGGAGAGCGACAGAGAGCAAGTACCGCTGCTTGCTTACCTCCTTCCTCTACCTCATTACCTCCTCTGTGGAGAGGGGAGGAAGGATGGTCATCGGTCACACTGCAGCCAGAGGGGTAAAGAGTAGGGATCCCGACAGCTCATCACGTGGGCCAAGCTGGCTTAACTTCTCAGGCAGAAAAGCCCTTTCTCTCTCCAGACATCCACCTCACCAGCAGCACTTTCTGTATCACAATCCAGTGTTCCACCTTGGATTCTTTAGGGAGCAAGATGAAAAAAGTGAGTCCACTTGGACAAAGCTGACTGACGTCTGTTTCTCTGGCTAAGTCGTGGACTCCTCAGAGGCACAGTGTTGGTGACCTCTGAGGTAACATGGCACTTGCTTTATCCTCACAGGTGGGGTGTGCATCAGGCCTGGATGGAGCAGTGGGTATCAGCAGACTCTACTCCAGGCCAGTGCCTGGGCTGTGCAGAAGCTACAGTGAGTCCTTCTCAACTTACTTCTGACTTCTAGGTCAAAGTACAAGGTTAGCATTTATGTGAATTATTTCAGAAGGTAAGCAAGGCCTGGGTTCAGCTCAACTCCAGAGCACGTGTTCAGCTTATGCGATGCTCTAGGGTCCCAGAAAAGGGGACCAGGTGAAAGGAGGGGTCTATCCGAAGTCTCTAACATCTGCTCTGCTCCGTTTTTTTTCTTCGTGATGCAGGAGACGGAGCTCCTGGACACAGCTGGGGAGGGAGATCTTGCTGATTGCTTATGGCAATCCCAGAGCATTCCAGGTGACACGGAGGACCCAGTAAATGGCCCAGTTGCAGAATCTCGGCTTTTGTACTCACTGGAAGGAGAAGAACTCTTGCCTCTGTGCAGTTGTTACAAGATCAACGTGAAGTTGCAGCAAGTAAGATCAGTTCACATATACAAAGGCAGAGAACGCCTTCCCCTTACAGATGCTCACTGAGTGTCTGTTGTGGATGGAGACATAGTCTACGTACTGGGCACAGTCTACGAACACTGTGTGCTAGACGGAGCTCAGAGCTATCCAGAAAAGCAAACCAGAGAAAGAGGATGGTGGTGACAGGAGGAATCACCACTGAGAAGGGGTCATTTAAGATCTGAAGGAAGCAAGGAGTTGAACTGTGGCCATGTGTTTCCTGGCATAGGAAGCAGAGGATGCAAACACTCTGAGGACAGAGTTTGGGGAACTGCTTGAGGCCAGAGGATGTGGGGTGTGAGGAGCCACTAGTGACCATCTCCCTGGAGCCATGATGACAATTATATGATTCTGACTCACTTGAAGATAGAAGCCAGTAGGGACTGATGCATCCCAATTTTCATGGCTGATAGCAAACTTCAGTGGGCCCCTTGTTGCATCCACTTCTGTAATTCTAACCCACCGCCAGCCCCCTCTCTTCTCAGATCTCTCCCAGCTTTTTAAATAGGTTCTCCACTTTCTGCCAAGTACAGGCTGGGTAGAGGCCTCACAGGGAGATTGTGGCTAGGGGAAACAGAACGGTCTCAGGGATAAAGCACAGGCTTAGATGTGTAGGGATGCTGGGGGCATGGCAGAGTCCCCGTGCCACTTTGTCACCTGAGGCAGCTTAACACAGAACTGGGAACTTTATTCGGCACTCCATCTCCTGCCTCTCTAAACCATGTGAAGCCATTTGTTTTAGAATCCAACAAGTCCCAACTCTATCAGTGGTTTGTAACCTTTTTTAGGTCACCTGCTCCTTGGAGAGTCTGGAAAACTCTGAGCTTTGCACCCCAAGGAGTGAGCAGGGGAAATACACTCATTTTTCTTAGATTTCCCGAGTTTCACAGAGAAGCAGTGCCAGCAGCGTCCCAGCCTTGGCTCCAGCTGTATGGACGAACAGAAAAGAGCTCAGGGAGCAGCAAGCGGCCAACAGAACAGAAAGAGGCAGTGAGTGGCCTCTGGGTCTCTTGCTGATATTCCCTCAGCCTCAGAGAAGTGGTCTGAGGGCTGCAGTATGGTCAGGTTCTTTTGAACAGATGTCCTCATCCCATGCACACTTTTTCTAAAGCTGCTGTCCAAGCCCTCTGTGTGGCTGTCCTCTCAGAGTATCACTGTGTGCTTCCCTTTTTTTCTCAGGTGTCCTAACTAGGCAGAGTGGAGAGTTTTCTGGGTGACAGCGGCAAAGCAGAGTGAACTAGAAGTCAGAAGTCAGACACAGCAAGCAGTGGACCTTCCCAGCCCTCCCGCTGTGGCCCAGGCTTCCCATTGCCTCTTTCATTAACTTATTGATACTCTTGGTCTCTCCCTCCTGAAATGGTGGGATGAACCCTCAGCTCATAAGAGTCCTGCCTCTCAACCTGAAGCTCTCCTGCAACCCTGTTTCCTTCCAGTCATTTTTGTATGACAAGGAACCATTGGAATGACCTGGGTGGGGAACATCTGCCCCAACACACTGTGTCCCCAGAGAGCTTGGCACACATGGGTCTCTGCTGCCACAGTGATCTGGGGCTGACCACATGTGAGGCCCATCCTGAGGCTTCCTCGGTAGAACTGTTCTCCCCTTAACCCTCCAGCTGGGATGTCTAGGTGACCACAAGCCCCTGCCACTAGGTTGGGTCCGTTCCCTTTATTTGATGATACTTCTCTTCAACTCTACAGGGTATCTGCTCTAACATGAGCAAACCATGAGGGGAAGAGCACCATGGGAAACTGAGGGATGGTAGAGGTTGTATCTTAAGACCTAGAGCACTTGGGTTGCGACATGGATGGGTAAGGTCAACAGATGGGAAACCTCCTGGGTGTTGCCACAGCAACTGTGGCATTCAGTTTCATTTGTGAGAGTCCCCAAGAGGGAGCATGCTCCAAAGGGTGGGATAAGGTTGGAACCACTGGCAGCTTCTGACACTGTCCTCGTACTCCTGGCTTCTCCCTGGTTTCCGTGGCCCACCATTAGGTGTGGGCATCTGAGTAGAAACTGCTTAAAATAGTCACCTGGATATTTCAAGAAGCTGTTGAATATGCATGAAGCTATTTCAGAAAAGAGGTCCCTGGCCGGGCCAAACCCAACCCCATGCATTCCCCTGGAAGCGTGAGAAGCTGAAGGGCCCTTTCTCAGGCTCTCCCATTGGGTGGGGATTTTAGAAGCCACAGGAACACCACCCAGGCACATGTTGGTCTTGCAGCTGTCAGCTGCCTCGGATCCTGTGGTCACAGAGGCTCCCAGCCAGCCAGCCCAGCGCTCGGAGTCCTGGGAGAGGCTGCCACTCCAGCAGCCGGTTCGCTATAGCTTAGCCTATGTAGGTTTAGGGGACACGTAGGCCTCTTCTTTTGGTTCATCATATCCATCAATATGCTATTATGGGTGCAAAGTGTACTGGGGGCTGTGTTACAAAGACACCGCCCACAGAATCATGGGGGCAACAGGTGGTTGGAGATGTAAAGTCCACAGAGGTTCAGGAAAGAGGGGGTCAGTGTTCAGGGGAGCATGAGAAAGGCTCTGTGTGGCTGGGCTGGGCTGCCCAGGCTGACAGTGAGCTGTAGACCATGAGGAAGAAAGGGAGCCACTGAATGCTATGACACCTCTAAGTCCTTAGATTTTGCTAGGTTTTCCTTTCTCTGGGCCCCCAGTGCCCGATGTGCTCTTGACATTCTTGACCCAGGCTGGAAATGTCTAATGCAGTAGTAGCTGGTCATACTCTCCTGGGCTTCTCAAGAGCTCAGGACCAGGCTAGGGACTGCACAGGTATTTCTCAAGTGTTCAACAGAAATTTGGATTCTGTATCCAGGACCAAGTTCAGATGTAGAGTGCCCACATCCCGGGTTCAGCCTGTGACAGCCTGTGATCTTGTGCACACACTGTTTGAGACATTTTTTCATCCTGCTTTCTTTCTCCCTTATAGGGATGATAATACAACCTGTCTCTAGGAGCTTTGGGTGAGCACGTGTAGAGAGCAGCAGAGTGTGGTGGTAAACAAGTTTAGGGCCAACTTCTTGCGGGCAGAGAACAAGAATTTAAAGCCAGAGTGGACAATACAATCAAACATAATTAAAAATAAGTAAATAAATACATAGAGAGCTTAGAAGTCTGTGGTATAATGTAAGCAATATGTAAAAATGTCTTCTTAAGGGGTTGGGGATTTGGCTCAGTGGTAGAGCGCTTGCCTAGGAAGCGCAAGGCCCTGGGTTCGGTCCCCAGCTCCGAAAAAAAGAACCAAAAAAAAAAAAAAAGTCTTCTTAAAAAAAACCAACACATTATGAGCTTTGATTTTTGTCTTGAGAACTGAATGTCGTCAATGACAAGTTTCTTCCCAAAATAAAAATAGCTTTGTTGCTTTGAGTGTTGTGTCAAACGTGTCCACTATAAAAAGTTCAAGTGTGATACACAGAAGGACAGAGTCCTGGCTCTCAGATAATTGCCATACACCGGCCATCTGCCAAGGTCTGAATGTTTGGGTCCCTCCAAAGTGCTTACGCTGCACCAGGGAGGTGACTCCGTGGGGAAGGGCACTTGCCACCAGGCCTGATGAACTGAGTTTAATTCCTGGGATCCACATGGCAGAAAGGGAGGCCCCTGGAAGTTGTCTTCTGTACATCACATGTACACCAGAACATGTGTTTGTATGTGTGTACAAGTGAGCACGTGTGTGTGCATACACACACACACACACACACACACACACACACACACACACACGAAAATGGAGTTCTGAGTCAGGTTGGCATCCCTGTGAAAGGTCAAAGGAGCCCCCTTCCCTCTGTCCATGCCTTTAACCTCAGACTTCCAGGCTGCAGAGCCATGAGTAATACATTTCTGTTGTTACAGCAGTCCAAATGGTGAACAATCCTTTAAAAGTCCAGGTGATGCCCACTCACAAATTCATATTTGCTAATTGACCCACTCCCTGCTTCCTTTATCACCACCTACAAAACAGGGAAGGAACAGTGTCAAGTCCCCTGACTTGCATGGCCCCCAGTGGGGTTGAACAAAGGGATGTTCTGCTTTCCTTTCTCAGTTTCTTGTCTATAAACAATGCAAAACATTTAGTGATGTCTTCTCTGTATTTTTGTGTCCCCTTGGTGATTTTTGGAATGGTCCTCAAAGGTATCATGGAAGTGCTGCCTAGTGTCCCTAAGCACAAAATCCCTGTTCAGTGCCCTCCAGAGAAAACATGCATTAGGCTCACTATCTCAGACAGGAGTGTGTGTAATACACGGTGTTTTAAACAGAGACAGCCTAACACAGGGGATTAAGTGACCAAAACAACAAGTGACCAGAAGCTTCGCCCCCACTGAAGTTCTATTATAGAGATGTTTAGATTTTGCTATTTCAGTGTATGTGGGGACATTATAGATCTAACCACTGTGAATCACAAAAATCGACTTCCTTTCTGAATGTACAGACTCACATTTCCATGTGAGTTGAGATATAACTCTTATATTCTTGACTCCTTGTTCAAAGTATCTTCTCATGTCCCACGGTTAGGTTTACCCCCATTTCTTCAGTTATCAGCCAATGGCTCCCTACTGATGAACAGTTTGGTTGCTTCCCCTTATGCTACTCACTATTCAAGCAATACAATTCTTATTGGCAACAAAGTAACCTATTATTCGGCACTTACCTTGGGCCATCTCTTAAGAGATCTGTGAATGTTCCTATTTAAGCTTTGTAGGAAGGCCGTGCTATTATTACGATGCTCATTTTACAGATGGACATCCTGATGCTTAGAGATGTTACTTAAGGTTTCAAGGGACACATGACCTAAACCCAGGTCCTACTGACTTCACATTCCATGTTCTTAACCGACACATTCCACTATTTTCTCCCACACATGCTTGTGCACACATAAGGCTGGGGCTTAGTCATTTCCCTAAGGTGCCTTATAAGTGGTTGCTAAGCTGAAGGCAGGCACATTTTAAATGTGTGGATATGTAGTGTTCGGCCTCCCCTGCATAGAGTCCCCTCCATCCGTCACAGTGTACCTGCTTGATGCTCCTGCATTCCCGTCTCCTGCTGCTCACCTCCCCGAGGACTCTCAGTCTTTGAAATCCCTCCCCAGCGGACAGACAGCTCACCTCTGTAGAGAGTATCTCTTGCCCTCAGCTCCTCTTTGGGAATGGCTTGTTTTTATCCCCACCTATTTTTCTGCCAGTGGTTTGTCTTTGCCTCTTTGACAGGGATCTTTGCACGGGAGGGCATCGGCTGCTTGTCCTGAGACAAGATCATTCTGTCAGTGTTAGCATTCTTTAACCTTGATTGTTGAGTTTTAAACTCCCTCACAGTTTCCACATTTGGTTTTAAACTTAAATCATCTGTAAGGAAGATGCGAGCCTTTCTTACTAGTATTGTTTTGGTATCCTCATGTTGTTTTTAATCACTTGGACTAAGGTTTATTCCCCTGCTCTCTACAGAAAACTTGCTCTAGTAGGGAGTCACCAACTTTTCTGCCTGGAAGGTTCTAGTTCACACTTTTCCATGTTGTGCCCCGGCACACTGTATCTAACTCCATGCTCCCTGATCCTGTCACGTGTCTGTTTACTTACTTTCACGGTTTATATGTATTTGCCTCAGGGAGTAGCACTATTAGGAGGTGTGTCCTTGTTGGAGTAAGTGTAGACTTGTTGGAGGTAGCGTGTCACTGTGGGCGTGGGCTTTAAGACCCTCGTCCTAGCTGCCTGGAAGCCAGTCTTCTAATGGCCTTCAGATGAAGATGTAGAACTCTCAGCTCCTCCTGCACCATTCCTGCCTGGATGCTGCCATGCTCCCACCTTGATGATAATGGACTGAACCTCTGAACCTGTAAGCCAGCCCCAATTAAATGTTGTCCTTCTGAGAGTTGCCTTGGCCATGGTGTCTGTTCACAACAGTAAAACCCTAACTAAGGTCTTAACAACCTCAAATTTCTCCAGGCTGTTCATCTATCATTTCCCCAGATGCGCTTGGTTTTATAAAAACTTTTGTTGGATTTTGATAAAGATACGTAAAGGCCAACTCAGAATCCTCCCATAGGCCTATCATGGGTTATTCTTTGCTTCCATAGGCCTACCATGGGTTATTCTTTGCTTCCATAGGTCTATCGTGGGTTATTCTTTGCTTCCATAGGTCTATCGTGGGTTATTCTTTGCTCCCATAGGTCTATCGTGGGTTATTCTTTGCTTTTCTTCCTTTGGACAAAGGGGTCTTTTCTCTGCTCTTGAACCAGCTTACAGGAAGCCAGCTTCTTGGTGGAACCTTTTCCAGTCAACCTGCAGGCAGTGATGGCTCCCTCCCTCATGACTCTACCTCTGGGTCACTGCTCCTCATTCAACCTGAACCACAGCTGTTGCTTAGATGCTGAGCTCCTCTCGGAAAGGGGTCCTGCGTGGCCTGTTTGTGCAAGTTTGCTGTACCTAGTATTCGAAGTTAATAGGTGGATGAGAAATACATGAACACATATAAGGAAAACCTCCCCCTGGACAGCTGACTGGATGAAGAACTGAACCTATGACAGAGGTCCACTTTTTGTTATTGTTGTTTGTTTGTTTGTTTGTTTGTTTTTTATAAGTCTGGTGTTAAGAAAGGTTTGCTCTCGGCTGCATCTCTAAGAACAAGCCAGAAGAGAAAAGATTTGCAGTTAGACGGCATGCACGGGCAACATGCCTCAACAGCCCTTCCCAGAGAACACCACCCTCACTGAGCATCCAGAACTCTTCTTAGGAGTGGTCTCAAAATGCTGGAAGGCCTCAAAGGAACACAGTTGACTTTCACTGTGTGACTTCCGCCTGGTTGGACACTTAAAAAACAATTCCCCGTGACCATGATGTACAATAACCAAGAGCTGGGATTACTAGACCCATTTTGTAAACCAGGAGACTGAGGCTGGAGCCCTCAGCTAGTGAACAGTAGGAGGCAGGAGGTTTTCAAAGGAAAGCATCCAGGGCATCAGAGGACGAGAGGCTGCTGCAGCCAGGGGTTGTTGTGGAGCAAGGGTCCTGTCCTCACTCAGTGGAAATAGTCCCGAGAAAATGTCCCCAGAGCAGCTGTGGTGCTGTTATGCATTGTTCCTGAAGAGCCTCAGACTTGGGTCAAAGAGCCACTGACACAGGCTGCATTGTCATCGTGGAACTGCAATAGGGATGGGGGAGGCCTCCATCTGCCCCTCCCCATAGCCTACCCAGGGTCAGGGTTTCTGATGCAACCCAGTCCTGGAAGTGTAGCAGGCAGCCCTTCCTTACTCAGCTGGCACTGTGGGGCAGGCTTCACCCGATTCCCAACCTGGGCTAAAGCTTGGGCTCTCATGGCGAACCATGGTGCAGGCCCCAGGAACACGAAGGCTAGTATCCCATGGCTTTTCTGCCTTGTGGAGTTCCGTTCTGACCAAGAGGAGGACAACAAGCAAAGCTGTCCCCTCTCCTAAGGGTCACGGTAACAGCTAAGTGCTTGGGGGGCCCAGGCTCTGGTGTGTTCACAGGTGGACTGTGGATATCAGGCGAAGGCACTTGGGTCTTATTCACATGGACAAGGGGAGATTCCATCTGATCTCAAGCAAGACTCTACCATAACTGCCCTTTCTACCTTAGAAATCGCCTGCTGGGAAGTATTTATTTTTAACAAACCTGCCTCCCCCCACCCAGTGCCGAAGGTAAAACCCAGAGCCTTGTGGATGCTTGACAAATGCACAACCACTAAGCTATGCCCCAGCCCAAACGTATTATTTTAACATACAAAAAGGGACAGCTCAGGTGGCAGAGCTCTTGCCTAATAAGACAAAGCCCTGGTTTGACCCCCAGCACTGCATAAAGGTGTGTGCCTGCAAGCTCCTGGACAGATGCAAGCAGGAGGACCAGACAGACGGACCAGACATCCTTGGCTACGCTGTGAGTTCGCAGTCAGCCTGGGATGCAGAAGATTATCCAGAACAGTTGTTCTCGACTGTTCAAATGCTGCAACCCTTTAATACGGTCCCTTATGTTGTGGTGACCCCCAACCATAAAATTATTTTCACTGCTACTTTATACCATAATGTTGCTATCATTATGAATCCTAATGTAAATATCTGATGTGCAGGATATCTGATATGTGACCCCTATAAAAAAGGTAATTTGACCCCCCCCAAAGGGGTTGCAACCCATAGGTTGAGAACTGCTGGTCTAGAAAGAAATAGAGGGAGGAAGGAGAGAGGGAAGGAGGGAGGACACCTTGTGATATAGACTTGTGATCATAGCACATAGGAAGGCTGAGGCAGGGGGATCTTGGTTCAAGGCAGCTGGCTTTACTATGTGTCTCAAACAAACAAACAAACAAACCCCAAGCCCAAAATGATTAAAGGAAAGAAGGAGAAAAGGAAGGGAGTGAGGAATAATTTAAAGTGTCCCCACTCTGGACGAACCATACCAACAGAAGGAAAGAGATCTAGCTGCTGGCTATGACTCTAGCTGGATCCAGCTGAGTCTGGCTACATCGGGCTCGGCCACTTAACTACAGGGTTCTGGAAAGGAGAAAACCTTGGAGTATGAGACCCACCCTTGCTACATCCAAGTCCCTGCTACTACTGACTTGCTGCATCACTCCAAGCAAAGTGATTCCCATCTCAGTCTCTGTCCCCTCATCTGCGAAAAGTGAACTCTACAGCTGAGTACACATCAGCAGGAGAAGCGGGGCACCGAGTGACACTGTCGCTTTGTACAAACAAAGTGTTTTAGTGCTCTAAAAGGCTCTGCACACACACACACACACATACAGACAGACACACACAGACACACACACATACAGACAGACACACACACACACATACAGACACAGACAGACACACACACATACAGACAGACACACACACACAGACACACACATACACACACACAGACACACACACACACACAGACTGACAGACACACACACACAGACACACATACAGACACACACACACACACATACAGACACACACACATACAGACACACACACAGACATGACACACACACACAGACATGGACACACACACATACACACACACACACATACACACACATACAGACACACACACACACACACACACACGGTCAGTTCAGACATGCCGCATCCCCAGGTATTTCTCGGGACATCTCTCTGAGTTGTTTCTGTTCAAACCAGAGCCCCTGGCTGTGTTTGTGCAGCCGCCTCCCATGTGTGCTGGGTGGGCCGCCTGCCCTCCGTGCAGTCTGCTGGCCATGAACGCAAACAACAGCCCCTTCCTGGTGGGAGAAGGAACAGGGAGCCGGCTTGTTCTCCGAGAGCAGAGGGCTGGCTGGTGAGGAGAAACGTTTTAAGGTGGGACACTTCTTCCTGCGCTGCTGGCAGCTGTCTACATAAGGTGCCCATTATATGCAGGCCTCAAGGCCAGCAGGCCCCAGCCTAAAATTAGTGTCTACTGAGTGTCTGCCAGGGACACAGAACATCGGAAGGTTAGCTGCCTCCAACCAGCCACCAGGGCAGAAGGGGGAGCCATGCAGCCGTGGCATCTGGTTCTCCTGGGCAGAGGGACAGACAGCCTTGCCCAGTGGCCTGATTTGGTAGCCCAACCTGGTTCAAAAACAGAATACAGACTCTAGTCCAAACACACACACACACACACACACACACACACACACACACACACACACACACACACACACACACAATTTAAAATGTGTCACTGTTCAGTCAGAAAGAAGATGGGAGATGCTGGACCAGTGCTACAGGCCTATAATCCAAAATACTTCAGAATCTGAGGCAGATCAAAAGTTTGAGTATGCCTGGGCTACTGAGTGACTTCAAGACCCTGCGTCAAACTAAAAATCAAAAATGGCTGGTGCAATAACTCAGTGACAGAGCCCTGAGCTCAGTCACAAGTAATAGAGGGGAAACCATTTGGGTGGACAGAGTAGCACATGACTTTCATCCTTGCTCTAGGGAGGCAGGGGCAGGTTCTGTGAGTTCGAGGTCAACCAGGGTTACATATAAAGGCCCTGGTGGGAGGAGAAGCAAGAAGAAAAAAGAGGAGGAGGAGGAGGAGGAGGAGGAAGAGAAGGAGGAGGAGGAGGAGGAGGAGGAGGAGGACAAAGAGGAAGATAAAGCAAGAAAGAAGGAAAGAAAGAAAAAAAACATGTGGGAAGGAAATTGACTATTTCAATCACATTGTGGAGAGGTAAGAAAATGAACTTTTTCTGCCATTTCCAATTTTCTTCGTAAATATGTGTTACTTTGAAACCAGAATGGAACACATTAGGAGGGGTCTAAACTACACATTTATGTTAAATATACAAATGATGAGTTGTGCCTGTCTCCAGGGCCAAGCACACATGTGGGTTTAAGTCAGAGATCTGTACCCCTTGCTTTGTGGGGAAATGGCGGCCCTGAGCCCCTGAGCCCGGTGCGGTGGAGCCTCCCCACCCCCACACTGTTCATTCTCACAAGTGCTTTTTATTCCTGCTCTGTGGAGCTGGGAGTGGAGGCCCAGAAGGTGGGCTGATTTGCCAAGGATGCCTAGCTAGGAAGCCTCAGAGCCAAAGCCCAGCTCTGACTTTCAGTGGACAGCCCCAAGAATCTTGGAGGAGGAAGGATCTTTGCAAAAGCACAATGAAGAAGAAGCCTCCCCTTCTCTAGTGTCTTTTTTTTTTTTTTTTTTTTGGAGCTGGGGACCAACCAGGGCCTTGCGCTTGCTAGGCAAGTGCTCTACCACTGAGCCAAATCCCCAACCCCTTCTCTAGTGTCTTAATCATCCAGGAACAACCACTTGCTTAGAAAACTAACTTCCTCCCTCTATCCCTTCTTTTCTCCCTCCCCCCCTTTTCTCCTTCTCTCCTTTCCTATCTCTCTCCCTCTCTCCCTCTTTCTCTTTCTCCCCCTTTCTCTCCTCATCTAGCCTGGGGCTTGAAGTCACAGTAGACTCAGTCTTGAACCACTGACTCTCCTGCCTCCACCCCTAGTGCTGAAGTGATTACAGGCGTGAGCCCCATGCTGGGAGAGAAACCAGTTTTGAATGATCTCTCCTCCCTCACAGGTGGGGCCCTGTGATCTGGCCTGTTGGACATTTGCAGGAAAAAGTGACAAGCGCTGACATGGGGCACAGAGGGCTGGAAGGGGTGGTGGTAGCAGGAGAGGGTTGGTGGGGGGTTTCCATTTACACACCCCTTATCCAGTCCTCTCAGTCTCTCAGGACTCCAGGAAGTATATCCACACAAAGACCTTAGACAGCATTGGCTGCCCGGCTGCTTCTCAGCCTTCTCTAGCTGTGGTGACCACTGACTCAGGTCGTCTCCTTAGGGCACCCACCCCATCGTGGACCTCTGTCTATGATCCATAGCACAGACCGCACAGGGGTCCAGCCCCACATGTATCTTTCCATGTGCTGGGCACAAACACAGTAATGTCTCCAGGCCTCTTCAGTCTGTGGGCAGTCTAGGCCCACAAGCCCATGAGGAAGCCACAAGAGCTCTCCAGCCTCTTGCTCCCAAGGCTGCCCTGCTGTCCTCAGCATGGAGTCCTCCACCGATCCTCAGAACCTGCAGGCCCTGGCCCAACCGTGACTGTCCAGATGACATCGTAGCCAATAGTCTGGGAATGCCTCTCTGTGACAGAAGGCATGCTGGGCAGGTCACCAGAACCGCCAGTTAACAATGCCCCAGTGCGTGGGAGGGTTCCCACAGCTTGGCTTTTCATGTATCTGAATGTATTGTGCAGTCTGCTGCCTGGGCAGCCCACTGCTCCCTCCCACGGCCCCTCGGAACTGCTACTCCCTGCATCCCTACAGCACCAACCCACATACCGTCCTCCTTTCCTCCCTTCCTCAAGCCTTCTCCCTGCCACAGCCCTTAGCCGCACACTGTGCCTCTCTCCTGCGTCTGCCTGGTTTCTCCTGGGTGCCAGGTTTCTTTCTCACAGTGCAGTCACTCCTTTGTTTACACAGCATCTTATTATTGCCTGGCTTCTAGTGTCCACTGGCACCGAGGCTGGGTTCTGGTGAGTGCATTTTGCCAAGGAAAGCTGAGATCATTACATCACTTCCTGTTGAGATGCACGTGTTCATGGCTCATGATTCCTTGGAGCTAAATCCCACAGGTCTTTCCAGTTACTTGACCCATGGCAGGGGCATGAGCCAGACAAGCTCACCATGTGAGCGCCAGCCCCAGGATGGTTCCTGTACAGAACGCTCATACCACACTTCGTTTGATTCTGGAACCATCTAAGAGGCAGGTGGCCAGTGACTAGGGCACTCAGTTGACTCTGATCCCCCATTCCCCATGGGAGGGCAGGACAATGTTGGGAGCAGCTCTTTTGCCCCAAAGCCTTCTCTCTCTTCTCCACAACGGGATGGCATCCATGACAGTGTCTGGGCCTCTGCCAAGTAAGGGAACTAAAGCTTCAAGATGTGAGGGGACCTCACAGGCAAGGGGCGGGGGCAGGTAGGAGGGCAGGGACTAAATATTAGTACTGAGCCCTTAAAAGAAGCCTAGAGGGCCAGCAGAACAAATAGAAATATGCAGCCTCAGAAGGTGGGAGATTAGGAGACCCTCTGGACAGTACCAGAGACTCTCGGGACTCAATCGGGGTGACCTTAGATAAAATCCCAGCCGTGGGGAAAGGAACTGGAAGAGTCCACTTCCAGTAGATAGTCAGGGCCTCAAAAGGAGGGATGGAGTTACCAACCCATAGTCAAAATTTCTGACCCAGAAGTGTTCCTGCCTAAAGGAACTGCAGGGACAAAAATGGAGAAGAGACTGGGAAAGGTGGTCCAGTGACCAGCCCAACTGGGAGTCTACCTCATGGGAGACACTAAGCAAGGCCTGACATTATTATTGATGCTACGGTGTGCTTACAAACAGGAGCCTAGCATGGCTGTCCTCTGAGAGGCCTAACCAGCAACTGACTGATTTGTTCATCTCTGTGCTTCAATGCATAGCATTGAATTGTGCAGATTACAGAGTTCAGCACCCAACAGAAGATATCAAGGTGAATGGCCATGGCAGGGAAGGCCTGGAGCTGCAAGTTATCTGAGTCTCTCTTCAAGTATGATCTGAGAGAAAGGATCTAGAGTCTTCTGCGAGTTCTGCCAAGCATGCTCAAATACACTGTGTGCATCCATCCCTGTACAGGTTTTCTGTAGCTGCAAGGCCAGCAGGACAATGTAGGAGCCTGAGCCCCAGGACATAGCTCTGGTACCATCCTAGTCCTCCTGGGCCTAGACCAGATGGATTCTGGGCTGCTCACTCGCTGAGTCTGCTGCTGAGCTCTGCGGGAGTGTGCCAGGTCTATGCTGAGGGCTGAAGGCAGTCTCAGTCAGAATGGGCTTCCTGGCTCTCCTTCCAGGACACCTTCCTCATCACACTGATAGCAGTAGAAATGTTATTAATGACCCCCACCCAGACATTTGGGTGCATTTGTTTTAAAGTCACATATCTCCTATCTACCTCCTACCTGTAAACACGGACTAGGGCTTTTGATACAGGTCTGTGCTGTACATGTGCAGGAGGAATCTGGGGGAACTCACCTATCAGGAGCTTGCTGGGATGTCATGGTCAAGGCAGGCCAGAGATTCTCAAGAGCTTCAAGGCTGTCAGAGGGAGACCTGTTGGGGACAGAGAAGTAGATCAAACTTTAAAATGTGCATCCATGGACTGACCCTGGGCTCCAACCTCATAGGTAGCAATGAATAGCCTAGTAAGAGCACCAGTGGAAGGGGAAGCCCTTGGTCCTGCCAAGACTGAACCCCCAGTGAAGATGATTGTTGGGGGGAGGGAGGTAATGGGGGGAGGATGGGGAGGGGAACACCCATAAAGAAGGGGAGGGGAAGGGGTTAGGGGGATGTTGGCTCGGAAACTGGGAAGGGGAATAACAATCGAAATGTAAATAAGAAATACTCAAGTTAATAAAGATGGAAAAAAATTAATAAATTTTAATATTATTTGAAAAAAATAAATAAAATGTGCATCCAAAGTAAACCTTGACTATGGGTCCTTCCTCACACAGTCACTCCAGGGAC
The DNA here is from genome assembly GCF_011064425.1 of Rattus rattus. Lineage (NCBI taxonomy): Eukaryota > Metazoa > Chordata > Mammalia > Rodentia > Muridae > Rattus > Rattus rattus. The sequence continues at coordinate 36,985,964 of NC_046154.1, forward strand.
AAGACTATGTTCCCTGGGCAGAGGACACAGCCTCAGCTCCCCACTCAAATGGGAGAGTCTCCTTCCTGCTTCCCAGACCTGCAGTTAATCCCAGGCCAGACTTCTGCCTGTGGAATTCTCAAGGTCATATTCTTCCTGGGAAAACACCCTTCGTGGCTCCTTGAGCACCATCATTGAAATTCTTTTTCCTATCATCCATCCATCCATCCATCCATCCATCCATCCATCCATCCATCTATCCATCCATCCACAAGAGCATCTAATGGCTTAACACACTGTTAGCCCCTGATAATGGGTCTCAGAGAGATGGAGTCTAGTAAGGAAGGCAGATGGAGGCTCAATTCCAATACCCCAGGCTTCTGTGCCGAGCCTAGTGTGGGGTCTCCTTCTTCCACAGGATCACCATGCCTGTCAAAGCACCTTGAACATGTACAGGACAGTGAATGCTGCTTCTGTTGTCAGCTAATAGACTCACTTTCCTTGAAATTATTTCCAAAGCTCCCCCTATTGGTGACCAAGAACTTAGCATCTCATTGAGAAAAAACAGCAACACAACCCTTTGCAATTAACTCCGATTTGGGCAATCACAACATCACCATACGGATCTGAACAATGGTTGTATACACACTCATTTAGGACACTATTCACATCTCATGGGTTTGAGCTTCATGCTCCAGGGCATTTATTGAATACTCATTCAGCAGTCAGACCCATGGCCCATTGGTCAGGTATCCAGGTATAGAAAGAGCATCAGCTCTTCAGTGAAGCCTGCTGATGCTCAAGACCCATTCAGACTGGTCATGTGCTCTTGGACAGGCCATGTCCTTTCTCCAGCTCACAATCCTGAGGAGTAATTGGAAAGGTATTAAGTGAGAATGGAAAATAATTAAATGAGATAGCAGAAAGCACTCAGGGCCATCCATCCATCCAACTCAACAAATTTCAAATTTGCAGAAACAAATTATAAATTGCAGAAACTCAACAAATAACAAATGAGAAACAGGATTATCCTCACCACCACTATTTTATTACCATTATTTCTAATACCATTGTCATCACCATCACCACTATCATTATTACCATCACCACCACCACCATCACCACCTTTATTACCATTATCGCCATCACTACCACTATCACCATCACCACCACCATCACACCATCACCACCATCACTGTCACCACTACTATCACCACCACCACCACCATTATCACATCATCACCACCACCACCACCACAACCATCACCACCACCACTCAACATCATCACCATCACCACCAACACCACCATCATCACCACTACCACCACCATCACCACCACCACCATCATCACCACCACCACCACCACCATCACCACCACCACCACCACCATCACCACCATCACCACCACCATCACCATCATCACCATCACCATCACCATCACTCTCACAACCACTACCACCACCATTATGCCCCTGTCCCTAGCATGACCACTATCATCACCATCATCTTACCAGTATCATTCCCATCACTGCCACTCCAAAGACCACTGTGAATATCGTCATCAGCACCAGCAGCCCTGTCACCACATCACCACATCACCACTACTGTTATGACTGCATCTTTGCCACCATCATCATTATCATCACCATCATATATATCATCATCATCAACAACAGGAGCAGCTTCACTGTCGTCACCATCACTGCTATCATTACCATCCATGATCTTATCCACTCACGCATTGAGCTTATTGTCACCATCACCACCATCATGAGTACATCATCACTGTCAACAATAGTGGCACTGCTGTCAGAGTCATGATGACCAGTTTCAGCATCACTGTCACCACTATAGTCACCACTATCATCATCACTACCATCAGTATCATTCCTATTGTCATCATCATCAACAACAGCAATGGCAGACTACTGTCTACCTCCACCCCACCACCACCACCACCACCTCTACCACCAACCTACCTCCACCACCACCACTACCACTGCTATACCACCACCCTACCCCACCACAACCACCACCCCATGCCCCACTTCTCTGTTAGGACCCAAGTCCCTGTATTGTGATGGTGTTGTCTGAACACCCATTATCCAGGTTTAAGCCTAGCCCTGTAACCAGATCTGCCTGAACTTGGGGTCAGTTGCTTAACACTTTTGTGGTGGTAACTCAAAGAGCCATGAGTGTCAAGTAAATGCCCAGCAGCTGCCGATGCCCTTAGCATTATTCCAGCTCTTCTCACCAGCAGCTCCTGAAGGCTGAGACTATTTCAGTCTCATCTCTTTCTCTCCCTAGGGCTGAACACAAGGTCTCTCTCCCAAAGACACCACTAAGGGATTGTTTGAAGAGTGTTGGAGGATCATACAAAACCAGATGCAAAACAAGTCCAGGAGTGGGAGCCCACAGCTTGGCCAAGGAGAACAGCCTTCTGGGGACCCTAAAGACATCAACAGAGCTCCTGAAGGGAGCCATTTGTCACTCACAGAGTCGATCTGCGGGGCCACTAGGACAACTCATTTGTCAAGCTGACACCAAGTTTTCACATTAGCCAACCCCTGTCTACTGCTCTTTTCCCTACATTGACATTTTGTTCCCATCTGCCACCCCATTTAGCCTCCATAAAAATGCTTGGAGGCAGGGAGAATAGGACTGACAATCCATTTTGAAAATAAAGAAGCTGAGGTTCAGAGAGGTGACAAATTTTTCCAAAGGGTATACACCAGTGATGGTCGTGATACAACACGGTCCAAGTTTCTATGCATGGTCTTGACTCTTTCCTGATAGCTCCATGATACCAAGCATATAACATTCTCACGGCCCAGTGCTCCCCACAACATAGGATTGGATTAAATTACTCTGGGTGTTATTCTAACATGTCTGCTTTAAAGGAATGCTCTAAGTTACACCACGGCAGGGAGATCCTGAGCAAGGACATGGGTAGCTACACAAGTAATCAGAGCTCCCACCGATGAGATCCCATGCCTGGCTCTCCTGTGGAGCAGTTATAGCATGCTAGGCTACTGACTCCTCTGTGCCTTGATCTCCTTGCCTACGAAGTAAAGACAGTAATATTTGTCTGCTGTGATGTGAAGTTGATGTGAAGATTAAATGAGCCAATCCATTCATGGTGTCTCACACATCAGTTGAAACCCAGGAAGGTTTAGGTATAACTATTGCAACTAGTGATGTGCCTCCTATAGTTAGCATAGGTCCCACCACAGCCAGGGCTCTTTTAGGTGTCAGACTGGGTGTCTGGCTCCCTAGGAAGGCTCCAGAGATACAACTGACTGGTGTTGGGGCACAGCATGCCCCCCTGCCTGGCACCATGCCAAATCAGCTCTCCAAGTCCTCCCTCTTCTCCAAGCTGCCAATGTGTAGGATCACAGGTTGCAGCCAGGTATCTGAATTCAAGTCCTCACCCTGTCAGCCTGTTACTCCATACCTGTGCACTTGCCTCAGCTTTCTTGACTATAGAATGTGAACAATCACATCCACCCTCAAGGGATGCTGGGTAGGTTAGATGCCCATAGTGACAGAGACAACAAGAATGAATGAATGGGCAATAAGATTGGTAGCAGGTGGTTGATGGAGTTTGTCCCTTCCAGGCTCATGCTAAGCTGAGTGTACCTTCCATGGTGTGGGGTCCTTTACCAGGGCTTGCTAGTAGCCCAGGTGCCACCACGTGGTTCAAAGGCTGAGGTGAAAAACACATTCTCTATTTGGCAATTAGTGTAGATGAGGCTCCATGGAGGTGGGTGACAGCTTGGGAAGTGGCCCTCTGGATAGTTAAAGAGAGGCTATTATAGAGCAGTGTCTACCACATGGCAATGAATGGATGAACCAGTGAGTGAGTGAATGAATGAATGAATGAATGAATAGGCAAGTGAATGGAGCAGGGAACCCACACAAGTAGTTCCTATTAAGTGCTCAAGATGGCGAATAACAACTGGTGAGCACATCCTACCCCCAGTCGGTCACAGTCTCTGACGTAGTTGGCTACACACCTTTCCTGTCTTCAGTGTCCTCCCTACCAAGGTCTAGAGGTTGGTTGCCCTGCTCAAGAGAGAACATTTACTGATCCAGAAGCTTCCATTCTCGTCTGACCGCACCTGCAGGTGGGCACCCTGATGGCAACGTGTACCAGCTGTGAGGCCCTGGGCAAACTCAATGCCTGTGCCTCAGTTTCCTCCTCAGTGAAAGCATGTTGATATATAGCTCATTTTGCCCATTTGTACAAAGATGTTGACCCACAGAAAGCACAGCAAGGAAAGCACATAGTTCAAGATCACAAAACTAACACAGGAAGAGCTGGAGCGGTTGGCCTCAAAGCTCCGCTCACCTGCTCATTCATTCATTCACTCATTCACTCACTCACTCATTGGTTCATTCATTCATTCCCATGTGGAAGACACTGATCATAGCTTCTTTTTAAAGATATTTGTATTTCTCTTTGCTCAAAGGCCTTGGAATATAAGGAAATTCAACTTAACAAAGACATTTGACAGGCATTCCGCAAAGAATAAGACCACTCTGAAACAGCATGACTGTCCTGTGTACTTGGTCTCCTCCTCATTTTAGACAACAATCCAGGCAGTCTGAAGACTTGAGAGAAGCTAGCCAGGTTCACACACTAGGATTCTGGGTATAAGCTCGCATCCGTCTCATCCCAACTTCACCATCCCAGGAATACGCTGAAGGGGAAAGCTTGGAGGCACACACCATGGAGCAGTGGCAGTGTAGAAGACAGGAAGGGCAGACTTGACAGTGGCAGTCCAGTGCTGTCTCGGTTAGCACAGGACAGTATGCTGGCTGCATCCAGTGGGCGCCCCTGGTTATGTGAATGAAGCTTTCTTGGAACGCAGCCACATCCAGGCATTCACATATTATTGGACGTGGACTAAGGTCAGGCTCAAACCTGATGGAGCTGGAACAATGGAGCCTAGGGCCAGGGGGAGGGGACACTGTGTTGGTTGGAGGCACCTGGGACAGACTTGAATGATACTCCACTACCAGTCAGCTGGGTCCCTGGCAAAGCTTCTGACTCCTAAGCCTCAGCTTCCTTGGTTACAGAGAAGGAAGATGGCGGCCCAGTGAGAGAGCTGTCAGAAGAGCTGCATTCATCCTGCCAGCCCCACCCTGGGCAAGCAGAGCCCCAGCCAAACCTTCTCAGCATGGAGGCCAGCCTGGGTGTGGGCAGTCCATCCAGGCAGTCTTGAAGAAAGGCTCAGGAGGAGCTGGGCTGTGACTGGTGAAAAGAGGATTTGGAATGCAGTGTCTACAACTCTGGGGAGGGGATGTCCCCCAGGGGATTGCAAGAAAGGTTTGATATAATGCTCTGCTCTATGAGGGAGACAGAGGGTGCCTTTGGGAACTGACAGAATGTGTTTATGTGACTCCTGCTGCCCCCATGCAGCTGAGTGTAAGGACCACGAGTCACAAGAGTCATGCCATCTTTTGGCTGAGGGTCGTTGTTGCCTTGGAGGACATTTGCTGCTATTTTGACTGCCTGTCACCTCTCTCCATTCCTGGGGATGCAGAGCCCCTGTCTCCCCACTTCCTTCAGCTGAGGGGAGGTCCAGGACTGAGCAGACACGTCAGAGTCAAGCTGCTAACCTCCGAGTCTGTGGCTCGCCCTGCTGTCTCTGCAGCTGCTACTGATGAGTTGCTGCTTCTAGGTCCCTGGAGGTGCTGAGTACTTTCTGAACTGTTTCTCCAGCCTGGTTTCCTGTCAGTTCTGCGTTATTCATGTCACCTGTCCACCACACACACTATGGCATACAATCTATAACATCAGCTTCTGTTGCTCACACCAAAGAGCTCTGGTGGCCTCAGGGGGAATGAGATCAATGGCTTCCCCTAACACCTAGAGCTGTGCGTGACCAGGAGCTCTGGCACAAACCGTGAGCATAAGAGAATCCCGTTTAACATTCCATTCCATGTCTCCTCTGTGGTTGGAGGCCTGCCCCTGTGGGCTGAACCCTTCTCCAGGCCTAAGTCTATTGCAACAGTGGCTTCAACCCACCTTCTAGAAACTGTTTCCTGGGCCTCGGTCCTGAATAATGGGATCTATTGCTCATATTTAGGTGGGGAGGGAAGCCTGTTTTGGAGATTCTGAAAAAGTCTCTTTACTAATGAAAAAGAATTTGAAAAAAAAAAAGAAAAGGCATAAAATGAGGGTCTCAGGAAGGTGTCTTTCCTCTGTAGCAGCACGTGCTGCTGGTATACAGGCACAAGACCCTGGGGCTGTTGTCAGTCAGAGGCACTGGAGAAAGGATGCTGATGGGAGAGGAGCTGGCAGTGAGGAGACTGGGAAGTGCCTGGTTCACGGATGTCACTGGAATGTGACCCATGCAGGACTTCCCAGCTTCAGGCTTCAGGAACTAACCCCTATTGCTTAATCCCCCATAGCCAGCTTTTTGTAACCTGTAGCCCAGAGCAAAACATGACCTCAGCTCAAAGCTGGGAACATAAGCCCCGCCCCCTACCCTCCACCAGGAGCTGAATTAACAGCCTCTGAGCCTTGTGAGATGGCGCTATGTGAGCAAGGGTCTGACTTTCTACCACAAGAGCATGCCTCTGCACCACCCGCATGCCCCCATCTTGTTCCTAGCTTGTTCTTCAGTCCTGGGGACAGGGCTCAGCCACAACCTCACACCCTAAACTCCTCCCTTGGTATCAGAACTGATCGGCTCTGATTGTGGAGTATGGCATTCTGTCCTAAAGTACCTGCTTCTGCCAAGGACTAGGAGTCTTGCTGTAGACTCCTTGAATCCCCTACAGTGGGTTGCTGTGAAGAAGCTGCTGTGTCTTTTTACAGATAAGGGAGCTAAAGCCCAAGAAATTTCCCATTTGTCAAAAGTCACGTGGCTGCTAAGTGGTAGTGCCCGGGAGATCTGTGCCTGATGCCCAGTCAGCCTTTTGTCTGCACTCTCGGCTCGGCCACCTCCCGGGTTGGCTTTCTCGTCCCCTCCACATAGTGGGCACGGTTAGATTCATCTCCTCTCTTCTCAAGGCATAGTACTCTAGCCCCTATTCTGACAGGACTTATTCTTCTTCAAAAAGAAAATGAGACAGACAAGAGCTGAGAGAATTTGCATAGCAGGTATGGGGTGGGGTGGGGGGTGAGGGACTCAAATGCAAGCCTGCCAGCTGCGGGACTCTGGCTTTCCAGGTTAATGATGGCTGCACATCACCACTGCTTCCAGGTGCCAAGTGGGTCATGAAGAGCTCGGGTTTGGCCAGACAGTCCCACATGCAGGTCTCAGCTCTGCCCCACAGAGCTCTATGAGTCTGAGGCAGTCCCACGGGCATGTGACCTCTTTGAGCCTCAGACTCTCCAGCTGTATACGGAGCTAATGACCCCCTTCTGGCATGGCTTCATGGAGACATGAAGTGCGTCTTCCAAATGCCTGGCTCCCCACAAAGGCTGGTTTCCTCTCTTGCCTTTTCTTCATCAGTTCCTGCTGCCACATGGAGGCCACTCCCGAGGCCACTGGCCAAGCCGTTCCAGAGATGCCCACCACGTGGTTGGCAGGGACCTGAGCACACACAACACACTGGAGATAAACACAGGGTCCAGGCACCTGATTCTGAACAATGGGTTATTCTGGGGCTTTAATTGCTCCTCAGGGGGCAGATAGGCTCTGCACAGTGATCAACGCTGGAGGTTGGGAAGAGCACCAAGCCGCTAACAGTAGAGTTGACACACCAAGTGCAGGTGCAGAATTCCACTCATTGGCCACACATCCCAGAATGTCACAAAGGAGGGTGCTTCACAAGGCCCTAGGGTGATCAAGATTCTAGTGTACAAATGGGGAAACTGAGGTGCAGGGAAACAAGAGCTTTGATCAAGGCTTCAACAACTATCCCCCTGATCCTTCCTCCAGGCAGGGCTCTGTGCTGTGCTTAGGAGGAGTGAAAGAGACAGACTCTATCGTGGGGACAAGCATGAAAGGAAGTATGAAAGTATGAAAAGACTGTGGCAGTGTGAAGGAGGTACACTCTTTCTCCTGGGCCATCATTCAATAAGGAGGGGCTCGACTGTGCCAAATCCTAAGTGACTCAGGAGCTAGAGACACAGAGAGCAGTTTAACGCCTGCCTTCGCTGGGTTTGGTCTCATAGCTGAGGCACAGTAGTGGGCAGATGGAGAAAGGCATGATAGAATGCTGGGGCTATGTATGCACTAGAGAAAAGAGAGGGGACATGGGGACTCGAAGATCTACAGTTGGCTGATGCTTTAGGCAGATGGCTGGGGTCCATGCTAATGGGGACAGATTAACTTTAGCAGGAAGACAGTCCGTGCAAATAAATGTTCTGTCCCGAGTGATGATGGAGAGCCATACTCTGAGTTGACTTGCTTCCTGGGCCACTGAGAACCTAACAGAGCCAAGATCTGCCCAGCGCTCTGCACAGCATGCATCACTCCCTCAACTCCCATAGCTACTTCTCCCTACTCATCAGGGAGGAAGGCGACAGGGAAACCCTTCAGCTGTCATCCTGAGGCTAGACTCATGCCAGGATAGATAGAGGAGACCAAAAGGCAGACCCTATATCACCCACACATAACAGGGCAAGCCTGGTTCTCCCTCCCCCCCCCCCCCCCCCCCCCTCCCCCCCCCCCCCCCCCCCCCCCCCCCCCCCCCCCCCCTCCCCCCCCCCCCCCCCCCCCCCCCCCCCCCCCCCCCCCCCCCTCCCCCCCCCCCCCCCCCCCCCCCCCCCCCCCCCCCCCCCCCCCCCCCCCCCCCCCCCCCCCTCCCCCCCCCCCCCCCCCCCCCCCCCCCCCCCCTCCCCCTCCCCCTCCCTCTCCCTCTCCCTCCCTCTCCCTCCCCCCTCCCTTCCCCTCTCCCCTCTCCCCCTCCATTCTTCCCTTCCTCCTCTCCTCCCGGCTTCCATTTTCCTTCCTCCTCTGTCTTTCATCACTGAGGGTTGAACCAGGTCCCCATCAGCAGATTATCTCACTAAGTTGCCTAGGAAGGCCTTGAACTTGCTAACTTCCTGTCTCAACCTTCTGAGTACACAGATTTCCATGCCAGAACCAGCAGGCTTGGGTTTGCCTTTTCTTCCTGTATTCACTATTGGCCCTGAACATGATGATTACCAGCTCCCAGAGAGCAGCCTGAGTCATCTGCCTGAATCCGGCAGGGAACCACACTGGGCTACCGTGCAAGCTGAACTTGGAGGACAGGGCAGGTTGAATTCTGGGTTCAGAATCATCTTTCTTCTCTAAATGATGCTGGGAAAGTTAACTGGTATTTGTGAATGAGAACGGTAATTGTGCCCCAGGCTCTGCAAAATTATATGGTGACTTCAATACTACTGTTTCCATTATAGAATGATGGGTTGAAACACGAGTTCATTCAATTTGTAACCTACGGTCCTTCCCACAATGTCTTGCTCCCTGGATGTTCTGTCTCCTGCTGTCCTTTCCAGCGATGGGGGACTTACAACCTGCAGGCAGCCTAGGGTGTGTTTTGACAGTCTCTGAGTATCCCAGATTTGCTTATGTGTTGTTTTAATCCTGCCATGCTGAGTTCCGGGATGCAGAGAAATGAGTAATGCTTAACCCCCTGGGGGAGGGCACCCAGTAGGATGTTAGGGAGCCAAAAGCACCAGAAACGGTGTCTCTGGTCATCAGGTAGGGAGTGGCCCTCTGCAGGCTACCAACTACCCCGTCATGGCCTCAGAGCTAGCAGCTCCTTTCAAGAGTTCTGCTTCCCTGGGTACCTCCTGCCCTGGCTGCTCAGGGGCTGGACTGTGGGGCAAGGGTTCTTAAGCCCTGATGTATGATTGATGACTCGGATGAGCTCACCGGCTCAGGGAGGGAGGGTGCTCCAAGGGGAGACTGGAGGGAGGGCTGGTTATGGATTTTAACCCTCTGATGTTATTGGCTGGGAATTTACCATCAATAATTCAAGGCAGTAGGGAGGAGGGGAGGAGAAAGAGGCAAAAGTGAGAGGGAGGTGAGGGGAAAGGGAGGGAAGGGATGGAGGAAAGGAAACAGACAGGAAGGAGGCAGAGACAGAGATGTGGGTGTTTCCCATGTCAAGGTGCCCCCCACCTCCTGTCACTCAGCAACTGCTGTTGTCCTTGGCAACCAATGGTACTCTCAGGCTCAAAGGAGAAGGGGCAAAGGGTTGCTGACTACAGGACCTAGGGTTTTTGTTGCTGTTGTTTGTTTTTGTGTTTTGTTTTGTTTTCTCCATTCCTTAGCACTCGAAGGTGGCCAGAACAGGAAACAGGGAACCCAGAGGGTCCCTGCCAGTCTCAAAGACATTGAGGCCCAGCTCACCGGGGACTGACCTGTGCTGAGGAGAGCCTGGGACTTCTGTCACCCCGGAGAGAAACCAGCCATTGGCCTTCTGGACAATACCAGAACTTTGTTGCTGAAGCTGAAAAAATTAACTGCTATATTTAAAAAGCATTGTTCAGTTGCTATGGCAACAGAGGGGCTAAGAATAATATAAAAAGAAGATGATATGCCAGGTTGTCACTGGCAACCCAATTTTAAGTGTGTGTGTGTGTGTGTGTGTGTGTGTGTGTGTAAAGAGTTAGGTGGGGAAAATGGCAAGGTTCAGACCATCTTCCCTGCGCCCTCTGGCACCATCTGCCCTGGCAATGTGTCCAGGCATCAGCCAGACCTGGCACCTCATGGAGCTGCCTAATTCTGAAGAGAACTGGCTCATTCTGGCCTTGTGCCTAAATAAAGGTAGCTCTCAGGCCCCTGATTGCTGTCCTTTCCTGGCAGTCCCTCCCCAACCCCCTCCGCCTAGATTGCTCCCCCCACCCCACCCCATTGCGGAACCCCAGCCGGAGGCACCTCTCAAGCAGATGGCCCCCAAATAGCATCTTCTCTCCAATCTCAGAGCTTTCAGCAGCCTGGTGGACTCCCAGGGGACCACCAGGGAAGGCAGATGGTCAGGAGAGAAGAGCCCGAGACACATCTATCAATCTGCAGCCTGGATGTCAGGTGGCTCAGCATGGGTGGCGGTTCCTCTCATGCTGCTGGAGAGAAGTCCAGCCGGGCCCAGGGGGACGGGAGGAGACCCACAGCAGTGAGGGGAGCTATACGGGAGACCCATGGGCCCTCATGAACCTGACAGCTGCTTGACAGAGTTGAGGTAGCTGCACCACACCCATGGGGAGACACAGCAGCAAACAGTCAGACAAGATGCCCACTGTACTTTGCTGGTAGCAGGTTTTAGAAGCATCCATCTGCTTTTGTATCTGTCAAAGTCATGCAATGGGGGAGAAAAGCTTTGAAGTCAGCCAATCCAGGATTCCCATGCAGGCTGTCACAGACTGTCGTGCGAACAAGGTGTTCACCATCTCTGAAAGTGATAGCTTTAGAACTATGGATGGGCCTCAGTGAGCTGGAGTTCCTAAGGTGCCCACTGGGCATGGAGAACAAACTCCCTCAGTGCCCTATTTCACTCTGACACCAAGCTCAAGTCCAAATCCATCTGCTCAATGAAACACAGAGTGGCGCGTACCAGGGAGGCACCGGCACACAGAAATGGGTTGTGAGGGACACTGGTGGATCATTGTGAACAGAGGGCTCTGCTGATTCCGGAGGAAAGGAGAGACTTCCTACAGGTCTGAGGACAGAGATGGGGAGGGAAGGCCTGTCTATGTAGGCATGGCCTGAGCAAAGGGTCAGGAAAGCAGGTGTGTGACAAGGAGAGGAAGGGACGGCAGGGCCCATGGGGAACTAGCCATGGGGTGATCCTGGATGGAGGATGCTAGTGGGCCTAGCACAGGAGGCCAGGCTACGGGAGAAGGCTTGAGCTTAGACAAGGGAGGATTTCACAGCCGACAGGCAGTACCTGTGTTCACGATGCTCTTCGGTCATCTCAAGATAGATAGAGGGCGAGTCTATTTAAGGCCTCTTTAGGGCTCCCCACAGCCCAGGGTATCCACTGTATACAAGAGGAGCTTCACGGTAATGGCAGTGGGTATATTGATCACATTTCAGGGCAGGTATCATATTCACTTCTGTGTGTGCGTGAACTTTTTGTTCTGTTTATGTGTGAGATAAAGAACATGAAATGGGGGTGGGGAGCTTGAAGGAGTTGGTGACGAGAAAGAATATAATCAAAATATATTGTATGGAATCTCTCTCTCTCTCTCTCTCTCTCTCTCTCTCTGTGTGTGTGTGTGTGTGTGTGTGTGTGTAGCATCATGCTGATTCCAAAACATCCTCTAATAGGAGATTCCAAGAGAGGTCTCATGGTATGTGTGGTCACAGAGAGCTTTCTGGAAGAGAGGACATGGAATAGCCTTCCAGAAAGACAGCAGAGCCCTGGTCAGAGGGCAGGTAATGGTGCACTGGTAGATCTGGGCAGGGCTGGGCTAGAGCCATGACTTCCTGACTTTGTGGCTATGTTCTGTGGCAGTGAAGAGCGGTGTAGAACAGGTAGACTGGGCAAGGCAGGAAGAAGTGAGCCATGGCTGCTGGAAGCCAGGCTGGGAAGCCGTCCCTCTCATCACAGATGAGGTTGTTCTCTGCGGGCTGAGCCCCAGGTACAGAGCTCAGGCCTCGTGCAGCCTGCTGTGGAGATGGAGCACATGTGTGCTCAGCACAGTGCGGCCTGCCTCTACTCCAGTGTCCTCCCTTGACAGGCCACCAGATGCTTCCCGTCCTGCTCTCTCAGGGGACGTGGTCCTCGGTTGGGTGTCCCTTGGTGGAGGTGTCAGACCTGGGCTTCCTAGGAGCTCAGGAAACACAGAGAGCTGTCTCCAGTGCCACTGTTTCTAGACACCCTAATGTGGGCAGGGGTATCCCTAGGAAGGCTGTATCTTGTCCCCTCTTCCTCCTTTAACCAGTTCTTATAGGAGCACGCGATGGGCCAAGCACAGTTGTAAGAACAGAATCAGACAATGCAAACCTCTGTTTCCCCCAAACTCACATTCTAAGGGGGGAAAGAGATGGAAGTTAAACAAGGAAAAGTTTATCAGGCAGCAGGGAACACTGGGGAAACAAATGGGAATTGAGAAAGGGCTGAGAAAGTGAGAACAGGAGGTGACAGGGAAGGCCTCGTTAAAGCATCACAGCCAGACCTAGAGACAACGAGAAATAAGACAAGAGGGTATTAGACAGAGGCTACAGCCAGTGCAAAGGCCCTGGGGCAGGAATGGGCTTGGTATGTTTCTCAGACTCCTTGTCTAGTGCTTCTGGAGGAGAAGACAGATTCAGATGGGTGGGAAACTGCAGTTGTGTGAGCAAGCGGGGATGAGGGAAGTTGTCTGTCCGTGGTCCAGGGCCTATCTGTTACAGCATGATTCGCTCAATGCATTTCAAGGCATGAGTTCTGGCCAGAGTCAGACACTGATTATATGGAAAAGCAGAGTGGCAGGTGAGTGAGTTGTTTGGTTAACACATACTGACGGAGCACCTACCCCAGGTGCCAGCTGCATGGAGAGACCCAGACATTCTCAGGGAGCATGCATTGTATGTACATGCATGCACACATGCAGGAGTGTGTGCAGCTGTGCGTACAGAATCCTGAGGTCAGCCTCTAGGGCCGTTCCTTAGGTGCCATCCACTTTATTTTTGTCTTTGCTTTTGAGGCTGAGTTTTCTCTGGCCGGGAACTTGCCAAGCAGGCTAGGGTTTGTTGGCCAGAGAGCTCTAAGGATCCGTCTGCCTCTGCCTCCCCAGTGCTAGGATAACAAGTGTGTGCTACCACACCCAGCATTTAAAATAAGTGCTGGGGAATCAAACGCAGTTCTTCACACTTGCAAGGAAAGCACCCTACCCACTGAGCCATCTCTCCAGCCCTCAAGAAGCCTACAATCTAAGGAAGACCCAGAAGGGGGGACAGAACACACAGATTCTAGGTCCTGGAATCTGTGAGCAAAATCTAGGGATTTCAGAATCAAAACGATAACATCTGGTGGCAGAGGACACCATGCTATGCGACATGAGACTTTGAGGACCTTCAGCAGCCTCTAGTCCATTCTAGACCACGGAGATCTTGGAATATAATGCACTGAATGGACCCACTGGGACAGCCAGTGGTGGGCTCAGGACAACAGGCTCTCAGGTTAGAGGGCACTGATGGTTGGGGTGGAGCAGACAGACAGTCCATGGCTCTGTGCCTCGGTTCAATCATCTGGGAAATGGACTGCTAGTGCACCCACCTCAGTGTCTGCCCCAGGATTTAAGATAACAGGCCAAGGGCTCAGTGGGGTACGCACCCCAGATGCTTGCTGTTGTTTCAGTCCTAGGTAGATCCTGAAGGACAGTGGTAACACTCTTTGTAGGTGACAGAAATGCAACCTGCTGGGATCTGAGCAGCCGTCCTGGCCCGGATAGCAGCAGGCTTATCCCACAAGTAGCCATCTAGACATGCCAACAGAAGGGAGCAAGGCTCATTTCTCTCCTCCCGGAGACAACAGCATGGGAGATGTGGCCTGACGTCACTGACAGCAGGAGCCAAGGCCAAGCAGGATCAGAGAAGGCTCCTGTGAGCTTTAGGTAGGGGCCAAGAAGCAAGCTTTAAAAGGCATCCCTCTGCCTGGGTGTAAACCACCCAGACAGATCCGGGACTCACAGGAGGCTCCTGAGCAGTGACAGGAAACATGTTCCTTTGGTTTTGAGATACGGTTCCACATAGCCCAGGATGGCCTCGAACTCACTGTGCAGCCAAGGATGACTGAATTTCTGATCATCCTGCCTCTGCCCTCTGAGCTCGGGTTTACATACATGCACCCAGACCCCATTTATGTGGTGCTGGGGATTGAACTCAGGGCCTACATAGACTAGGCAGACACCCTACCAATTGAGCAGCTTCTTCAGCCCTGGGAAGCATACTTCTGATAGAGCAAAGTACCACGGCCAGGTGGCTGGAACTGAGACTCGCAGTGTGCCGCCGCCACCATGGACAGGGGAATATCCAGGCACCCAGGATGTCTGAACTGGACAGAGAAGCTCTGGAGGGGGGCAGATGGGGAAGACTTGGCCAAGTAAACTAAGTAAGAGAAGAGCATTCAAGCAGAAAAGGAAAAGAAGCCAAGAAGAAGAGTGAGGCTCAGAGGTGGAGGCAGGGGATTTCCACTTTGGTTAGGACCTACCTACCCCAGAATTTCATCTGACCTTCAGCCAACACTCATTCCCTCACCCACAGGGGCAGTTCCCCTGCCTACAACACACTGAGACTCTGCCCATCATTTTACCTCCTGTGACCTCGTTGCCCCACACTGATCCTTTTCCTCACCAAGAGACCCAGTCTCAAGAGCCTCTGGGTTCTCGAAACGTCTGTCTCTGGGGACCAAACTGTAGTCACAGGACGGAATGACATGTGACTAAAACTTGGGGAACAGGCAAACGAAGACCAGGGGCCTCTGTATAACAGACATACAGTGGCCAGGTAAATGGCCTTTGCTACACCTCCCCTATCCACCTTCAAATGCCAGGCCTCCATCTGTGACACAGAGCACACAGGCAGTCCTTTGAGTCTGACATCTTGACCAATCACCTCTGAGCAGAGCAGGAGAAGCAGTTACTAAATTCACCATGGAGATGGTTCACGGTGTTGTCTGTTCTTTGGCTGACTCCAGAGGAACACCACAGTCAGCCAGCCCCAGCAGTGACAGTCAGCCAGCCCCAGCAGTGGGCATCAGCACTAGCATATGACCTCCCTAGAGTCCAGTGTATACAACACTTACAGGAGGAGTCAGCGAGCCACTGAAAGGACCCAAGGCAAACCCTGGTCTCAAGGTCATAAGGAGAGATCAGAGCCCTGCATGCTGCTGCTGGGTTATAGAAGGAACAGGGGCTATAGAAAACAGCACAGAGAGGCTGCAGAAACCCAAGGCAGCAGGTCTGTGTGGTCAGGCAGCAGTCTTTCTGCTGGGTATGTGTTAAAAATGAATCTCAAAGCAATGCTGTGCTGCTACATATGTGACAGTGTGGATCCTGGTAGTTATAGAGCAGGATACAAAGCTCCACTGATAAGGAAAGCATGCTATCCACGGGTATGTATTTATACTCATAACTAAGTAAGACATGGCCTTAACAAAGAAGGACACCCTGTAGTAAGTGACAAAGTGAGGAGAGTGGAGGAAAGACATCACGCTAAGGGAATGAAACCAGTCACAGCAAGACATACTCTTGCATGGTTCCATTTGTACGAGGTATCTAGACTGGTAGAAACAGAAGGCAGAGTGGCCAGGATCAGGCATCAGGGGAATAAGGTGTGCCTCTACAAGTCCATATTTCAATGAATCGAATCGGGAAATTCTAAAGATCTGATGTACAGCCACGAGCCCAAGGCTAACAATACCACTGCACACACGAAGTGTGGTCACAGGGAAGGACTCACGCCAAATGCTCTTACTACAGACTTTTATAGGCTCATAAGCCAGAATGAGAGGTGTAGGCAGGTGTGCTGGTTAAATATCAGTGCTAACAACTAGCGTTTATATAATCTGGATGCTGTGCCAGGCAGAGACTGGAGTCACTGCCTACTGGTAACTCATCGCACACTGTGGAGAACCTCATTCACCTCCCCAAGCATGGGAGGAAACTGGCAGAGTGGCTGAGTGATTTGTCCACATTGCTCATAGGAACAGAGCTGCCATCACAACCTGGGCTGGTGGCCCCAGTCCACCTCCCCAACAGCACTCTCTGCTGCCCTTTGGGGGCCCAGATTTCTAGTCACTGTCAGAGGGTTTGCATTCTCCGGGGAGCAAGGAAGGGTGACCTTCATCTGAGAGCACGACATGGACTCTTTCCTACACCAAACTCCAGGCAATGCCAGGCCTTCACTTCTAATGAAGTCCCAGTGAAGGGCCATAGGAGGAACTGAGGGGCTTTGGGCCCAGCAGATCACCTTTCCCCTGGAACTCCTGTTCCCTTCCCGGGTCCATTGGTCCACATCCTTCCTTCCTTTCAGGAGTCCCAGCAGCCCTGGCATGCATCTCCTGTGCACTGGGAACCCCATGCAGCCTGACCCGGCTGTGGCTTGTCTTGTTTTCCCCCACACCCTTTGCCCCTTTGACTTTTTCTGGCTCTTAGAACAGGGCCTGCAATGCGGCTGTTGCATGTGAGAGATTTACTGAGATGACATGAATTTCCTACAGATGTTAGCACTGGCCCTGACCAGTTCATGACATTAACAAAGGAAGTCTGGTTATTCTACCCACCTGCCCCCTCTGTTTTCAAGAGCCTTTTCTGTTGGAGTATCCTGTCATACATAGAGGCTGGGATATAGCAGGATGGTCCTTAGTTTCCAGGTATCCCATAGTCCAGTTGGGATGTAGATCAGCAAAGATGGCTGTAGTATGTCAGGTCTTCACAAGGAGGTTTGGCAGCACAATGGATACACAGGCTTAAGAACAGGCAGTGCACTCATGGCAGTCTTCCTAGAAGAGGCAGATCTAAAGAGCACTCATGGCAGTCTTCCTAGAAGAGGCAGATCTAACACTGAGTGAAAATATAAGAAGGGGTTGTGGGTGGGTGGGTCACGAGAAAGCAGGTCAAACATAATATACAGAGGGAACCACATTTGAAAGACCTAGAGGCACAGGGGTGCCATGGGCTACTGTAAATGCTGGGGAGAGGACAGGAATACAGGAATTTCTAGGGGGCGTTGCAAGCCACTAAAGGAATTTGATGTTTAATCCTGCAGGTTGTGGGGAGTTAATCAGGGGATGAAGGGTCCAGATTTGTGTTCTAGAAAGACCACCATGGTTTACCAAATGCCAGGCCAGAGGAAGCATCTTGGCAGGCATTAGCAGTATCCATAGAAATACAAATCCAGGAAGGCAGAGGTGCTGATGTGGGGGTGACAGGAGGGAGCCTACAATACATTTGACCTTAAGTCCACAGTACTTAACTGAATTACAGAAGGGAGTATAGCATCTAGGGTCAAAGATAAAACCCGAATCCAGAGCGTCTTATCCCTTTCTTCCAGGAAGTCTTATCTCCTGCCTCAGCCAACCTGACTGCACTGCAGAACTGAAAGCCATGAGGTCCTTGAGGGGAAACTCCATGGGATGTTAACCATCTGGCTCAGGACCTGGGAATAATTTTACTAGCAGAAAATATGCCCACACCGTAGACACACACACACAGACACACACACACACACACACACACACACACACACACACACACACACACACACACACACACACACACGCACCCTATAAGAGCATACCACCAGTCTCAGCAGAACAAGCCAATTCCAATCGCCTTGCTAACATGTGTGCCCTGAGCTCAATTCGCTTTGGTGCCTGTCAGCACTCATTAGCCATGAAGTAGAAGCAGGCACCAAGGGCCAATGAGATCATTATAAGTAATGATTTTGCTCTCTGCTGCCAATTGGGAAGAGGGAGCTCTCAATTTCTTTGAGCTGTGGGAGTCTCTGTTTGAGGGACTGAGGCTAGGGCTGAGATAGGCGCTAGCTCTCCTGTCCCGTTCTCTGTTCAGAGATGGAAAGCTCTCAGATCATGCGAGTGACACTAGCTGGCGAAGCATGCTGGTGCTCCCACAGGCCGAGACTCCTGGTTTAGAGGTACATCGTAGGCAGGTTTCCCAACTACTTCCAAATGTCACTCCCTGGTGCGGCCTTCAGTCTCCTGGGAGCGCAGCAGCTTCAGGAGTGGCTTAAGAGTCTGTGGTCTCTTCAGATTGGCGAGGTCAGCACGAGGATGTCATGGGACTGGGCTGTGAGAGCCCCCTTCTACTGCTGTTCCTCTGTCACCTTCAACAGCCAGGGAGTTCAACAGCCAACAGTTTGGGAGTCCAAAGAAACAGGCAAGCCTTCCGTTAGCAAGCTTTAAGGCCAGCCTTCCACACGTCTGCCCACTGCTGCAACTGTCCCACTGTGCCCCTTGGAAGTCCTGGTAGATCCCTGGAGAAAGGGAGGTACATAGGCTCCCTAGAACTGTTCTTTCTCGTCACTGCTGCTAAGTGACATGGGCAGAGATAAAATGTGATTCCACAGCCAGAAGTACAGAAGGCCCCAGGACAGCATGAAACAGCGTCACAAATCCCAGCAGCTCTTCTCACATCTGTCTCTGGCCCTCGGAGGCTCTAGTGGAGACCTGAGGCGTCCTGCTCAGGGCAGATGTCTTACACTAGGAGGCAGGAATAGGTAAGGGGCAAATCTTGGGAGACCTTTGATGTACAAGTCTGTGATGCCAGGTAAAGAATGAGGGATTGGGCTGGGGCTGTAGCGCAGTGGTAAAGTGCATGAGGCCCTGAGTTCAACCACTGCCCTGAAAAAAGAAAAGAAAAGAAGAAAGGAAGAAAGGGAAGGAAGAAGGAAAGGAAAGAAAAAGAAAAGAAAAGAAAAGAGAGTGAACTTAGCCCTAGTTCCCAACCCCCCAGGCCTCGCATTAGTCCTCCCCTGGTATAAACCTTGCAGGATCTTGTCTGAGGTCATGATCTCAGGTCCAGCCAGACAGTGCTATTTGGTGGATAGACGTGCAGCCATGCACTATTGCAAGACTAAGAGGAGTCCTAGGTTCTTAGTCTCTGCTTCAACATGACGGTCTATGAGCTTTCCCTCCTCGTGATCGCAAACCAACCCAGGGAGGTGTGGTGGGCCAGCTGCTTGTCTCCCCAGTTTATAGAAGAAGAAACTGAGGTTCAGAGTGTTCAACTGACTTTTCCAAAGTCCCACAGTGAAAGCAAAAGGCAGAACTGAAATCCAGCTCGTCGTCTTCTCCGTCTTGGTCTGAAAAGCAGAGCCCCGTCAGGATGAGCACACACAGGACCGCCAGCCTGTGATCCCGTCTCCACACCTCCCTGGCTTCAGCCCAGGCGGGAATGAAGTCAGATCTCTGCTCTGGGTCTCTTGTCTTCTCAGCCCTGCCATAGCCTTACCCAGTTACAGAGACAAGGGAAAGATGATTATTTGCAAAGAAATGCTGCCGAGAGGCAAAGGTTCCTGTGGCCCCCTCTGGACAGTCAACCATCACAAACACATGTGGCCCTGGTTAAGGTGACCAGGAAGGGATAATTAAAACCTACTTGGAACCATCACTGCTTGTGGCCAACAGCACCTGCTCCTTCCAAGGGGAGATACAGCTGGGCAGACACCTTAGACAGATCCCTAAAACTAACCCACAGGCCTCCACGGTCCAGAGCAGCCACCAGGAAAGGAGGGACGTTGTCCCTCTGTCTTTTCACCTCGCTGTCCCCAAACACAAGTAGGCACTACAGAACTCCAGACCAGCGTAGATAATCATGGAAGGCAGGTGACTCTGTCTCAATCCTACGGATGAGAACAGGATGCCAGAGGTGAGGTGACCAGTCCCAGGGCCACTCGAAGAACCGGGAGCAAGTACATCCCTTACCTGGTATATTGTTTGGCTTAAAAAACATACATTACAAAGATTAATTTTGCTGTAAAACGATTGATAATGATGACTCTTAGCCCTAAGGAGTCACTCTGACTGCCTAGTGAGGACTGTCTAGCATCAGAAATGTGATGCGTCCCAGCCAGGAAATCTAACCCTGATAGGGTGGATAGCCAAGTCAAACAAATGGCCCATCTTGAACATTCCAAACCAGTAGGACCTTAAAATCAGCCAGCCGTTTTCATACCTGAAGCCAACTGTTTTCTTTGAACATTTTGGACTAGCCCAGCAGCTCGTCTACTATTGAACACTTCTGCTTGCTACAAAGTTCCCTTTTCAGCTAAAGCTTGACTGACTGCCCTCCCTCCCTCTCTCCCTCAGTCTTTGGCTGCCCTCAAAGGGATGGTCTTCCAGTCTTCACTCTAGATGTTTGAATATTGCTGGGCTCCATATTGACTATAATCCCTCCCGAAGGTCATGTGACACAACATTTATTTATCATCTTGGATTGGAAAACCCTGCTCAAGCCATGCCGACTTACTGCTGCCTTGGTGGTGTTAAGAGTTTTCCAGTGTCTTGGTGTTCAAGAGCAAACACCCATGCATTCCACAATGGCTGCTCAATGGCTCACTTCCCATGCCCCTTCCTCGCCATGCTGCCTGCTCCATCCCAAGGAGCCTTGGCTTTGAACCTGTGTTCTTGCTCCTTTGACCCTTCCAACCTGCATTCAGATCCCAAGTGCGCCCTAGGTCTGCTCTGAATGCTGCTTCTTCCCATGCGTCATTTCATGGGCCTTCACATCCTGAGGCTGGTTTCTTCCTCCATGTCACGCATGGGGAGAGGCCTGAGCCCTGGGTGAGCTGGGGAGCAGAGGCCTGAGAATGGCTAGGATCTTTGGCCTGCTGAAGGCCAACACAGGTTCCTCTGAGTGATGCAGATATTTCTGCCCCATTCCAAGCAGACACACCCTTCCACGGGGATCCCAAGGCAGAGGAGGGAACATGAGTACAAGGCAGAGGGTTGGTGTGGGGTGGGAGACACGCCGACAAAGGGAAATGAAAGTGGCCTTGAGAAAAAGGAACGAGGGGGGGAAGCAGAATTCAAACAAGTGACCGAGAAAATGAGAGCGCCCAGGGGAAGTGGTGGGTAAGGTGCTGAGGGAGGAATCCCCCACAGCCTGCTGTTTCCTCTCCTCTCAGAGGACGGACTGGGTGGGATTGGCTGGCCAACTGCTCCCTTGTCATCTGAGCCAGAGCAGATTAGGCAGAAGGGTTCAAAGTCCTAGCCCAGGAAAAAATCATGGAACATAGAGCCTAAGTCTTTTTTTCCTTCGTAGTGACTCTCAAGTGATCTCAAGACTCTCCAGGGCCTCCATTTTTCAACCTGTAAAATGGGTATAGCACTACTGGGGGCCAAGATCCTTGCATGGGCCTAATGGGACTTAGGGCAGAAGGCACCCAACCCTTCACTGCCTAGACAGACACCTCTCTGCAAACTCAGGCTCCATGACCACCCTATGCATTGTGGGTTCTCAAATGCAGGGTTGACACTGTAGGCTCTGTACTCGGCTCTCTGCTCACTCCCTTATCCGGTAGCTTCTCTCTCAGGTGGGTGACTTAGCACAAGGAGCATGCCTCAAATTGGGTCTGACCACCCTTTATGTCTCTCTCTCACTCTGTGTGTGTGTGTGTGTGTGTGTGTGTGTGTGTGTGTGTGTGTGTGTGTGCATGCGTGTGAACAGGGAAAGGGGACATAGGGAGTCAGGGCACAGGGCAAAGTGCTAGGGAACAGGATGAGGCCATGTCCTTAACTCAAGACCTTACCAATGGTCAGACTTGGTCAGGAGGGGTTTGCTGATGTCAGCTCCAGACATGAGGCTCCCTCTGCAGCCAGACTTCTGCCGGCCACAGCTGTCTGCAGGCATACTCGGGGAATCCCCACCCTTACCCCTGCCAACTCTGGGCATGGGGGCAGGTTCTTAGGAATTGGTCCAGCCAGGGGCTAATTCTAGGCCTGAGTGAGGGTAACCTAACCGCTGGGGCGAAGGTGTCACAAGGCCCAGCTGGGTCCCAGGCAGCAGAGGGGGTTTTTCCTCAGTTCATGTGTGGACTGCTAAGGGCTTCGTTTGCATAGAGGCCAGCTGCTGCTGTGGGGTCAGGCTGTAGCCCATAGCCCCCACGTGGCTGCTGTCTTGTTCTCAGTCACAGCCCACAGTAGTTGGGGGTTACCAGGCTGTCTCCACCATGTGCCTCTCCCTCTCGATATTCAGGAATTTCCAGAACCAGGCTTTCTGTCATATGGCCCTCCAGGCCCCTGTTCATTGCCTGATATAAAATGAGGCTCCTCACCATACCCACTCCAGGGAGATGTGAAGGTGAGATGAGATGGGGTGGGGGAGCCCCCTATGCACTGAGAAGAGATGGAGTGGGGGGTGCTCCCTACACACGAGGCGCGCCATAACTGGCCACTCCTCCCTCTGTCTCATCTACACCTGTGTTACAGGTAAGGAGAGCTGAGTGGTCTGTGGCCATGTTCCTGCTCACCCTGGCTCTGGGACTCACGGCTGGGTTCCCTTCTCTGTCTAGCATCTGCGTCAGTAGCATGAAGCTCTGAGCTCTGGCTGGCAAGTGCAGTTTGCTGCCGTCATCCTGCCCTTCTATGCTCAGGGGCTCCATGATTCCCACACTCCACCCTCCTCCTCAAACTTGTTGTTAGGAGAAATCTGTCAGCCACCTTTGAGGCTAAGTGAGCCTCCAAAGACTTGAAAGCTGAAAGATTCTCGGAGTGTTTTGTATCTCCTCCTTCCCGCCCGCCACCCACTTTACAGAAGGAAAAGGAGAGAAGAGGAATCCTTGACTCTGGCTGGGAAGTAGCAGAGTTGTAGCTGGGAACAGAATACTCCACAGGCTGTGTGGTCCTTGAGTCTCCCAATCACTGTCTCACGCTTGCGTCTCTAGTTCTCTTGACTTAAGAACAGGTCAGAGCTGGAGAGATGGCTCAGTGGGTAAAGGCTTGCTGCTCAGAACCCAGGTAACACTCCAGTATTTGTCCGTAATCCTAGGTAGTCACGAGGAATCATCTGGAAACTTGAGAACAAGGTAGTCTGGAGCAGATAGCAAAGAGGCAGAGACAAGAGGAGAGACTTGCCTCAAAACAAGACAGAAGAGCAACTCTCACAGTTGCCCTTTGACCTCCACACTCCTGCTGTGGCACATGCCTACATTCACACCCACATTTATACATATACTATAGATACAGGGCACAGGGGCTGAAAACATTCGAGCAATCTGATTCTGCACAGAGTGTAAGATCCTGGGAGTAGGAAAGAGAATGTGTAATAACTGGAGGACCTGAACTTGCAGGGTGGGGCACTTTCCTCTGTCCACGGGGATCCCCTTCCTTTAGAATGAGCCCTATTGGAAGACTGCAGAACCCTCATGGACTGGAGGTATGTCTTCTGTCCCCTGAGGAGACCTTGTGGTGACTATAGGGGAATTGATCCTGATAGCCAACGGCTCTGTGTGCAGGAAGCTCCAAGCCTTGGCCTTGCCCCTGTGGCCTTGAGAGCGCTGTTTCTGTCCTGGAGCCTCACCTTCTACCCTGAGGGGTAACCCGATGCCTCCCACTCTACATAATCTTGACAATCCGTTTTCCGTTTACCCTGTGGCTTGACTTTCTGGCCTCACCTTGCTCCATGTACCTGGTGTTAGAAGGGCCAGCTGCCTTGTAGCACTGACTGACTCCTGGAGTGCAGGAATGGGGGGTGGGGACATGGGCCATCAGGGGCATGCTGCAAAGTAATGTTCAGGGCCAGTGGGGCAGAACCCATCTCTCTCGTGCTTTTTGCCTGTTAATAATGCATGGGCAGCCGGCGCGGGACTATCCCAGGTCTGAGGTCAGGTGGCATTAGGAGGACTCTAATGGTCCTAATTACCCTGGGAAGGTTCCCAAGTGGGATGTGGGCAGCATGGCGGGAAGCCAGGATTCCGGGCACTTAGGCCCACAGGTGGGAGGTTGGGGGCGGGGTAAAATGACAGCTTCCATAGGCCAGAATGCCCCTCAAAGAACCAGGGGTGATCCAAGGTTTCCTGCATGGGCCATATTCCAGCAAAGGCTGGCACTGGCATACAGGTCACCAAGACGGCAGTGAGTCTGGAAAGTGTCCCATGAAGTTTCTTATGGCCCCCTGCTATGCTCCCAACCTGCACACCTCTAAGGATGTGGGACTCACCACCTCCTGGAATGACTCATAACCCTTCCTTAAACAGCTATGGCCTCTGAGGGAAAGGTAGTAACACACGGAAAGACGACAGAGCAAATGACGTTGAATGTCAGTGGAATTAAGACTGAAACTGAATAAAGGGGCTGGTGTGGGGAACAGGCCAATTTCTAACACTGGGAACCCCAAGTTCCCAGCAGCCTCAGTCACCAACCTGGCCAGGTTAGTAGAGTCAGAGCCCTGTGTTTTTCCCACAGCCCAGGGGGCCCTGTGACAGTTGCCTCTCTGTCTTAGCACTCACTGATCAGTTCAGGGAAGTCACCCCCCCACCTCACAGCAGTTTTGAAGGACAGCTAAGCTCTAACGTGCCACTTCATCTCCAAGTGTCTTTACCAAGTGGGGTCACTGTGCAATCCACCGGGAGCTGGCAGCCTGACTTCGGAGGCTAACTTACACAGAAGTACCATAGCTTCTACCGGGCTCTCTTTTGACTGTTGAACAGCCTGTGGGTGAACCGAGATTCCCTTTGGCTTTCATATGTGGCCTCCTCCAGCCACTAATCCAGCCACAGTCCCCAGCCATGACTCACTCACTGACTACAATCTTGTGAGACCCTGTGCCAGGTCTCGACCCACAGAAATGGCTCATGTCTGAAGCTACTAAGTTTAGAGTCATTTGTTACAAGAAATAAAAAACAATTCTATGCCAAACAAATACTGCTCATGCGACAGGAATGCTTTCCTGCAAAAGAGTTTTCTTTTTTTATCCTGGGGTTCATGGGGGACCCAGAAACAGTAAAAGATGAGGTCCCAGCCTGAAGTACATGTCAGGCTCACAGCCACTAGCAATGGGTGCAGCAGCAGATCTTGGGTGGGGATAGCCTATGCAAAGACTAGGAAGGAATTCTGAGGCGGGGGAGGGGGACTGCTGACTTGGATTGAACCAGATCAACTACATAGTGGAGGATGAGGGGCCATGATATCTGTCTGAGAGCTCCTACTCTGACTGCTGTGGTCCTGACTCTATCATCCCTAAATAGAAACTGAGGTTAAACAATGTACTCCGGGTCACAAGACAGGGAAATGAAGGGGCCCAGATTTGAACTGAAGAGGACAAAGAGGGTAGCATTAACTGGCAAGGCGGAGGGCTAATGAGGCCTAGGATGACAAGGTCCCACAGCCATGGGGCAGAGGACTAAGGAGGTAGCCTAGACAAGCCCCTATAGGCTGGTGCCACAGAGCTACAGAAAGACAGAAAGCACAGGGGTGAGTAGTGAGGGGACAGGGTGGGGAGGGCATTGCAGGAGCAAAGGACCCAGATCATTCTCACCCACCCAAGTTCCTTGTCTCTACCAGGACAGTCCCACTGTTCTCACAACTTTCCGCCGAACTCACACACCCCCTCACAAGGCTCTGAGACTTCCTCACACAGCATGGGGACAAGAAAAAGGCAATCTTACCCGGGCCTGACAACTCCTTAGCAGAGCCCCTGCATCCCCAGGATGATGTCTTGACCTCTATGCTCCAGAGGCTCCTACTGGTGTTCTACAGGGCCCGAGGAGGGTAGGAAGAATAAGACCCCAAGTTCCTAGCCCCTACAGAGTCAGAAGCATCCCAGCCTGTCTCCTCCCTTGTCTCTGGTTCATATGGGCCTCGTACACAGCAAGTATTCAATTTATGCTCATAGAATAAACGACCGGGAAGGGACCAAACTCCATTCTGCAAGCACAGCAGTTCACAGCATGCTGGGAAATCACATGGAAAAAAAATGTCATAGCAGTGAATTTTCGTGCTGGTCTAGGAATCCAGGTCTCTTCTGTCATTGCCAGGTGACTGATGGTGTCTTCCTGGCTGTCCTGGGCAGCAGGCCATCCTGGCTGTGCTGACAGTAAGTAATGTGATGGGCAGGATGACCACATAAGCAGAGGCAGAGCCAAGGGATGCCCAGCCCTGCACACTGAAACCCGGTGCTGACAGCCTGTGGTCTGACTCCCAGGTACTAAATGGTAATTACTGTAAAGAGGCTGGCAGCTGGCAGCAGGGCTGGAGAGTCCTCCAAGGCCCGCCCTGTTCCTGCATCCCGTGGGTCTCAGTGCCTATGGGAAGGGGCCTCCAAGCCCCTCCCTATATCCAAGAGGAAACAGATGCCCAGCATGGAGCAGAGCCTTGGAAATGTCTGGGGCTAGTGGAACCAGAATAGAGAGCAGTTGTTCTTCCATGGAAGGAGCAAGAAGCTCTGGTTAGGCCTTGGTCTCTACACTGTCTGTGGCCCCAAGGTCCTCCTACAACCCCAGTGGATGACAGGCATTTCCAGGAAAGACAACTGTGTCTCTAAGGCCTTACAGATCTTGGTGTCAGAATTAAGGTCCCATCATGTGCTGGCTGGGTGGCCTTTGCCCTCCAGTTAATCTTTCTGAACTTCAGGTTAATTTTACACCTGCAAAACGGATTAGTGCCCCAGGTAGAATTAAGGAATCAGTTGGCATTACAGAGCACAGAACACGTGGCCCAGAGAAGTAAGAGATGAACCTTTCTCCAGTGACTGAACGAAGAGTCAGCTCTGGGTAAATGCTTCCGGATCAGGGCCAGGCTGGTGTTGGACACCATTGATGGCCACTCACCCCACGCTGAGGGGTATGGCACAGAGAAGCTGTGGGCCACGCGCATAACTTAGAACGACATCCAGACCCCCAATCTAGTCAGCATTGGAGTAGAGAGGGAGCCAAAAATCACAGGGAAGATGCTCGCTGTACTCCAAGAAAGAGAAGGGAAGGCTCAGCATGGCTGGGCAGGTGGTGGTGACAGGGAGCCTCATCCGGGGCAAACTGATGGCATCTGGCAGCCTGTGAGAAGAGGAAAATGTTCACTGACATGATGGTTAATGTTGCAGAGTCTCGAGAGTGGAGGCTGAGAAGGGAGTTGAGGACCATGCCTGTGGCAGAAAACAGTAACTAAAGCCTTTAAATTGAGGAGTGTGAAGAAGAGGTTTGGTCTAGACACACACCTGCTATCCCAGAACTCTGAGAGGCCAAGGCAGGAGGATGGAGAGTTCTAGACCAGCCTGAGGTATTTACAACCCTGTCTCAAAACAAAAGAAAACAAACACGCACAAAACCAGAGGCTAGAGTGCTTGTGGTGTCCTTCCATGAGATCAGCTGAGCATTGGCCGATCTGCTCCAGAATCAACTACGCTGTACTCAGTCATTTGCAGGATGAAGATCTCTTTCAAGCATTCTGGGGTCTCCAACATAACTACATCTACAAGAACTCCTTTTGGAAAGTAGAATAGTTTAAGCCTCCTTTAACTAATGAGAAACCTAAGGCCCAGGGCAGGCAAGATTGCTCAGTGGGTAGAGGATTTTGTTAGGGAGCCTAAAATCCTGAGCTGGATTCCTTGGACCCACATGGAGAAAGAGAGAACAGATTCGTACAACTCTTCTCTCACTTCCACACATGCACTGGGGCATGTGTCCCCACAATAAATGAAATAAAAATGAAATTAATTTACAAAAAAAAAGACTTAAGCCTCAGAAAGTCATGTTGTGCCCCACATTACTAACAAAGCAGAAACTGGAAGCTAGCCACCAGTAGCTTCTAGGCAGCACCCACTGCTTGGAATCCTACCATCATGAGCCCTTGGGGCATATCTGACACACGGTAACCTATGTCAGCATTTGTGATAGTGGTGAGGATGACAGAGGTAATGTCGATCACTATGATGAGGACAGGCATGGAGACCACATTCCTTGTTTGACTTAATCTATTTGACATCGTTACGAGGAAGGAGTCACCATCTCCTAGCTATGGGGAAGCTGGACCCCACCTGTATGGGCTTTGTGGGGTGTCTGGAGCTAAGCCTCGGCTACCCATGCCAGTCCCATCTTGGAGCTCATTCGGATAGAAGCAACCAAGCCCCAATCCTACCCTGCCTCTATCTCCCATCATGCTTCCCTCCTCTCTCATGGGGTTGGAGCGCCGCGTGGCTCTCTTCAGCCCTGTAATTTGGGACTCAGGCGTTGCTGGAGAATGAAGCCCATCTCTCCTTCTCCGCCGACGCGAAGGGAGCTGGGTGACAGCAGATGAAGGAAGTCTGTGCTGCTCCACAACCACCCACATGCTCTCTAAATTCACCGCCAGACAAAGTCGGCTCTTTGTCTTGGAGCCTCCCTCCCTCCCTGCCTGCCTGCCATTCATGCACTGGGAGATTTTGCTTCCAATAAGTGGAGGCTGGAGGGGGGAAAAAAAAGCAAGCAGGAGAGGAGGAGAGAAAAGCAGGGAGAGGGGGACAAGACAACATTGAATCAGACCCAACTTAGCCTTGCTGTCAAAGTGACAGCTCGTGGAAATGATTTGTAGACTGCTGTGCTAGGAGACACTGTCTCCAAGGAGGCCCCTCTCTGTGAGCCGCTAGGTACCAAGTACAGCATCTGTGAGCTGTGAGCGTCACCTAGACCCTTTGTGGGCTGTTGAGGAGTGCTAAACTCCACCCTAGAGCCCAGGCTCTGAGCCTTCATGGTGGCTGTCCTGTGTAACACAGCCCAGCTGCGGTGGTGCCCATCTCTGCTCTCATAAAACTGTGGCAGGTGCCTGATGTCCTAGCTCACCTAGTTCTTCATACCACTAGAAACCGGGTCACACCTGGCCAGGTGACATTGTGCCACCTGCACAGGTATCTCGAGATGCACTTCTCATCTGTAACCTGAGGGCTGAGCTCCAGGTTATGCTCCAGCTTCAGTCTGCATCAGACGTCCATTACAGGCATACGTGGTGTGAAGACCAGCATTCCCAGAGCCATGCTGGTTTCTCCCCTGAGTCGATGCTCAAAGAAGACTTAGCCAGTGTTCTTGAGCAGCCCCGAGGCAAAGGAAGAGCCACAGTGCTGCCTTTCTCCACACAGGGTTGGCTGAGGTGCCTTTGACCTTGGTTACTCTCTCCTCTCAGACCTGGTGTCCAACCTCATTGTTTCCTTGGATACCAGCCATGAACTCTGCTGGGAAGAACTGAGGCTCTTACTCCTGGCTCATCAGTGAGGACGTCCACTTAGTGGCACAGACTTTAGAATCTACTGGGAAGGTCCTATTCATGAGCCGTGTGGCTTGACCTGATTTCCCCTTGGCCAGGTGGAATACAGGGTGACATCAGGAAGTCTGAGGGATCATGGGCACTGAGCAGGTGCCTAGCTTGATCTCCTGCCATCTCCTGCTGCAGTGCCTTCCCTGAGCCCCTCCCACCTCCTTTCATATCTCCGATGAGACCTGTTCCAGCTATGACTCTGAGTTAGAAGCACCTATGTGCTACCAAAGGGCTCAAGGCACACCTTTCTCTTTGGGCCCAGAGACCTAGGCTGAAGGGTCCATTGTGTCTCTGGACCCCAGGTCCCACTGATCTTGGAATGTCACAGAAGTCATTCACAGCAGCTCGCTTGGCCCCTAAGCATCCTCCACCCTAACAGATGAAGACATGCCAAGGTCACATGGCTAATTAAACAGAAGATGGAGTATGGAATGCAGCCCAGAAATTCTGTATGACAACTACCATTTAATAAGGGTCATCAATACACTTCCCTGTGGCCTTGCTTACCACACGAGAGCCTTGGGCTTATGGCAAAATTGGGAAAGTGAATAGCTCCAGAAAAGAGGCTTTTTTTAAAATGGGGAGATGTGTGATGCTCTGTAGTCCTAAAATAGAGTGGACATCTCTAACATGCTGGACCCCTAGACTCCAATCTGTTACTCTGCTCTCTGGCTTGTCCCTGTGAACATAAACTCTATGAAGAAGGAACTTCCAGTCATGTGACTTGATCAAGGCCACAGCTGCTAATGCTGGGGTTCAAATTCTGTCCCTCCTGGGCAGTCAAAGGAAAGCATGTCCTATTGGAGCCAGCTCACCCAGCCTTTGCCCCTGGGAAGGGTGCAGTGGGGAAGACTAGGTTCCTCGTGTGCAGGAGATTGTGGGAGTAGGAAAGGCTTTCAGTGTTTCTGGAGACAGAGCCAGGCTGCTGCCTGGGCTTCCTGGACTCTGGCCAAGGCTTCAGACTGCACAGACATGATGGGAGGTTTTGCTGGATCTGTCCTCAGGAATCATTGACTCTCTGGTTTCTAGTCCTAGTGCAGGTCCTGGGCACTATGCCAGGCAGTTCAAGGACATCTGCTCAGAACATTGACTCTACTTGAAGATGTAAGGGAGAAAAAAAAACATTTAAAACAAACCATCATGCATAGGGCTGGGGGAATAGCTCAGTTGGCAAAATGCTTGCACAGCAAGCATGGTTTGATCTCTAGAACCCACATTTTCAAAACAGATAAGCATTCTAATGCTGGGGAGACGGGCATCTGGGATTCAGTAGCCAGCCAGCCTGGTCTAATGAGACCCTGATGCAAGCGATAAGGTAGATGGCTCCTTAAGGGATGACACCAGAGACTGCTCTCTGGCCTCCGTGTGCATAAAATAAGCTCCGACACATTGTATCATTATGTTAATGATTATAGGACTATATTCCATAATAATTGTGTATTCGGTTATGCACGAGAGTGTTTAAGGAAAAACAGAAGTCCAAAGAAATTTATTTCTTTTTCTCTGTGCAAAAGTTTAAGAAGTTCTGAGCCAGCCCAACCTGAAAACAGAGAATGAAGCTAGACCCAGCAGGTACCAGGTGACTTATCAGAGGTCACCCAATCAGTTATCTCACAGCTTAGATTTATTGTCAGAAGAGACGCACCCAACTGTCAGGCTGAGCCCAATTGCTGAGTTCAGGTGGCCCTGGGTCCCCGCTGCCCCTCGGCCACTTTCTGGCTCTACTTCAAGTGAGTTCTCCTCTCAGCGCCTCAGTTTCTTTATCAGTAAAATGGGTTGATGATTCAGGGAAAGTGAAGGGAAGGCTGTTGGGTGGGCAGCCATACCACAGACAGTTCACTTGTGCCATCACTGCCCTGAAACTGAGGTAAAAGAAACTAACCACTAGAAAATCCCCACGATGAGCCCTCCCACTCCCAAGAGGGTGGATTACAGTGTCTCTTCACCTTCCGGAACGGACCATGGTGCAATGACACCTGAGCACCCATACACAGTCCACGAGATGATGTTGTACTTGGGATAATTTCACAGCCACCCAAAGGCTAAACTCCCTCGGCCGGCCTCCCGCTGCTTCTTGTAAAGGAAACAGAAAATGTCTGGAAATAGAACCTGAATCGATGCTCTTAAATGTGGCAATGCCCAAGAAGCTGGCAACAACCGGCCTTGCGTGGCCTCAGCAGCCCAGGGGGGTTTCCGGGCAGCCTGGATCAGATTGCAACACTACTAGAGAGTTGGAGGTCATGTGCGAGCACAGAGTGACTCCCTAAATGGGGAACTCCGGGAAGCCTTCAGGGGAGAAGTTCCGAGGGTACTTAGGCAGGCGCTGTGAGGTCAGAGGTTGTGACTTTCCTCTTCTGGGATGGCCAGAGGCTCAGTGTGCCCAAAGAGGGAGGCCCTATCTCAGCAGTGCTCACAGGCAATGGTGAGGTAACACCCAGCCTTGTCCTAGAGACCACCCACTGAGCTCTGGGCACACTCTGGACTTGGAAAGTAAATACAGCCAAGTCTGAGGAATAGGGTTGCCCCATGAACTCTGCCCTTCCTGGAAAGAAATCTGGGCTTCCCTGGGTCCTCCCTCCACCTCAAGCCACTGTACCAACCCACACTGTGTTACCAAATGTGTTTCAGCCTCGGCTTCCCAGTACTATTCTGTGTGGTTACAGACAGCTCTGGCAAGCAGACGGGGCTCACCTCACTTTATAGAGGAAGAGAACAGTGGTCCCCAGAGACCATCAGACAGTCAAGGCTCAAATTGAGGCTGTCCAGTGCACCTTCCCAACTCCAGCATAGTGGCAGCCATGCTGTATTCCCATATGACATCACTTCAGTGTTTCTGAAGTGTTTCCACAGCCACCCACTATCCAGCCGTGGCCAGCCCTTTCCTACCCGCCACCATGCTATAAACAGGAAGTCGCCTATTCCCAATTTAGAGATGAGCAAATAGGAGCCGAGAACTGAAGACACTTGTCTAAAATCACACAGCTAAGAAGTGGCAGATCCAATACCGACATGACGTCCTCCACTCCCTCATCCTTACACAGCTGGCCAGCCCCAGGAGTACTGGTGACACAGGGCTGCCACCCCCATTCTCCCAGCCTCCTGACCATGCCTACTTTTCTCTGACAACTATTCCATCCCTAAGACCATGCATGCAGTGTGTTGCATGGTCAGCTGAGGGTGATGAGGGCCACCCTGAACACCCACAGTTCTGGGCCTCTTACTTTGACATACAGATACACACTGCAAGCCTGGAGAAGCTGGGCTGGGGCAGAGAGACATCAAGAGGTCTAAAACAGTTCTGGAATGGCACGGTCTGCATCCCTGCAAGTTTGCTAAGGTAAGCCCACGACTCTATTTTGGGTCCCAAAGAATGATGCAGAAAGTGGAGACCAACACGCAGAAGATCCACTCTGAGTGTATATCCCTCAGGGTCACTCTGCCTCACAACCCCCGTTCACAATTTAAGCCCTGGTTAGCTCTCACATTCTTCCTGATTCTGACAACTGACACGGGAACACTTGGGAAGCCCCAGCACACAATTTGACCCAACTTTGTGGCAAATGTAGAGGTGACGTGTGGGCAGGAAAGTCCACAGACCTTGAGTGGCCCTGGACTCTTCATTCAGTCCTAGCCCCTGACTCTACCTCTCTGGGCCTTGGCTTCCCATCTCTGGGGCCTCTGGAAGACCAGCCTCTCCATGACTCATGGTCCCTATCCTGGACCTATTTTTCCTCTGGTCTGTTCTGGGTGGCCAGGAGCATAACTGGCCACTGAAAAAGCAGAAGGAAGCAGGGCCAACTGGTAGGAGGGCTCCATGCTCATATTTAGCCAGAAGTTCTCTCCCTCCCTCCCTCCCTCCCTCCCCCTCCTCCTCTCCCTCTCTCTGGATTCTTGCTCAGACTCAACCAGGGAGGCAGTGAGCAGCCTAGTGTCAAACACATTCACAGGTAATTCTCCTGACTTTTAAGACAAAACACTGAGGCCAAGAAGAAGGCTCAGAGAAGGGAGACCCTTGCTGAATATCACACGTCAGCTAGGAGAGGAGGAAGTGAGGTCAGGAGGCAGTTCTGCTTGTTTACATAGAAGGAAGGAAGGCACACTGCCTGCCCCTTTCCCTCCTCTGTATCCCTGGCATCTTCCTATCCTCCCCTCATCTCCCTCAGCATCATGTCAGACAGAACAGGTGGCAGGGAGGAGGAACCTGCCCATCCCCACCCGGCATCCTCCCACCAGCAGCACTGGGTCCTGAGTTGTTTTTCCGTAGGGGTTGGTATTGGCTCCCTCCCACAGTCTGACCCATTCTACACTCCCACCCACCCAAGTCAGTGACTAATGGGTCCTGTGGCTGAGTAAGATGCCCTTGCAGGTCCCACAGTGGAAACAGCCCCAGGATCTTTCTCTTTACTCCCCAGTCCATTGCCTTGGCCTGGGGTCTCTTGCCGGTCCTCACAGTGCACAGAAGGAACCTAAAACACAGGTGAGTCATGGGCTAAGTCACAAGGAAGAAATGCCTCCCTGCTTGCCTTTGCTTTCCCACTTTTGGCTGTTGGACAACCTGGGGCTACAGAAACTGGCAGCCCTGGCCTGGGTTTTTCTTTTTTTTTTTTTTTTTTTTTGGTTCTTTTTTTTCAGAGCTGGGGATCGAACCCAGGGCCTTGCGCTTCCTAGGCAAGCGCTCTACCACTGAGCTAAATCCCCAACCCTTTTTTTTTTTTTTTTTTTTTTTTTTTCTATTTTTCGGAGCTGGGGACCGAACCCAGGGCCTTGTGTTTGCTAGGCAAGCGCTCTACCACTGAGCTAAATCCCCAACCCCTGGCCTGGGTTTCAGCTCAGTCGTGACTATGTGAACTGCCTATCCTTTGACTAGTGGTAGCAGCTCCTGTTTCACCCCACTGCCTACATTGAAAACTATAGGATGCTAGGCACATAGTGGGTCCTCAGGACATCTCTGCTTTGCCTTTCAGCTGTCTTCAACATGCTGAGAAGACTGAGGACCAAGGTATTTCTTCATGTTGGTTGGCCAAGAAAAATGCAAGAAATGCTTCCTTGTTCTAGGTTTGACCTGGATTTACCCTTATGCTATGCCACTAGAGTTTGGACCTGGAATATATTCTGCTTCAAGTGGGTGATCACCAAATCCTATCTGTCAGCTCATCTAGTTATTTGTTTGTCCTTCTCTCCCTTCTTTCCCCCATTTCTTCCTTCTTTCTCCTCCCTCTCTTGCTTTTTCCTTCCTCTTATCCATCTGCCCATCCTACCATCTTTCCTTCTTTCCTTCCTCCTTCCAATGATCACCCAACCATCATCCAACCATCCAGCCATCCAACCATCCACCCATCCATCCCCCCATCCCTCCATCTGTCCATTCATCTACTCAACATTTAATAGCCACTACTCACAGGCTATGGAGCACTTGTAAGCCTCCATGTACCCCACCATTGACTCAGACACACAGTCCAGTGGCTAATGATTCCTCCTCCACTGGCTGAACATAGACATAAAGAGAGCCACCTACAACCCATGTCTGGCCATCCAACACTGCCTTTCTTCCCTTTCACATGCCTGTCTCCTGGAAGTGACTTCTATGTGAACAGTGATTCCTCATTGATCCAGGAGTTCCCTACAAGGCAGAGATTTTCTCTAGAGGGTATATCGTTTGGTGTATGGCCCCCTCCCACAGGGATGGTATATGCAGTGTGGCCATGTGCTGAGCACTGTATATGGGCTGCAGCACCTGTACTCTTTCTTTTTGCCTTGTAGGTGGGCACAATGCTTTACAGATAAGAAGTGTCTCCCCCACCCCAGGCTGGCCCCCATTTGCTGTATTATCCTCTTTTATTTCCTTTGGCTGTCTAGAACCTACAACTTGGGAGAGGAGAGCAGCAAGAAGCTAGTTTTGGGCTCCAAGTCCATCACTCAATTTGACCTTGTGTGACCTTGAACAAGTTGTCAAACATTTCCCCACTTCAGTTTCATTCTCTGTAGGGGATGGTACCATAACTAATCTTTTGAAACTGTGGTGAGGATTGAGATCATGCCACGTCTCTGATAGGGGCAGCATCACACTTGAAGGGGGATTTTAAATTGTATGTGGGTGTGTGGTAATGGCCCACTGACTGGGGTGGGGTGAGGAGGGAAAGGGTCCCCTGAAAGCAGATGGGAGGAGCCAAATGTGCTAGAACTTGCAATGTGCTGTATATTCTGGCTTGTCAGGATGGTGTCGTGCTCTCATCTAGGAACCGAAGGGCTGTGGGGGCTTTCCTGTCATTCAGCTCCCATGTCCTGTAAGCTTCCTGCATTGCCCATCCTCATTGTCAACATGACTAGATTCAGAACCACCTACGAGTCCTGGCTATAGACATGTCCATGAAGGTCTTCCCAGAAAGGCTTAATGGAGAAGCACAGACCCATCCTGAATGTGGGCAGCAACATCTCACAGCCTGGTGCCCTGACTAAATAAAACGGAGGGAAATGAAGACATCAGTGGAACATAAACATCCTCTTCTCTGCTTCCTAGTCCCTGAGATGTGAGCAAGCAACTCATATGCCTGCCATCATAGCCTTGATCCACTGTTACTGCCTGGCATTTCTCACCAGGATAGACTGTCTGTACCCTCCAACTGTTAAGACAAAAGAAACCCTTCCTCCTGTAACTTGTCTCCTGTCCAGTATGTGGTCACAGCTAAGAGGAAAGAACCTGGCACACTCCTTCAGACTAGAGAAGACCTCATATGACTTGTTCAGGGTCTAAGAAAGAGCTGGGTATACTGGATGAATGGATAGATGGATTGATGGATAGATGGATGGATAGATGGATGGATGGATGGATGGATGGATGGGTGGATGGATGGATGGATGGGTGGATGGGTGGATGGGTGGATGGGTGGATGGGTGGATGGGTGGATGGGTAGATGAATGGATCAGTGAACAAATTAACATACCCAATCACTAGCTGTCGAGTAGCTATTTGGTAAAAACACATCAATTTATATCACAGCCTATTTCTTGTGTATTTACAAAGTGCAAGCTATGGAGATAAAAGGTAGTATCTTTCTAGATACCCAGTATCCTTCCTTCAAGGTATAGAACAGCTGACCCTCAGAGGCCAGGCCTCTGTCCTTCACTGGGGACAACTGTCTGACTCAAACAAGCTTTTTCTCCTTTCCCCACCAGTAAGTGGGGTGGAATCCCTTTATTCCCTTCTTTGATCCAGGCATGAGGCACTTGGCCCTGGGAGGGATTAGCAGATACCTGCCTGGTGGTAATTTCTCCTCTTCCCTGCATCCTGATTGGCTGACGGTGGTAACAGAGGGTCTCTGCATATTCTCAGGGGTCTCCAGAAACTCCTGCTTCACCCCCAGCCAAACATTCTCCCTCCCCATCCACCCTTCCCTGTCCTCCATAAGGTACTGACACCTTCCCTACCAACCTACTGACTACTGATTAGGACTCTGAGACCAGACCAGCTTAAGCCTTTGAGATGACAAGCATGACCAGAGGTTCCAGTCAGACAGGAAGATTGTAACACTATGGAAACTTCTCTCACAGAGCTGAATGTCTGCTATGCCTTGGAAGCTATACTCTGGGGTTAACATGTCTGATAGGAACCTCTATTTCAGATTCAGCTTTTTTCCTGTTTTGTTTTTATTTTTCTGCCAACTCTACTGTGTGGGTGAATCAGTCAGGAAGAGCCTGTTAAAGCCTGGCGTCCTGGGGCTTGCTCATCTGAGGAGAGAGCAGGGAAACTGGCATGCAGCTGACATCCTGACACTCCCAGTGACCAGTCAGGGGCACAACCATATGGTGGGGAGGTGAGAGCAGGGCCTCGAAAGGGTTAACCTTATATGAGGATCTCAGAACACTGGCCAAAGGATCCTCAGCTTCAGGGAAAGATGCTAAAGGATCCAAGGGCAGAGTGGCGACCAAAGGCCTGAGGTCATGGAAAAAGTCACATCACTTTGTCCCTGACCATGAAGAACCCCAGCATCTATGCTCTTTCTGGGACCCACTTCCTTCAACTGTGAAATGGGAAACTGTGGTCCACCCACCTGCAGGAAGCAATGGGGGCGTGGTTCTATAAATATAACTTTTATGATAGTTCTTACCCTCTTCACCATTATCACCGTCGGCATCACCGTTGCTGTCATCCCGGTAACAACATACCGTGGACATTCACTGAGCATTTGTTTCCTGCCAGACGCAATTCTCAGACCTTCGGTTAGCTTCTCTATTCTACCTCTGCAGAGTGGATCTCACCCAGTCACCTCTGTGCAGTGGGGGACCGAGGCCAGACAGCCCGCACCACTTGCCTGTCCCATTGGTAGACTGGAACCCCACTGTATGTTCTCCTGAGCCAGAACCTTTGCCTTGAATGATACACACCCTCTGCTGCCACCAACTGGGTCCACTGAGCCTCTCATCAGCTTGATTTCTTCATTTGCTCTGGACCCATCTAAGCTTTGTGAATTCTCAGGGTCTCTATATACCTGGGAGGGCCCCAGGCTGTTCAGTACTGTGCTGAGCTCAGAACATGGCATCATCCCCACATAGGACTCAAGGCAGGAATGCTCAAGAGGGCTACCACCTCCAGCAACACCCGCTGCTCACACAGAAACGATACCCCCATACTCACACTATCCACCTCTCTCTTCCCTGCTTGGAGTCTCTGTTTTCAGCCGTGGAAGCATCTTCCCACCTTTCCACCTGATTCCAAGCTACAGACAGTGAATGCTACCACCCGGGAGGCAGAGTGTAAAACAGTCTCTTGGAAGTGTGTGCCTCGGCGACCTCTCAGGCATCCATAGCTGTTTCTCAGGCCCCTAGTTGAGTGCATATTTCTGTGGCTGGGGGATACAGAAGGACCCCTGAGCAGAGAAGATCTGTTAACCTGGACATGGATACAAGGTGGTGAGGGGCGTGTGTGTGTGTGTGTGTGTGTGTGTCTGTGTGTGTGTGTGTGTGTGTGTGTCTGTGTGTGTGTGTGTGTGTCTGTGTGTCTGTCTGTCTGTCTGTCATCTGTCTGTAGAAGGGGTAAGACAGGGAAAGGGAAGGCAGGAAGAGAAGGGGAGGGGAGGGGAGAGGGAAACTCCTGGGCAGAGGGTGTTTAACTGGTTATCTGCCAGTATCATTCCATGAGAACTTCTTTGATCCCGAACTTGTTTAGAGCAGTGGTTCTCAACCTTCCTAATGCTGCAACTCTAATACACTTTGTCCTGTTGTGGTGGACCCCTCCCCCCACCATCATAAAATTACTTTGTTGCTACTTCATAACTACAATTTTGCTACTGTTCTGAATTGTAAGGTAAATATCTGATATGCAGATGGTCTTAGGTGACCTGTGAAAGTGACATTTGACCCCTAAAGAGGTCACGACCCACAGGTTGAGGACTTGAGAACAGCTGATTTAGAGCCATGATGACAAAGCGCTTCTTCCTAAGTAGAGGCACCACAGAAACAGGTCAAGTGTTCTCTGGAATGGCATCCTTGCCACACCCATTAGAAGAAAGTTCCCAGGACCTCATGCAGCCCTAACTTAATCTGACTTTATTAGCCATGTGACCTTGAACAATTTATCACATCTCCAGGCCCTATTCCCTCATCTTCAAAACCAAGACAGTAGATGTGGGAGTGGCTCTCAGCCTGTGCTCTGCAGAGCTTGCAGAGGACACTAATAGAGTGGTGACCCTCACAGATCCCATTTGAAGTGTTCCTTGAACAAAAGGTTTTGTTGCCCGGGACCCAAATGAGTACAAAACCCAACACTATTTGCAAGGTCTGAGGCACGGCTAGGGCCGAGCTGCTCTGACTTTGGTCTGCCAAGGCAGCAGCTGTCAGGTGAAGAGGGGACTCTTCAGAAGAAGAGCACTCTGCTCCTCAAGTGCCCAGATCCCGATGTGTTACCCAAACTCTCCAGCCTGCCACCTCGTCTGTGAACCACACAAGTGTACGTTGTAGGATCTTTGTGATAATTAAACAAATTAACAGACCTACATGGCCTTGCCAGACGCCTGTCAAATGCTTAGACAATGCTAGCAGTGTTTTCTGTCTTAGCTGCCACCCTTATGCTACAATCGCGGAAGCCCCCAATCAATAATGGAAGTTGGATAACGAAGAGAAGGAACCCTACTCGGAATCTAAATGATTGAGCCCACTCAGAGCCTGAGGGTGGCACTCGGTGCTTACTGGAATCACCCAGGAACTGTGTGGATGCACAGGCGCTGATGGGCAGGGCTGAAGTGGGGCAGAGCTAGAACAGGGCTGCTGCTCAGCCTGGGCAGTCCTAAGCTGGTGAGGTACAGGGCCTGAGCCGCTTAGTAAGTGAAATGTTGGCTTCGCAATCGTGAGGAGTCAGAATCCATGCAAAAGCCAGGCAGGAGTGGGAGTGGCCTGCAATTCTAGCACTAGGGGGACGGGGACAGGGACAGGGGATCCACTGGGTAAGATGCTCCCTAGATTAGATAGAATCAGCAAGAGAGTCTGCCTCAATAAACAAAGTAAGGAGTGACCAAGCAAGACATCTACCATCAAACTCAGGCACATGTGCACAAGCACTCATACCAGCGTGTATCACCACACATGGGAACATGCATGCTTGCACAGCACAAACATATATTACTTACACACACACACACACACACACACACACACACACCACACCACACACACACACACACACCACACCACACACACACACACACACACACACACACACCACAAACACACACACCACACACACACACCACACACACACACCACACACACACACCACATACACACACACACACACACACACACACATACACCACACACACACATACACACACACACCACATACACACACACACCACAAACACACACACCACACACACACACACCACACACCACACACACCATACCACACACCACACACACACACGGAATGCATTAAATTAAAAATAAAGCTTTAAAACAGTTTTTACCATTCTGAAAGCAAAGTGCCCTGTATTTCAGGTTAGCCTTGAACTTGGACTTGCTGTGTAGCTGGGGCTGGGCTTGAACTTCTGAGAAAGTCCTGCTTCCACCTCCTGAGGGGCTGGGATTATAGGCTATACAACCATGTGAAGTTTAGAGTGTTGGCTGGGATGGAGCCCAGGCCTTCATGCATGTTACACAAGCAGTCTACTAACTAAGTCCCGGCCCCAGCCTCTCTTGCTGTCTCTCTACTGTCAGGAAACTGGCCAGAACCCCCACAAAACCCTCTGTAGATGGAGTGCTCAAAAAAGAACACGGACCCCAGTGTGAACTGAGGTTCTCTGTGTCTATGCAGATGTTGCGGGTGTGTGGGGTGTTCCTTAGCCTCTCCAGGTACAGGGTCTCCATTTGTAAAATGAGGGCAGCAACTGAGACTGCCACAGGGCAAAAAGTGTAATGGATTGTGACCGAGTCGGGGCAGGGACCATGACTGACTCTCAGACTGCATCTTCACATTCTCATCTTCAACCCTTGCCATCTTCCCCAGAGGGTGAGGGACAAACATTTTTTGCATAAGTGCACACAGGGCGAGGAGAGGAAGTCAGCCTGCTAAATTTAGCAGGCGCTCACGCCCCCTCAACCCAGGCTCTGCCCACGCATTTGCCCTGAGTAGGAGCCCGGCTATATTTAACTTCTGCCTGTGCCTCCCCCTGAGTTTGATGCTGAAAACCCCAGGAGGATGTGGTGAGTGGGGAGGGGAAGAGCTGGCTTTGAGCGGAGGCTGACATCACATGAGGCCCACCTGCTCCTTCAGGTGTACGTGCTTCCTGGAAGTAACCGGAAAGAACTCTCTCTCTCTTCCTCATCGAGATTGAGAGTTCCTGATCAAAGGGCACCCAGAGGCTTCACTGCCTTCTGGGACAAGGACATAACAGCCTTGTGACTGTTGGGAATTGCAGCAGGAACCATGCCAGGGCTGGCCACTCACATGTGCAGCCAGACTCAGTCCTCAGGGCACTTTCTGCAGTTAATGTCACGCTCGTAGAATGCTGTCTCCTACCTAGAGTGGCAGAGGATCCAATCTGTTCCCAGTACTGTGTTTCCAAGCCTGGGAACCTGTCCTCTTTCTCTGCCTCCTGTGCAGAAAGCTGGGGTTCCGATCACGGGTTCAAGTCCCATGGTGCCTCCTTCCCTTCTTTCCTTGGGGATGACCTCACTGAGTTCCTCTTGCTTTCGCCCTCTGGTTGACAAGGCCATGGAGCGGGCCAGCCTCCTGTCCCACTTTTTGTTCTTCCAGATGACCTCAGAGTGAAGGTCGGACAAGGTAACAAAGAGTCTTGTGGAAGTAACCAGAAAGTCTCCAGCTTTCACATGCTGGTCAGCAGGCACGGTCTGTGGCCATCACTCGGGGAGAGCCTGTAGGCATTTTCCCTTGGTAGTTGATTGGGCTCTGAAGGAACTGGGAGTGCTCAGGGGTCTTCGCTAGTATCTACATGAAATAGAAAGGGGTGATCAGGGGGAGATGGCAGCCTTGTAGCAGAGCCATGGGGCTCCGACACTGGAACCTACCCCAGTCTAAGAGACAATCCAGTGGAAGATAGACAAGACCAAAGCTCACAGGGAAGGCCCTGTCCAGACCTGCAGCCCCAGAGATGACAAGGCTCTGCATAGTCGGCTCTAGATCTTAAACAGTGTTTGCCTAAGGAAAGAAGCCATTCAGGGGACTAGCAGGTCTCCACCCTCTTGGCTGGACACCTTGAGCGATCCCTTTCCATCTGATAGGCTAGATTACCACACCTGGACCTGTTGCCATGCCTCTGCTGGCTGCATCTCTGAGCTTTGGTCTCCAGTTTCATGGAGCGTGGTGACAATCAAAAGGAAGACTGTCTCCACCTTACTGTATGATGAGTGTCATCTACCAGGTGACCATGGTAAACTTACAGAAAAAGACAGGACTTTATGTCGGTGAGTGTGTGTATTGGGGAGACTCACACATTTCTGGTCAGCATGGGAACTGAGCCTGCCTTCTAGCAGCAGTACTAAAAATGGCGGATGCCCTTGACCTGGCAATTCCATTTAGAAATGAGCCCTGACATATAAATGTGTGAGCTCTACACTTCAGAGATGATTTATTAGCATTAGGTGGAGCATCCGTGCTTAAAAGAAGGAGTTGCCAGGGGTGGGGGTGGGGATCAAGATGGCTTAGAACGTAGGGGCAATTGCTACCAGGCCTGACAATCAGACTTCAACCCCCAGAACCCACCCATGTAAAGACGAGAATGGACTCTCATTCTTTTGACCACCATATACATGTGCACAGCATAACACACATGAAAACATGTATCTGCGCGCATGCACGCAACACATACACACACACACACACACACACAGAGAGAGAGAGAGAGAGAGAGAGAGAGAGAGAGAGAGAGAGAGAGAGAATTTTAAATGGGCTGAGAGATGGCTCAGTGGTTAAGAGCACTGACTGCTCTTCCAGAGGTCCTG
Organism: Rattus rattus; assembly: GCF_011064425.1. Lineage (NCBI taxonomy): Eukaryota > Metazoa > Chordata > Mammalia > Rodentia > Muridae > Rattus > Rattus rattus. Next base: position 37,029,009 of record NC_046154.1, read on the forward strand.
AGTTCAATTCCCAGCAACCACATGGTGGCTCACAACCATCTGTAATGGGATCCAATGCCCTCTTCTGTCATGCAGGCATGCAAAAATAGCGCTCATGCACATAAATAAATAAGTAAACAAATAAACAGATAAACAAATAAATAAATCTTTTTTAAAAAGAAATAAGTGTTGTTCCTGGGTGATCATTCATTCATTCATTCATTCCTGGGGTATTTGCTGAACATCACCGTGGGCCAAGGAGAGTAGAGTGCAGGTAAAGGAGTATTTAAGCAAAGTCTTTCTGGGAGGAGCAGTAACCACATCAAAAACAAGTACTTTATACATGGTATGGCTATGGGTGACAGGGCTGTGAGGGGAGAGCGGCAAAGAGCGGCACGTTCCTGGGAAGATGTGGCAGGCAAGGAGACCCAGCAAAACGGAACGTAGTGCCTGGGTATGTCTGGGAGCCAGCAAGGGCACAGTTGAGCAGGAACTGCAGGCACATGGACATTGAGGTCATGCAGGCCCCACAGCCCAGTGGGAGACAGCTTTTATTCTAGATGTGAAGGGAGCTTCCAAGCAGAGGAGAGTCTCTGTTTCAGGTGCAGCCCTCTGGTTTGTGGGTTAAGATGGCCCGTAAGGGGCATGTGGAGAAGTCAGGGCATACGTGGAGATACAGTAACATGAGCCAGTGCTGACGAGGGAGGGCAGAAGCACTGACCTTCAATTCCAAGGCACACTGGGCCCAAGAGGGTAGTCTCATCTTCAGAAGCCAGGGAGGTGACGGGATAAGTAGAGAACTGCGGAGGGAAGTGACGGGATAAGTAGAGAACTGCGGAGGGAAGTGGCGGGATAAGTAGAGGACTGCGGAGGGAAGTGGCGGCAACATCATGTACCACACACCTCAGCTTGCTTTGTCTGGAGGACATTGCTGAGTGTGAAATTGAAGCTTTTCATTGCCCAGGGCCGCACCATGCCCCAGGTCCGGAGCCAGGAGCCTAGACTAGAAGGCTGCCTAGACTCAGGGGTGACAGCAGCAGTGTGAGCTGACGATGTGCGGTGTGAGCTTTCAGTTATCAGATAAATGGAGACTTAGAGAGGATGGTATTAGCCAGGGTGGTGTGGGTGGATGGAGATGGCAGCTCTCTGCAGGGAGGGGAAGCTTAGATGCACACCACCTCTCAGGAGCAGCTCAGTGACACATTGTCACAAGCTTTTCAAAACACCTTCCCCAGGAACTAGTTCATCTTCAGCTCCATGGACAGAGGGAAAAAGAATACCGAAAGCGATCATTGCCTGCATGTGGAGTCCATGATACAGTTTGGATAACCAGACTGTGTGTTATTGACCAGATAGACTCACAGGTCACTGGGACAGAATGGCAACCCAGCAATAACCTCAATAGAACTGAATTCTGACCAGTTCCAAAGCAGCTCAATGAAGGAAGGTCATGTTAGCACTGGGCCTGTTGGTCACCTTAAGCAGGAGAAGAGAAGGTGACATGATCCTCTCTATACACAATCAAATGTGTCATAGATTTCACCATGCCATGGGGACATAGGGGACATCAGAGGCCATGAAGAAGGAAGCCATCAGGCACCAGGGCCCAGGGAAGAGTTCTCAGATATGACATTCGAAGAATGGCCCTTAAAGAAGAATGCACTAGGCAAAATGCTGTGCAAAGATCTTTAAACCAGAGAAGACAGCTTTTCAACCACAAGCCTGACCAAAGTCCTATCTAGAATAGATGAGCTCTCAAAACTCAATACCCAAAGAAACAAGAACAACAACTTAGAAAATAGGCAAAAGACAGGAACGAACACAGCACAGAGGTGAAGATGGCAAAGTGCAGAAACCATGCTGGTGGCCGTGAGCCAGCAGGGAGGAGCTAAGGAAAAGCACACAGTGGCGCTGTCACTAAGACCCAGCTAAGGACAGCGCCCAATGCTAGGGAGGGGGCAGGAGTCTGCAGCTCTCACACACTGCTCATGAGAAGGTAAAAGTTTACAGCCACACTGAAAAACATCTTTAAAAAACTAATAAAATTAACAGCTAAGAATGTATAACTAAATAAAACAGAACAAAACTAAAATGAACTAAATGTATAACCCAATGGGAACACTCCCGACATTTATGTCATACGAATGCAAACTTTCGTTCCACATTCCACACAGCGACACAAAAACGTCCACAGGCTTATCTGGAAAAGCCAGCATCAGAGGGCTGGCCAGTTGTGGTACCTCCATCCTGTGGAGTACTGTCGAGCAACGGCACGGGACAGACTGCTGGGACATATAGTTTGGACAGATATCAGGGTAACATGCGGAGCACAGCAAGACGACTTCAAAGATCATCTATCTGTCTGAATCAATGTATGCAACATTCTCAGAATTGCTGAACTGCAAACACGAAGACTAAATCAAGGGTTCCCAAGCAGTTAAGAACGGTTATAAACAGGGGCGGGGAGAAGGCCTGGCTTTATAGGAGCAAGGAGGAACCCTTTTAGGTCATGAGATGGTTCTAGATGGTGAGTCTAGGTGGAGGCCTGCACTTGTACATGTGAAAAAGGAACAGAGAATTAAATGTGCACACTGTACCCACTCACACACTGCCCTTCCACACTGTATCAATGGCATACAGGCGCATACACTGTATCAATGCGCACACTGTATCAATTAAAATGGGATAGCAGCATACACACTGTTGTGATTGGTATGTTGTACTGAATATCATGGTATACCTCTGTATGCACTCTACCCGTTAGCATAGTATCCCAGTTCACAGGACATACTAATACACTAATACCAATAAATAGGCTGTGCTACTCGACACCTCTGCCGAGCAAAGCGTGGAAGAGCGAACGGAACGGTGATCATCACCTTTATCATTTACTCCAGACCAGACAGTCTTCACTCCATAAACCTTTGTTAATATGGTTTAGCAACCTCTGTTGATAAATAAATAAACAAGAAACACACATTCCACGGGAACTGTCTGTATGGTTATAAACTCATACTTTATAATATCTCAGAGTACAGACATTCTGGTTGGTTAATAGCACTGTTTCCTACTTGCATTCTCAGAATTGATTTATTCATTTACTTTGTACATGTGCATTGTGTGTGCGGTGGGTGCTTGTATGTATGTATGTAGTTCATGTGGAAGCCAGAGGTCAATCTCAGGAGTGGTCCCTCAGGAGCTGTCAGCCCTGCTTTTAGAGATGGGGTCCTTCTCTGGCCTGGGGGCTCAACAATTAGGCTGGAGTGGTGGCCATCAAGGCCCAGGGATCTGCCTATCCCCTCCCCAGTGTTGGAATTACAAGCAGGCACCACTATGCCCAGCTTTTCATGTGGGTTCTGGGGTTTGCTGCGCGAAGCTTCTCCCAAGCTATTTTCTACTCTTTGGTGATAATTATGCATTGTTTTTTTTAAAATACCCAGGTTTTAAGAAAGCAATTGCAAAATGGAGTTGCTGATATTCTTTGGAGCAGGCAGCCTGGACCAGGCCCCACGACAAGCAAGGAAGCCTGCCTTACAGTGGGCAGGCTCAGAGCATCCAAGGACCATTTTCAAAGACTCAATTTCCAGGACTCCCACTGAGAACCACACGCTTGAGTCATCAATGAGGATACTTCCTAGGTAAAGAACTAACTGATAGGCTAACAGGTCCATGGGGAGCAGGAAGGGAGAGCATAGTCCCTGGTCAAATCTCTAGCTATGGGCTGAAGGAGGGAATGAAGCAGAAACCCATAGACATGTCCATCCCCCAGGATCTTCTTGACACACAGCATGCTGCACCTCAGGGCAAGGGCGGTGGCTCCTAATGACTGCAGACAGTTCCACTCTTCACCCAAAGCCCAGTCTCTGAGAGCGCTTGGCTTTGGGGTTTGGGAACCTGCAATCTAGGGTAAAAATCCGGCACAGAAGTGCTGGGACTGGGATGCGTTGCAACATCCAGTGTGTTGACACCTGGCTCTGCCTCCAGCCCCGCACAGCATCCCATGTTGGGCAAGCAAACCGCAACTGTTTGTTTCTACAGCTCAGAACAGTTGAAAGTCATTTCATTAATCTTAGACACCCCTCCTTTAAGAGAGCCAGGGGAGGGCTCTGCCTCTGCTGTCCCCCTCAGTGCCCTCGCCTGATGTTTACTCGGAGATAAGGTCTTTGTGAGTCTCCAGAACTCACTCGCTTTACCTTGGTTTTATTGTGATAAAACACACAGTCAGATTCATATTCCAGCAGTAGTAAGTAATTCACGGTGTTGTACCAACATCACTGCTGCCTGATTCTAGAACCCTTTTTGACTGCTTCCCTCAGTGGAACATCATTAATCATTGCCAGTCATTTTCTGATTTCCTGTCCCCCAAACTATGGCAACCATTCTAGCTATTTCATACAAACAGATGTATGACGCATGGCCTTGCGAATCTGCCTTGCTTCCCCAGCATAAGCTTTCAAGGTTCATCCTACTTTAACATATATCAGGCATACTTACTCTCTCAGCTTTCACCCCGCCTCCCAGCCTTGTCTCCTGTCTCTGCCACTCTGCTAGGACCCATCTTTCTCATATAGACAGTTAGGGAACGAGCCACCCCGAGATTCACTCCTGAATACCCTGCTCTCTGGTGTGAAACTGACTGAGCTGGAGTTGAGCACAGGCCCTGGTTCTATCTCCCAGTGTATCTTTTCTGGGGCCTAATAGCCAAAAAACTCTGCAGAAACCCTCATGGGAAGAATAATCCAAGAGGTGAGGTCCTTTTCATTTGGGGTATTTGGCCTGGTGACTGCCCCGAGGCCTGAGACTTGGGGAGTCACCTCCCACAGATGTACCAGGAATAGGCCCAGCCCTCCCTCCTTTTCCCTCCCTGGGCACCCAGTCTTGTGAAAGTATGGTAAGAGGTCACTTTGGGATCCAAGAGAGGGCAGGGCAGAAGAATGACACCTGGTCCCTCAACCTCCAGCAGCCTCGGGTTGCTCTGAAAGTGGTGGTGGGCAGGAAAAAACCCCGAGGCCCATCTCAGTTGCCTGTCCTCTCACATGCAGGCCATACTCACTCCATCCATGGGAGCATAGAGGCCCATCGCTCTGACAACCACAGTGATACTTGAAAGGTGACTGTTGGACACTCAGAGAAGCCCCACTCCTTGTATAGGCATGCTGGTAAGCTTGTGTGAATGAGTGTGTGGGATGTGTGCCTACAGATATGTGTACATAGTCACCTGTGTGAGTACATGGATGTATATGCATGAACGTGTGTGTGTGTATGCATGCCTGTGTACATATGAATACATCAGTGTGCATACCCAAGTACATGGATGCCATATGTGTGCATGTGTATTGAGTACACGTGTGAGTACATATGTATATGTACTGTGGTGGTATGAAGGATAATGATTGGAGTGCGTGGTCTGCAGTTGGTGTAACCATTTGGGAAGGATGAGGAGATGTGTGCTGCAGGGGTGGGCTTTGAGGTTTCAAAAGTGCATGCCATTCCCAGTTAGTTCTGTCTACTGTGGATAAGGATATGAGCTCTCAGCTACTGCTCGGTACGATGCCTGCCTGCTGCCAAGTTCCGTACCATGATAGACATGAACTCACCTTCTGAAACTACAGGCTCATTAAACTCTTTTTATCTACAAGTTGCTTTGGTCACAATGTCTTACCAGAGCAAAAGAAAAGTCACAAAGACAGTGGACATATGTTTGTGTGCATATGCGTGTGCATGTATCCCTCTGTATGTGTGTGCACAGGCATGTTGGAGGCTGGAGCAGTATGGAAGTTGCCTCCCCTTCCTGAATCCCCAGAGGCCTGCTCTGCTTTGGTCTGAAGTGCTCGCTGGTCGGCAGACTTGCCTGTGCAATGCAGGGGCTGTGAGAATATGAACACTAGCCCTGAATACAGATGCCAAGTGAGGGGGAAATTCACACATCAGAAAGTGACACGGTCACCTTGGACTTGTCCTGTCCCTGGGGCTCATGTTTCATATCTGTCAAACGCAATGGGACTCGGAGACCCTCTTTTCACATTACATTAGTGTTTCTGCCCAGAGCTGCCACTGCTGGTGGAGACCCCTGCCCAAGGGGACATCGTGGTGTCAATCATCTCCTGATCCCTGAGGAGATGATGGGCATCTGGGAGAGCCTAGAATCCTGAGCCAGATGGCATACCCAGCTGCTGTTCCCATTGTGCCCAAGGGTCCCTGTACCTTGCCCCAGTTACCATAGTTTCTCTGGCCTTGCTGTCCTCACTGCAGTGGGAATAGTCTGCTGCTTGGCTCTCCACAAACAATCCCCGAGTCCTCATAGCCTGAGCATCCTTATTCCTTAGAGAGTGTCCCACCAGTTGCTAGGGTAAGGGGAGAGAATAGCAGGGCTTCTATTCCTGTCAGTCTATAGCACACCCTTCTGTGGATTCTTAGTGTGTGCATGTTGGTATGTATAAATGTTAGTATTGTAGTCCAGCCAGTACACGTGTGCACTGTGGGGTGTATTCATAAAGATTTTAAGGAGAGGAGTGTACAGTCAATAGATTTTGCTAGTGCTTTAGGGGAGGCAAGATGCATAAACGACAACTGCTGTGGAATGCTATAATCAGGCACAGCAGCCATCACCATCTGAATGAGGCTGGCTATCTGGGAGGGGTTGAGGATTTTCTGTGCTGTTTTGGGGCTCACCCATGTTCCTGTACGTAAGCCCAGGAAATTCACAGACTCAATAGCATAGACCTGGGTGAAAGCAATCCACTATTTTGCTCAGTCATTGGTTTCCCATGTGTGCATAGTGGGGTGTGGTTGGACACTTGCTTATGTCTCTCAAGGAGCAGCTCATACTAGAACAGGCTTCCATACAAATACCACAGTGGGGGTTTGGGGATTTAGCTCAGTGGTAGAGCGCTTGTCTAGCAAGCGCAAGGCCCTGGGTTCGGTACCCAGCTCAGAAAAAAAGAAAAGGAAAAAACAAAACAAAACAAAACAAAACAAAAAACAAATACCACAGTGGGAGTAAAGGCTAAATGCTGTGGGCAGACAGGAAGGGGTGTGGTCTCTCCCAGCAGCAGAAGTGCATGGAGAAATCAGGAAGGCTTCCTAGGAGGGGAGGCTGTTTTTGATGGGTCTTACAGTAAAGGATATAGCCATATGGTTGTGGCAGGGAAGGACTTTCCCTCTGAATTACGTCATTCCAGTGAAGACAGTCAGAGCTATGAGGAGGCCAGAGCCTTGGTGCCCAGGGGTGCACCTGGGAAAGGCAGTGACTGAGATAGGAAGACAAAAATAAAAGTGACAGAGAGGGAGCTCTGTACAAGGAGGGGTAGGCATGAAATGGGGGTTCCCACAGAGAGCCAGGGGAAGAGACAGGGCCCAACTGCTGTGGGGAATTTTAATCCCTAGTGGAGGCATGTAAGGTTGGTTGCAGGAGACACAGTGATCAACTCCACAGAAGGTGGAGTTAGCCAAGAGGCTCTCAAGTCCACCAGCAGGGAAGGGGTGGGAAAGAGGCCGGTGTAGCAATCACTGTGGGAGGTGATCCCACTGTGCCACCTCCAGTGGATGGATAAGGTACAGAGAGGATGGACAGGAGGAGAAGAGTTGTGGAGCCACCCCAGGGGTGACAGCAGGGGGCGAATTCAGGTGGCATCTATTGTTCACAAAAGATAGTAGGATCAGAATGGCTGGTTGGATCCTCTAAGGGTCAAATGGGCTTGAGTGTTTGGGATGGAGAGGGCTTTTCGTATTCATTCTGAAGTTAGATCTGCATCTTGATATGGAGAAGGCCTGATGCTGGACACTGGGCACATTGGGAGGAGTCCACAAGCTGCCCTCCATCTCGAGGCCCTCAGCCTCAAGGCCACAATCAGCAGTGTGTTGAGAGGACCAGACAGGGTGGAGGAAGGTTCTCAGGGCAGATCCCTCATACCTGTCCCTGCTTAGTATCTAGGGTGGAGGAGGGACATCTCCCAGGGACTTTCAGACTCTCACTGACTCTGTCATCACCATCAGATCTCAGATCACTCTCTTGAGGGGCACATGACAGGTGCTGGCTTCACACAGGTGCCAGGTGCCCACAACCTTGAGAACCTCGCATCAAATGGGTTAACCTTTGTTAAGCAAGCCGACCTTGGGGTGCCCAGGGATCTGAGCCACACAGCCTTGGCCTCTCATCTTTCTTTGATTTGTGCTGGATCTAGGGAGCTCTCAGAGACTTGGCAGAGAAGAGAGTTCCAGGCTTCCAAGAGCTGGGAAACCGTGAGCAAGCAGCTTGGTGTGTTTTAATGAATGTCCTTCCCCAGCCCCACCAGCTCGTTCCTTTTTTGGATTTCTCATCTCCACCACTATTTATAAAGCCCTGAACCCTCTGTTTAGGACTCGGTTCCTGGCTCACTCTTGAATTTGCCTGTTGGAGATCTCCATGGAGAGGGAGGTCCTGTTATCTACCCGGGTTCATCCCAGGTTCATTAGATGTTGCATAATCCTGTCATGTCCCAGAGCAACTGAGTGGAAACAGGCGTCCAGGTGCCTGTCAACACCTGCTTGGCTGCCGCTCAGACAAGTGTCTCTGGGCAGCTCTCAGAGCCTCGGCGCTGGAACAACAATATGTTTATCCACACAACCTTCCCCGGGATGGGGGAGTTCGGTTCAGCTCACGTGTGGGTTTCCAGTGCTCTCCTGGTAAGTGTAAGGCAAGCAGCAAGCAGAAACTAGGCCTTTAACCTTCCTTCTCCATACAGCCCACCCTCCTACAATGGCCACCCTTCCCAGTCATTTCCCTGCTTTTCCACCAGGTGTAACTGCCTCATTGCCAGGCCTGTCAAACAGTAGGTGTGGGACAGCGCTAACCCTTCCCTCCTCCCCAACCTGTCTCCCTTTCCCCACTTGTCCCTGCTGAGTCCAGATGTCCAGGCATCCTAAGCTCAGGAGCAGTCAGACGTGATTTTTTTCCTGGGGCACTTGCTCTTCTCTTCACAAAGGTTTCTCTGAGGCAGCTCTGGCCACACTGGCTGACAGTACCCCAGCTGGCTCTGGCCGTTTCTGAAGTCTGGCTGGGTTTAGCTGCTCCTGCTCAGAATCAGCATTAGCGTTCTCTGATGGGTTTCTGGCCAAGCCCAGGTGAACCCAGAGCCTGAGAAATACTGACCATGGCACCCCAATTACACAAACCAAAAATGTCTCCAGGCATTGCCGCAGCTGAGAATGCTTGTAGCATCTCACTCCTTGCTGCTGCATTCTGCACAGAACACTCTGTGTGTCCACCAGCACATGGGGGAATGGGGTGCTACAGGCGTTCTCGGCTGTGGCAATTTTGCTTCTCACACCCTCCACAGAACATCTGGCGATGCCTAGAGACATTTTTGGTTTGTATAAGTGGGGACGCTGCTGGCATCTAGTGGGTAGAGGGTAGGGTGCTGCCACTCTGTGCCCAACAACACACAAGACAGTCCCCCACATCAAAGGATTATCCATCCAAGGGGTCAGTAGTGAGGAGGGTGAGAAGCAGTGTTGTTAAAAGGGGCAGAATCTGCATTTATGCAGTGCTTTGCTGTGTGTGAGTTGAGGCCATGCACTTTCTCATTACTCCTGCTACCCCGTGACACAGGTGGCGTTGTTTTCCTGTCTGTTCCACAGATGAAGAAATACCAGCTGTGATAGTGAAGTTGCTTTTGTGACCTTTAGGAGCTCTGTAAGCAGAGCTTGCTCCAAGGCCCCTGGGGAGGCCCCTGGCGCGGCATCTGGATATTGGCACCCTCACTTCCTCCCTGTGTGCTGGCTCAGCCCAGGGCATGGAGCTCCGCTTTTGGTTTCTTTGCCTACCCCTAGGTTAGGTCTGTGAGATGAACTCCAGGAAACCTCCACACGCTGGCCCTCCTTACACCATAGCCCACACTGAGCCCTCCACACAATGGACCTCCCTACACTGTAAGCTATGCTGAAGCAGAATTCTCCTGAAGTATTGCCCAACCTCCTACTCCTGGCCTCCCTCGTGGAACAAGCTGTGTCCCCACAATCCCACAGTGTAACAGGCTCCCTAAATTCTGCCTCCTAGACAGTATACCAACAGCCTCTCTGCACGCCCCTGATAACTGGCTGAGCTCCTAGACACTGTCCCATTTGGTGCAAATCCTACCTTCCCTGCCTTAGTTAGAACTGAAAGTCCCTGTTGTTTCCTACTTGGGCTCCTAGCTCTCTGCTCTCCTGTCCAGTGTATACTGCTCCTCCAGTGCTTCATCTGAGCATTCTGTGTTTCCCAGTTCCATTTTCTACTGTGTTCCTTCCCCCAGATCCCAAATACCCTTTTATTTTATATTTAATTCTGTGCCTTCGCTAGGAGGGGAGTCTCTGTGCTGAGGGTCAAGGTGGACAAAAATCTAAGGCGATCCCCCTATCCCATAACCTCAACAGCCTCCTGGGTCAGCAGATGCTCCACAGAGGGATCTCAATAGCATGAACTCCTTCCTCGAGGGATACACACAGGAAGCAATGGGCTTGCCGGTCTGTGTGCAGCTGAGGCTTCCCAGATGGGGTAACACTCAGTGACTGTCCCCCAACCTGCAAAGCAGAAAGAATGGATCCTGCCAGCTCTGACAATTCAGGATTCCACAGCCCTCCCTGTCATCTTGTGAATGGTCCTTTGTCTCTTTGCCTTATGTCCTGTGAGCCAGGCTGTCCCCTGGCGTGGTTTCAGTATGTGTAGAATATTAGCCTACATTTCTGTGGAGTACCTATTCAAAATACCCCAGGGCAGTACACTGTTTGGCCTGTCCCTTTCTCTTTTGGGCCACTTTCTGCATTGTGTGTTGTTGGCCTGAGGTGGGGGAGGGGGAAAGGGGAGCTGGACTCTCAGATTCTCTGTTTCAGCAAGGCTGATGATTAAATTCATACACCCTTGGTACAATCTTTTCCCCCACTAGACCAGTGTTTTCAACCTCTGAGTCATGACCCCTTTGGTGACCAGAAAACATGATATTTATATTATGATTCATAACAGTAGCAAAGTTAGAGTTATAAAGTAGCCATGAAAATGATTTTATGGTTGGAGGTCACCACAACATGACAAACTGTATTAAAGGGTTTCAGTATTAGGAACGTTGAGAACCACTGCACTAAATTATGCTTGTGAAGTAAGCAGGCCTCAGCCAAAGTTGGCTCCAGGATCATTGGTACCTAGTTCCTCTCCACCTAGCAGATACTACTTAGGACAACTGCCCATCTTTGCAAAGGCATTGGGTAGAGGAATTTTTGGCTGCTCTGACAAAGGATGATATCCAAAGATCTTCTAGGTCTTATGTATTATGGCCGGGATGACATACCTTTAATCCATTTTGGTTAGTATACAGACACACCCCTAGTGTACACCTTTAATCCCAAACAATGAAGTTAGTTTGTAGAAGGAAACAGCCATGTTTGAAAGTAACATCTAATTGAGTGGCAGATGAAATGACGAATCAGAGAAAGATTTGACAGAATAAATCAGAGATAGGATACGCTCAACAGACAGGAAAGAGTATTTAAGAACAGTGCAGGGAGAGTTCAGTCAGTTGGGAGTCAGTGCAGTGAGTACAGTTTAGTGGAGTTGAGTTCTTTTATAAGTTCACGCAGTTCAGTGCAGGTCAGCAGTTGAAGTCAGAGAATAAGGAACCAGAAGGTTAGAACAAATTGCCAGAGTTAGTTTGAGGCCAAGCAGAGCAATTCAGTGAGAAGCTGAGAGAAGCCAGATTGAATCAGTCATCTTGGCAAGAATTTTGAACCAGAACGGCTGATTTGAACCAGTCAGCCAGAGTTCAGAAATAACTAGAAAATATGATCTTAATCAGCAGTAAGTCTCAAGACAACAATTACATCAGGCAAATAAAAGTTGCTTTTACAATATTGCATGTGTAAGTGAGCAAGGATCACTTGTTCTACATGGGCAGAAACCAAGGTGAAAACTCTGCCCCCCAGGTCCAGCTCTAGCCACATTGCTTTCTTCCTTCTCAGGCTAAAGCCACCAAGTGGAAGCTTTGCTGGAAGGTGCAACTTGGGCAAGCCTATGGATCTGTAAGTTCAGAGGATTATAAAACCCCTAGGTTGAGGTTAACCTTAGTAGCCAGAACATCTTCCTCCTTTTGCTGGCCAGATTCACTTCCCAAGACATGAGCCCACCCCCAGTGAGGATGAGAGGAATTCTTCTTGGGAGTCAGGAGGAAAACCCCCTGCTCAGGAAAGCTGTCTTTACCTCCTTTAAACTGGAGTCCCTGCTTCTAGGAGTTTACAGAAAGGGAACTTAGGAGGTTCTACTGCACCATCCAAGTAAAACTGAATGTCCTTTCATTATTGTTGGTTTGGTTTAGTATTTGAGACAAGGTCTTATTACTATGTAGCTCTGGCTGGTCTGGAACTTGCTATATAGACCAGGCTGGCCTTGAACTCACAGAGACCTTCCTTCCCTCTACCTCCTGAGTGCTGAGTTCTCTTTTCAAATTTTGGGGTGCCAAAACATGAGTGTTTTAGGTTAGCCTCTCTCTGGGATGTGCTGTCCACTATCTAAAGCATGTTTACACCCCTCAGCCCACTCCATCATCTCTGCAAGAGGTGAGAGACCTGCAGGATTGTTAAAGTTCAAAAGGAGATGAAGAGTAGGTGATGGAGAAGCAGCTGCATTTTAACTGTTAATCGTGTCCTGCGAGTGGGTGTCCTTTGCTCTTCGGAGTGAGAGTTTTGGTCGCTCCTAAGTGAGAGTACTTTAAAACACTCTCAGAAATGGACGATTCTAGGGCTGGAGCACAGAAACTGTAAGTGGAGTTGTGAGGATTTTATAGTTATAGAAGGTAAGACAATGACTCACAAAAATGAAAAAGGGAGTAAGAAAGGAAAGGAGAGAGATAGGGAAGCAGGAAGTGAAGGAGGAAGGGAAGCAGGAAAAGAGGAGGTTAAAAGGATACCAAGAGCAATCATTAAAAACCCTTCAAAGACCAAAAGTGGAGCAATTGAAGTAACAAAATACCAACACTACTACAGTTTTAACTTCAAAAATGAAATAAAATTTGTTGAGTCTATGTACTCAATATTATATACTAATATAAACAGTGACATTGTAAGTAACAATGAATAGCAATGCTATTGTTTTTAACTTGGAAGACTAAAATAAAAATTGTTGAGTCCAGGCTAATATAAACAACGTACTGAATAAATAAATGAATAAATGAGGGAAGGGGTAAGTTTTCCTTGAGTCTAAACAATAAATGAGGAAAATACAAAATCGCTATTACAAGCCCACAGTAAGGATCGCTCTGGAGAGATTCATTGACGAATGGCCACAAGCAGACAGGTGAGACACAGCCTCAGCATCCCTCCAAAACACCACTCCTTGCTGTCCTGATATGTGTCCAAGACAAAATTTTGATACTCCTTCCTTCAAAAGGTGGAGCTTAGGTTCACTCTCAAGTATGGCCTGGATGAACTGATGATCTTCTAATCAACAGAATATAGAAAGGGGAAAGTGACTTCAGCACCTCCATCAAGTAATGAAGATGAACATAAGTGCCTCGGTTCCATTTCCTGTTCCTGTGATAAAACACCCTGACAGAAGCAACTGGATGAAAGGGTTTGTTGTAGCTCAGGGTGCCAGGTTAGTCCATTGTGGTGGGAGAGTCGAGGTGCAGGGACTTGAAGCAGCTGGTTACATTACATCCATCATCAAGACCAGAGAGCAATGAACCAATGAGTGTGTGCTTTGCTCAGCTCACTCTCTCCACTCTTATACAATCTAGGACTGAGGGAATGGTGCCACCCACAGTGGGCAAGACTTGTCAATCAAGATAGTCTTCCATAGTCATGTCCGAATCAGACAGTTCCTCACTGAGACTCGTTTCCCAGGTTGTTTTAGATTATGTTAAGTTGGCAATGAAAACTAATCATAACTCCTAATAGGAATGATGGTGTCACACTTCTTCATGTGACAATATGAGATCATCTGCTCTGTGGGATGACTCTAGCAATCCATTAATTGGTCTGGTCATGGAAAACAGCACATACACCCAGACAGGGGATCAAAGAAAAGCCTGAGCCACTGTCCCAGAGATGTTTAAGGAGTCACCGTGCTCAAGTACAACCTCAGATCCTGGAGCAGAGGGAAAGCTCTGGAATTCTGGTGAAAGTCCAGTGCTTCCTTCACCGCATCAGGCAGTGCCCTTACTGAGGGCAACTGAGTCACAGCAGTTACATTAAATTAACACGGGGAGGCTGACCCAAAAGGGCAGAGTCCATACATGTTGTAGTAGTTTGTGGCCAGTGCACAAGCTGATACTCTACACAGGTAGGAGATTAAAATGTCATGAGGATAGCCAGATGAGGTAGAACAGGCTATAATCCCAGCATTTGAGAGGCTGATTCAGGAGGACTGTGAATTTGAGGCCAGCCTAGGCTATATAGAAAGGCCCTGAGTTAAAAAAAAAAATTCCCTATAGAAACAGAAACAAACATCTGAATAAACTCCTGGGCTCAGGTGAGGTCAGCAGGTGTGTGTGTGTGTGTGTGTGTGTGTGTGTGTGTGTGTGTGTGTAAGTAATGGCGAAAACTGTTGAGAAAGCTGCCCCATTATTGCATTTTTTTTTTTTTGGAGAATGTAGAGGTTTTATGTTTTGGTCTTGGTTGTTTGTTTGTTTAGAAAAGGCATTTTAAATAATGTTCTTTAAAGTTAGCTGTGTTGGCACCTGGTCCAGTCACCATCAGAAAGGCTGCCTCCTGCAGCTAATGGGAGTGGTTACAGAGACCCACAGCCAAGTAGGCAGGGAGAGAGCCCAGGTAGGAGGTCTCCGTCAGGTCCCTTCCCTTGGAGCTCAAGAAACCCCAGGGAAGACAGGGGGAGAAGCTGTGGGAGTCAGAGGGGTCAAAGGCACTGGGAGAGCATGGCCTGCTGAATCAACTAAGCAGGGCTCACAGAGACTAAGGTGGCAAGAAAGCCTGCATGGGCCTGTGCTAGGTCCTCTGCATGAATGTAATGGTTGTTGGGTTGGTGCTTAGAACGCCTAACAGTGGGAGTGGGGATATCGCTGACTCCCCTGCCTGCTTGAGGCCTGTTTCCTCCTACTGGATTGCTTTGCTTAGCATTGATGTGAAGGTTTGTACCTGGTCTTATTGTATCTTACTGTGCCATGTTAGATTGATGTCCCTGGGAAGCTTGCCCTTTTCTGGGGAGGGGAGGGAGGAGATGAGGATGTGGAGTAAATCTGGGGGAGAAAGGAGGTGGGGGAAGACTAGGAGGAGTTTGGGAGGGGAAGCTGCAGTTGGGATGCATTGTATGATAGAAGAATAAATAAATTTTTTTAAAAAGTTGATCTGTGTATTTCTTGCCCAAATAACAACAATAAAAAAAATCCTCTTGTCTATGGTACTACTAAAACAGTTTCAACTAATTCATAAGACTGACCTGAAGTAATCCTAAGAGAAGAAAAAGATAAATGCTTAAAAATAAAATTCATTATTAAAAAAACACCCCTGTAAATAAAAATATCAGATACGAAGATTGACCAGACCCTAAGTCTATATAACTTAATGAGCTTATATACACTTACTATTGGCTTATAATTATAAATTATAATTTAATAAAATGAGTGTTTCTCTTCTCCCCTGCTCAGGCCTGAGGCATGCTGCCCCAGACTAAAGGGAAGTAGCCTAGATGGCCACCATTTCTTGGGTGTCTGCCTTCTTCTAGCTGCCTCTGGGTATTGCTGGTTTGTAGAAGAGTGAGAAGTAAGGGGGGAAAGGGTTGGCTCTGACTGAGGCTCTCAGTGCCTATGGCACCTCAGTCAGGTTTGTGAACTTTCTCTCCTTCTCAGATTGGGTGCCTCAAAGACTCCCAGTGGAGGCCTCTTCACGGCTTGAGCCTGTGAGTGATGTCATCTTAAGCAGGCTACGTGTGGCCTCTGTCCTCAGTGGTCAGTCACTGGTAAAAGACAGGCTTGTGCATTCTCCCTTTCTCATCTCCAGGCAGTAGCAAATCCACATGGGGGTTCAAGCAGGGAAGCATTTAACTCTTGGCTGCCACTGGAATCTGGGCGCTAGGAAAGTGGAGGATGGGATGTCTGCTAGGTCGTAGGCCTGTCACTTTAAGACTGGTCACGGTGAGAGATCTGATCTACAACCCACAGAATCAGGCCATACTCCTCTGTGCCTCTCACTTGAGACAAAGAACTGGGAACCCTTGCTGGGAACACACAGGTCTCAGTAGAGAAAAGGCAGGCCCAGTCCTCAGAAGATATAAAGTAAGAATATCCCTGCTTTGTTCCAGGGATTTCTCTGAAAGCCTGGTCCCTCCCTCCCCATTCTGTCCATGGAAGCGATCTCGCATCACTGTAAGCAAGGTTTTGCCTAACATTTTCAGTGTCTCTCATGTTCTCCCACCTCAAGGCTTGATTACAGGCCCTATGATCATGCAATTTCTCTATTACTACACTCATTTCTGAAGGGTCATTTCATGCAAGCCCCTTTCTGGGAACTGACGCTCCGATTCCTAACATTTAGTGCAAAAGCCCAGAATCAGGCCAGGGGCTTCGGGCTCTGAAGTCTGCAGAGTTTTCAATCAGAGGGTGGCAAACATTTCTGTAGTAGCCAAGCCAGCACCAGTGAGGGTCGGGGTGAGGGTCAGGTTCTCTTCCTTGTATCCAAATGCATTACAGATCTCAAAGCCAATCGCATAATGCACAACAACGGTAGAAGAGAAAAAAATAAATGAAGAAAGATAGACAGTAAGAGACAGAGAGAAGATGGCATCCCTTCAGATTGGTGATGGACACCAGGAATGGCTGGGCCAGGAGGACAGAGGTAGCTAAGGGGACTTGTAGAGAGCAGAGGAGACAGAATGGAAGCAGGGCTTAGGCATTTGCAGTGTGGGCTCTACCCTGAGCACGTGTGTCACTCACTCTATGCAGTTCATGAATTTGTCTCGTGAACTCAAAAAGCAGCAGAGCTGGGATCCAGGCCACAGTAACCACAGCGTCAGGTGCAGGGTCAGTAAACACCAGTTGCTGAGCCACATGCTGCCCTGGGCGCTACGTTCAGATGCCCATTCATAAGATGGAGACTGATTCCTGCATCCCACAGGTCGGACATGGTGGGATGTGTGAAGGTGAAACCAAGGCACTGGTGGATCGAAGCGTGAACTCATCCACTGAGATTCGAGGTTTGACACTCTCTGCTCAGCAGCCATCTGCAGGACCGAGAATAGAAGCACAGCAGGCAGGCCCTTGAGATGGCTCAGCGGGTAGATGCCGCTGCCAAGCCTAATGACATGAGTCTAATCACCTGAACCCATAGAGGGACAATGAACAGTCACTCCCACAAGTTGTCCCTCTGACTGACCTACACATGCATGCTGTGGAACACACACACACACACACACACACACACACACACACACACACACACACACCTTTACATACACATGCACATGTGGGTACACAGACAAATGAATAAATGTAATTTTTAAAAAGGAATTATGGCAGACTAAGGATGCTCTTACACAGCCTAAGGATGCTAAATGTTTATTTTCATGTCATTAACTGAGATTATTTAGAAATAGAAAATAAATTACTTCTTGCCAATAAAATCAAGTGCTCAGTTCATCGGATGATTAAACGACACAGCCAGGCTCACGTCTCTCCTAAGACAGTGTGGGAGAAGAAATTGCTAGCGAGTCAAACATCAAGTCAAACTCACTCCACAGAGGCTCCAGGCGCTGTGTTGCACCTTGAAGCAGAATCACTGTTTTCAGACTCCAGGTGAAACTCACAAGTTCCCAGAGGTCCTGAGCAGTTTGAATGCATGAGCCTACCTCATGGAAATCTCCACAGTCTCTTCGATCTACCATGAAGCAAGCTAAGACACACTGCTGCCGACATCCAGCCACCGGCCAAGGCAGCTTCTTACCCCAAAGATGCACAGATACCCAGCTCATGCCCTCAGCAGCGGGCGGCTCCTAGAACCAGACATCATGTGGACACAGCTCTGGGCCCTAGAAGACAGTGCAAAGGAGAGATCCACAGAGGTTTGGGCCTCTTGTGGTTGGAAGAGCAAATAAGGTCCTGAGCCCTTCTGGTGTTCAAACAAAGCCCAGAGTCACATGTGGACAGAAAAAAGGAAAGGCTGTAAGTAGGTCCTGTCTGTGCTATACACACACACACACACACACACACACACACACACACACACACACACACACACACACCAGTAAAGTCCCAGTTTGGCTGAGGCATGAAGACTTTCTTGTCATGGATGGTTAGAGTGCAGGCTTTAAATACGGGTCATACATTCATGAAGAAAAGGAGAGGCTGGGAACTCAGGGGTGTGGATACTTTCTCAGCTCTTCCCTGTGGTAGGTTCCATAGGGCCTTGTCTGCTCTTGAGCCATATTTGGCAACAGTATGTGATGGGGGTATATATAATGCTCTGGAGAACAAGGTCACATTGGCCTCTGAGTGACAACCCTTCCAATGCTGACCCTGAAGGACGCTAGCAATGAATTTGGGTCTGCACGGCTGTCTGTATCTGAAAGGCTTCGTAAGCAGCTGGGGATTGGGCTGCAGGTGCCAACAGCCTGCACTGGTGGGGACTGTGTCTTCATTTCTCCACTGTACCCAAATTCTGTGTTTTGGTGTCAGCCTTCAGGGTTGCTGCCTGCCTTGTGTAGAGAAGGTGTTTTCTTTCCATTTCTGACTAGTTCCTTTTCGAAGCCTCCTATGAAGGGACAACAGGCCTAACTCTGCTACCTTCCTGGAAATTCCTCCAAGCAATTTGCTGTCCCTCACTGTGTGCCTCTCACAGGGCTCTACTGTGTGCTTGCCCGGTGGCATAGGGGAACTGTGTTTTCTCTGAGCTCCCACAGTCTCTCTGTGATAGAGAAGGGGAACATTAGTAACCTGTTCAGAGCCACAGAGACCTGAAACAGGTAATGTTCCCTAATCCTGCCCCCATGTGGGCAAGAGGGCTTCAGGAGCAAAGAGGCCCTGGCTATAGCTGGCTGGGCAGCCCTGGGTTCTGGGTGCCTGCCAACCAGAGGCCAATCTGGGGCTCTCCCGGTGGCTCTCCTTGGCCTGCGAGCAGGAAGCTCCGAATCCTGGGCTCCAGCCCAGAATGAGAGGAAAGGGGGCTTCTCTATGCCTCTGATTGTCCTCACGACTACCCAGGAACAATGGGGACTCACACTGCCTCCTGCCACCAGTCTCCACCCAGCTGTTCTGACCATGCAGCCCCATCTCCCCAGCTTGTCTGTGGGAACACTGGGCATTTGTCAGCTCCAGAGTCACACTGTGTGCCCAATGCTCTCTGGGCCTCTGGCTCCAGGCTGTGTCGGGTAGGCCAATCGAGCCACAGGCTCCCTTTCAAGTCCTCAAAGCCGTCACCCAGTGAAGCCAGAGGCTGGTCCTGGTATGAAACTTCTGTATTGCCTGCCACCCTCAGGGAAGGGAGCCCAGCCCTCTCCAATCTGACTCAGTCATTTAAAACAAGAGAGAACAGTGTGCACAAACGCTATCTCTATGCTGTGGAGGAAATGGCTCCAGGCTGAAGGGCAAAAGCAAGCCAATCTAGCAGACCTCAGCACACTTCGGTGTTATCGTCTATCAGATGAAAAAGCATTTAATTCTAAGAGCGATGCCTGCTAGGGTCTTATCACACTCTGCGGCAGCACTTCCCAACTCCTGGCCCAGCTCTGTCTGAAGAAGATACAAGACCATGCACACAGGGATGGGGTGTAATAAAAGCTTAGGGAGGCCTAAACCACACCATCGGGTGTACAGGTGATCACTGAGGCTGAATGCAGGATGTGGAGAATCCGCCCACATTGTGCATTTAATAGACCCACTGAGACTCTATGAGGGGCATAGAGGTTCACAGCCCATCACACGTTCAACAGACCCACTCTTTCAGCCAGGGGCTTGGGGTGGCTCCTATATGCTGATCACCATGCACCACCAGCCAGATGCTGGTTCTCTGGAGCATTCTGTCCGACCCAGCCAGAGCTCTATGACGGCAGACAAATTAACAGTTGCTGCTACGGCTTAAATATGGAGCTCAAGCTCCCTCAGCCCCTGCAAAGCCTCCCTGTGTTGAAGGCTTGGTCCCCAGCTGGTGCTGCTGCTGGGAGGTGAGGAAGCCATGAAGATGCTTATGCCATCAGTGGATTGACCCACTGTTGAGTGGGCTTATGAGCGAGCTGTGAAGAGGTGGGGTCTAGCTGGAGGAAGCGGGCCGCTGAGAACACGTACATTTGAATGGCCTATTATTCTCTGCCCCTTCACCTCTCGCTTTGCCTCCCATCTGCTGTGAAGTCAGCATCCTTCTTTGGTCATCCCCTTCCTCTATCCTGCCTCTGCCTTTCCATGGATCTAGAAATTACAGAGCCATGCACCGTGGACTGATGTCTTGAGTCCTAATAAGCTATCTTTTTTTAAAGGCATTTTGACGGAGAGATGGAAAACCAATAGAGTTGCTCTCATATCACTGGCAGCCATGTTGGCCACCCTCCCTTCCTGCCATGTTCAGTAATGAGTGCCAAGGGGTGACTTCTGGTGCTCTAAAGTCAAGTAGGTGGAATGTCATATGCCCCCCAGAGACCATGGCATTTCCCAAGCATCCCCAATCAGATCTGCTTAGAAGAGGATATGCTTTTCTCTCTGTGGTGCAGGCCACCCATATGCTTTGAGTGTTCTCCCGTGCCCACCAGTCAGCCCTGTGAGCCTGCCCAGCCTGGCACCTTCAACTCCCTGGAAAGATTGTGAATCCGTGACAGTGTAGCTGGGACCCTTAGTTCACCAGCTCCTCCTTGTTCCTGCCAGTCCCACTGAAGTGGGTCAGCTGGGACCATTGACTTCTAAGAGATATTTACTGAGCAGGACCAGGAGCTAGGAACAATTTCAAACACAACGGGCCCAATTCCTGCCCTAATGAAGCTTATGTTCTAGTGAAATGTATATGTTAAGAGGGTAAAAAAATTGCTACAGGCAGTGAGATGCAACCCATGGTGGTCAGTTTCTTGGGAACCAAAGTGAAAGGGAACATGCCAGACAAGGGAACAGGCCAGGGAACGGCATGTGCGTACAGACCAAGACAGGCTTGTGCTTGCCATGTTCGAGGAACACGCCCTGTACTTGCCCTGCCTACACCAGCTGAGCTCATCGCCATCTCTACCCTCTGCTTCTTCCTCACCATGTCAGCCTCTGACCAGATGGTCTGACCCGTGCAGATCTTTCTGTTCAGCTCCCTTTGCTTGGCTGCCTTCAAGAGTTCTGTTCCACAGCTGAGGTAATGGTAGCAGCTGCCTGCTGGTTGGAGTGAGGGCTTCAAAGTCTCACCACTCAGAGAAGCCTGGTCAAACTGCTATCCATGCCTCAGTTTCTTCACCTGGAGATGGGGGACACAGCAATGTGCCAGGGGGGCTGCTGCCATCTAATGAGTCCCATCTGCCAAGTGTAGGGGAGTACTTCAGCAATGATCAGAGAAAAATACTTTGATAGAAGCCCCTGTACTCTCACTGGGCAAAGATAGCAAGAGGCAAACGCTTGCTGTCTAGGGAGAAAGTAAAAAGTATCTCTGAGCTCATCTGAATGCTCTTGGGAAAGTGACTCAATATCCTTTGTCACCGAGATTATAGTCCATCCCTCACCAGCCTTGGCAAATATTAAAAGAAATGGCGTCAGAGACCCAGAGTTGCTTTGGACAACAGCTCCCCATGTGGGCAGAAGCACCTCACCCTGAAGACGTAGAGAAGGTTTTAGATCACTGATCAAGTTCCTGAGAACCAGACAGAGACAGACAGGTTCCGAAGCAGAGGTTCGTGATCTCAAGGGGACCACTGAGCAGACGACTAGCTGGAGCTTCACAAAGCCCTGGAGGTGGGGAAAGGCAGCAGCTGGGGCCTTGGCATGGTCTACAGGTAGATTCTGAGACAGATCCATTTGTGAGGGAGTGCAAAAGGCCAGGTAGGTGCTGAGGACCAGTAACAGGGGTCTGGGAGTTCCTAAACATGCCAGGAGTAAAGTTGGAGACCCATGACAGAATATGAACACATCAGAGCTGAGCCAGGGGAAGACCGAGCCAGGAGTAGCTGGCAGGGCTCGGGCTGAATTGGGAATGCCATCTTCCTCTGGGGACATCTATGTTTGCCTTGATGTGACTTTGCCAGGAACTACCTTCTAGCCTCCAAATTAGGATTGAAACTAGTCTCTCAAACCCCTGAAGCAGGATCCTGTGGAAGCTCTGGGATGGTTTCCAAGCCCACACAGTAGAAGAGAGGAATGAGAGAGAAGTGAGGAGGGCCAGGAGGTGCACCTGCCCCAGACGGAGGCCTGACTCTCCCTGGGGCCCCATGGGTAACCAGGTCAGCCCATGGACATGCAGTTAGGACTTGTGTTGAGTAGGGTGGAGCACTGAGAGGCCAGACAAGGATGGCAGAAGGGAACTGACTTCTGAGACAAGACTGTGGTTCTCTTCCTGGAGGCCACCAGGATAAACATGGGAAAAGGAAGGGTCCTGGCTGTCTACAGCCACACACGTGGGAATTGAGATCAGGGACAGCAAAGTGGACAGTTTCAATGACCAGTCTTGCTCTCCTGTGCCCCGTGCCTTTACTTGTCCCATGAGGACTGTCTGTAAGGCCTTTGAAAGAGAAAGGCTATGAATTAGGTGGGGCATGTCGTTCCATACACAGAGACCCAAGGAGAAAGAGGGAGTGACCTGGGCATTGGGTTTATCATGCTCTTTGTTGAGGGTCTCTTCCCAGTCCTGTCAAGTCAGAGCTTGGATTGGACTATGCTGTGCTAGACTCGGGCAGGGAAATGCTGGCAGATGATCCCACCTGTGCAAGGCACCTGGGAAGCCGAGTTCACAGACATGCGCACACGGAACAGCAGCTATGAGGGGTTGAGGGCAGGAGGATTGGGTTAGAGTTTCAGAGTCTGGAAAGTTCTGAAGATGGTGATGATGGCTGCATGACAGAGAGAGAGAGAGAGAGAGAGAGAGAGAGAGAGAGAGAGAGAGAGAGAGACAGAGAGAGACAGAGAGAGACAGAGAGAGACAGAGAGAGACAGAGAGAGACAGAGAGACAGAGACAGAATCAATGTGAATGCATGTACATGAGTGTGAGCTTGCATGCATATGTGTATGTGTGAATGTATGTGTGTGAGTGTGAATGCCTGTGTGTGAATGTGTATGTGTGGGTATGTGAGTGTGAATGTGTATGCATGTGTTAACATGAGTGTATGAATGTGTATAGATCACATGTCTGTGTGAGTACATACATATGTGAGCCTGTGCGAATGTATGTGTAAGTATATGTGTGTAAGTGTACATGTGAGTGTGTGAATGCATGTAAGTGTGCATGTGTGTCTGTGGTATATTTGTAGGTGGTACATGCATGTGAGTGTATGGGTGGGTGTACCTGTGCACACATACAGAAAGAAGCTGCAGCAGGATGTCAGGCATCTATGAGCCTCTGCCTTTCTGCTTTGAGACAGGGCCTCTCTCTCCCTGAACTGGAAGCTTGCTGTTTCAGTTATGCTGGCGGGCTAGCAAGCTTTCAGGATCTGCAAGTCTCCGCCTCCAGGAGGCTGGGTTACCACAGCGTGTACAGCCATGCTCAACGTTTGGAACTCTGGGGAACTGAACTCAGAACCTCCCACTTGGCAGACCAAGCACTCTACCTGCTGAACCATCCCTCTAGCCCACATGTGAATGTTTTTTAATGTCATCGAGTTAGCTCAAAATGGCTTATGTAATCATCGCTACTTAGGTTTTGTCACAATTTAGGCAGCACAAGCTCAGGAGGGAGTTGAAGGCTGTTGAATGAACGAGTGAGTGAGTGAGTGAGTGAGGAGTTAAGTAGGTGGACCCCAGAGCTTGGAGCGTGCTGGGAGATTTTGGGATTGTGAAGCCAGGTCACAAACCACAGCCTGGAAGGTGGGCGGCTCCAGGCTTCTGCTCAGTCCCCTCACTCTGACAGGTCTGCAGAGTAATCCATGATGGTTTCCAAGCCTGACCTCCCCCGCCCCCACCCAAACTGCATCTGGGGCTTGCACTGACTCTGACTCAGGAGCTCCCCAAGGCCCTGACTAATTTTCTTGGGAGGTCAGTATGGGACAGAGCCACTGCTGGGAGGAAAACAGCAAGTTCTGCAGCAGAGAACCATGGCTGGATCTTGGCTGGGCATGGTGTGCCAGGAAGGGCAGCAAAAGGCCTGAGGAGAAGCCTGGCAGAAAAGGCTGTTCCACTCATCCTGAGATGAGCCACACGCTTCGGAAGTATCACGTTAAGGAGATGAATCACACACTGACTCAAGAGAGGGGGCGGCCGAGTTGTAAATCAGAGCAATGGCTTTTACTTGTCAGAAAGGTACAATAAATAACATCTCCTTGTGCCACTTAACAAACGAGAGTGGGAGGGAGAAAGGCAGGCCAAGCTCGCAGGAGGGCTGTGGAGTTATGAAGGCAGGGGCAGCCTCGGGGCTTTTTCAGGACACTCCAGTTACTACACACACACACACACACACACACACACACACACACACACACACACACACACCATGTTTTTTCTTCCAAGCGTCCAGAGCCCTGGGCTGTAAGAAAATGCCAGAGCTATCCAGTACTGGTCACTAGGTGAGTCCTGTTTTGTGAGCACAGTATTCTCTTGCTGGCAACATTGTGAATGGGGGGTTTCTTCTTTAGAACGGAAGGGGCTTGCCCAAAGCCCATAGAGGGCAAAGTTCTCTTGGGAAGAAAGGTGAATCCAAAATTGGTGTAAGTCACTGTCTTACCTGTGGGCTGCCAGGGCAAGTGGCTAGATGCCCAGGGTGACAGAAATGAGTTCTTCTAAATGACGTGTGTTGGGGGCTGGGGGCTATGGCCACAGTCTATTCTTGGATTTAGAATCAGACTCCTTGGGGTTTCTAGGACTTCAAAGTAGAAGGCTGCCTTGCATTGCTGGGAACAGGCAGAGAAAGATGGGGATTCTGGGTCAGGCAGGGGCACACAGCACGTGACCCACTCAGGCCTTGTTGCTCTGGGTAACTAGAACATTGAGAGGCAGCTCTGCTGCCAGAATAGTGTCTTTGGGGGAAGCCAAAGACCTGCTTCTCCTGCTAGTGATGCCCTGTGAGAGAGCCACTAGTTACCCATGGCTATGAAAATGTAGCTGGCCACATGTCCTTCTAAAGTACACAGTGGCTTTCAAGTGTTTAGTAGGGAACCAATAGTGTAAGCTTGGGTGAGTTTTCATATTGACCACGTAGAGAAGCAACACACACTTTAGGTATATTCCATTAAGGAAAATGTAGTATTGAAATTAGGTTCAAACAGTTCCTTCTACTCTTTTTAATGTGACTACCAGGACATTTAAAAGTATATATGTGGTATGCATCTGTGGCTCATGTTATGTCTCAACTGGGCAATCCAAGTGTGAGAGCTGGCACCCTACAGAGAACGCAACCACTCCTGACCCACAGTTCTGACACAGGCTAGTGGAAAGCTCACACACACACTCTGGGCATCTGCCCAGATTCGATGGAAACTTTCCAAACTGTAAGGGTTCAGGAGAGAATATAACCTCATGGACAGGTGTAATCCCACCTCTGGGGCACTTGACTGACAAGTGTGTGGCCTGGAGTCAGGCCTCTCACATTTCCCTATCTCCTCCACACCACTGTGTATGCAGAAAATGTTTTTTAGCATCCACCATCTTAGCACAGACAGGCTCATAAATAGAGGGGCAAGTGTATTTATTTGTATTTGGGTGTGTGTGTGTGTGTGTGTGTGTGTGTGTATCTGTCTCTGTGTGTATTTTTCTGTGTGTGTATATACATCTGTGTGTGTTTCTGTATAAGAGTGTGTATGTGTCTGTGTGAGTATCTGTGCCTGTGTGTGTTTCTGTATGTGTGTGTCTCTGTGTCTGTCTGTCTGTCTGTCTGCTGTCTGCCTGCCCCCCTCTCTTTGTATTTCTGTATGTGTATTATGTCTCTGTGTTTGTCTGTCTGTCTGCCTGCCCTCCCCCTCTGTGTGTATGTGTGTGTGTGTGTGTGTGTGTGTGTGTGTGTGTGTACAAGTGCCTAAACCTGTGAATCCAAGTGCAGAGGCCAGAGGTCAAGGTCAAGTGTCTTTCTCAATTACTGTCTCTCGCTGAATCTAAAACCTGCCACCTTAGCTAGACAGGCTGGCTGACCAGCAAGCCCTTGATCTGCCTGTCCTCAGACACAGAAAGGACTGAATTTACTTGGGCACTGGGAATCCAAACAACAAGACGTTGAACCATTTCCTCGGTCCCTAAGAGGGCACAGGCTGATACTCTCTGGAGGTATTTGAATAAACTCCATCAAAACTCTACAGCCTAAATAAAACCATACTAAACACCTGTCTCAGCAGAGACACATGGAAGAAACACAAATCAAGCCCCCCAAAGATTTGAACAACACTGATTTATTGACAGCAATCCTCCAAGAAGGCTATAGACAATATTCACATCAAGAAGGCTACAGAGCTCCGTAGACAATATTCACATCCTCGGTTGGCCTGGCTCTCACGGTCTCTGCTCCTTCCCAGACCCACTCTTTCCTTCCTGCACATCCTACCCTTGGCACCTGGAGCATCCCTCCTTCCACACCCCTTCTGGTTTGTAGAGAGCCAAGTCCTGCCTGAATAGGGATTGTTTGATAAGGGTACAGTCACATCAAGGACCACAGTGCGGCAGCCCCATGGGACTGGCAGCACTTTCCCTCCTGGTCCAAGTGTGAATATTGATAGTGTGTATAGTGTGCAAAAAACGCCTACTGTGCTCTCCACCTGGATGCTTACCACCTGCAGGCTGTTCCCTAGAGAGATGGCTCCTGCTAACCTACCTCGTAGTTCCACTGTATGCTAGAACTCTGGCTTCCTGTTCAACTCTGCTGTGCTTCAGGTGCGCTGAGCCTTTTGCTGCCTCAGTCAGTTCCCCAAAGCTGTGCAGATATAGAACCAATCGTCTCTGCCGATCATCCGATCATTCCCAGAAGCCCCTGAGTCCACTGAGGTGGTGAGGACTGGGGTAGCCACCATCTCCAAATTTCACATGCTCTAAGCAAGAAAACCTATAGGTTGGCATAACTTAATAGCCCCCTGGATCCACCATACACACTTAAGGGTTCTCCATGGCATTTTCTGTAACAGCAAGACACTAGAAACAACATAAACATCCAACAAGTGGTGTTGTTGAACAAATTCTGGCAACTCTGTTACACGAATAGACTTTTTTCTTCATTCATTTATTTATGCTGTGTGTGTGTGTGTGTGTGTGTGTGTGTGTGTGTGTGTGTGTGTGTGTGTGAGCATGCATGCCACAGTTCACATATGGAGGTCAAAGGACAATTTTCTGGGACATGTTCTCTTCTTCCACTATGTGGTTCCTGGGGAATTGAACTCAGGCTTGGCGGCAAGTTTCTTTACCCACTGAACCATCTTGCTGGCCCTCTGACCATCTGGGCATTGTCTGTGCACTGTCTGTGAACTTGCTGGTGGCCAGGAGGGCAAAGGCAGCCCACTTCTTTCTTCTGCTTCTCAGCCTATAGGGATGCCCAACTGACCACGGGCTGAGCCACAGCCTCAATAAGCCTGTATCCCTTTCTGGTACTTCTCAGTTCTGGAAACTCTGAGAAAAACTTGGATGCCCCTACTTCCCAGATGCCTGTCCTTCAAGACACTCTGTGGACCAGTATGACCCTCACACTCCCATCTCCTACTCCTAGAGGCCATTGCCTTGGGGGACATCAAAACCTTCCTGCTTGGTTCCCTTGTAGTCACACAGAGCCATGCCTGAGCTGGCTGAATTAGTCAGAGAATCCTGTTCCTCAGGTAGAGCTCAACTATTCTAGGTGGATCTAGCTGTGTGGTCTTCGGGTATTGCTCAAGTTCTCTGTGCCTTAGTTTCTACCTCTATAAAATGAGGAAAATAAAATACCAGCTTCCTAAAAATATTAGTATCATGAAATGATTTCGTGGGTGCAAAAACCCTGAGCCCAGCATTTGTTACCTATAGTGTTAGGAAGAGAAATCCAGCTTCTTGTTAATCAACTGAATTCATTTTAGTGCAACATAAAGGAAAATCCATGCCATTATAAACCTCAAGTCTTAGGTCAAGGGTAAGATTTTAAAAGTCGAAATACAGGGGCTAAAGAGATGGCTTGGAAGTCATGAGCATTTGCTGTCCTTGCAGAGGACTAGGTTCAGTCTCCTCACAACTCTGGAACTCCAGTGCTGGGGAACCTGGTGCTCTCTGTTGGCTTCTGCAGATACGAGACAAGCATGTGGTGCACAAACATATATGCACATATAAACAAACACTCATGCACATATAAACAAACAAACAAATATATTTAAGGGGGATTTGTTTAAATGCTGATATAGGCAACAGGTCCATGGAACATGGCTGGGAAGGGGAAGGTAGAAGATTGATTCAGACTGAAGCCTCAGCTTCATGGAAGAGAAACTCTAAAGAGAGGAGGCTCAGAGTGTCTAATGTCACAATGTAGTCAGCAGCTCACCTGGGACCAGATGGGGCCCACACCACCATGTCCTCCCAGTCATTCCAAGTTCTAACGCTCTCAGAGCCCGGGGGGAGCACCTTTGCAAGCACAGGGAAAGCAGCTCATCAGCACCTGGCTCGGCAGCAGACAGGGCCACATCACCACCCTCATCACCCGATTAGTAGAGTGAAGACTGCTACTCAGCAAATATCCTCATCGTCTGAGTCCATCCTAGCTGTGCGGCCTTGGGTGCACTGCATAACCTCTCGGAGCTCCTCTTCTGAAATCCACAAACCAAGACAATAGGTAAAAGATCTGGGACGATGTGGCTGCTTGAATAGAAATGGTTCCCATAGATTCAAGTGTTTGAATGCCTGGCCCATAGAGAGCAGCCCTATTAGGAGGTATGGCCTTGTTGGAGTAGGTGTGGCTTTGTAGGAAGAGGTCGGTCACTGTAGGAGTGAGCTTGGAGAGTAAGAAGGTCAAGTGTGGCCAGTGTGCACAGTCTGCTTCTGCTGCCTGAGAACCAAGACATAGAACTCTCGGCTCCATTTCCAGGTCCACGTCTGCCTACACATTGGCATGTTTCCGACCATGATAATAATGGACTAAACCTCTGAAACTATAAACCAGCCCCAAGTAAATGTTTTCCTTGTTAAGAGTTGCCATGGTCATGGTATCTCTTTATAGCAATAAAACCTTAAGATTGTTGGTGAGATGGCTCAGTGATTAACAACACTGGCTGCCTCTCTAGAGGACCTGGGTTCAATTTCCAGCATCCACACTATGGTTCACAACCATCTATAATGGGATCTGATGCCCTCTTCTGGCCTCCACAGGCATAACAAGTGGGTAGTGAATCAAGTGCAAAGAAGTACGTAGGAGAAATGAGGTCCCTCTTTTCCTTCCCCTAAGAGCAAGAGCAAAATATCCCCCAACCTGCACCTAGGAAAACCTACACAGCCTTTCATCATGGAATCTATGGGTCACATCCTCACTCCCAAGCCCTCAGTGGCCCTGTTTCTCGTTCCTACAAGCCTACAGGTTGAATGTGCAGCTTTGCTGTCTGCCTGATCCCCATCCACCTCATGTTCCCCTTGTTCCCATTAACACAATCTCTTCATTCTAACTCCTCACCACCCTCGTGGCTGAAACGTCACTGTCACAATAAGCTGAAACCTCAGACCTGATCGATGTTCCCCTGATGGTGTCCCTGTGACTCAATCTTGCCTACAGAACAAAGTCAGACTCTAACCACTGGCCATCATCTTTTGAAATTGGCTTAATTCTCCCTCTCTCACGAACACGGGTTTTTACACACACACACCCCACCCACACATGTGTACTCTCTCACACATATGGTCTACGCCTGTGACCTGTACACCTGCTGATCCTCTCCCAGAATGCTCTGCTCTCTCCTGGGAAACTCCTCTGGCTCGTTAGTACCTGGCTAAGCTGGAGCATTTTACTTTACAAACACACCCCTCCCCTCATTCCTTTACTAAGTCCATTTTCTTCCATTACTCAGTCTGGGCTCTACAATGTAACGGTAAAACATTGGCTGGAATAGTCGAGCAAGAATGCAGCTGGCAGCAAGTCACTTCCACCTTTCCCTGCTCCCTTCATGAAAGATGGACATGACAGGCAATGCTCCTGTAGTCACCTGAGAATGTGACGTGAATTCAGGATGAAAACCATGTTCTGTGACTGGAAGGGCCAAAAGAGAGAAGCGGCCTGGGATATTCCTGCCACTGTGGGATCACCATAGGCCATCTCTGGGCTAGCTCCCTTTGGTTCTTATGCAAGAGGAGAACATACACCATTATTTGCCTAAACTGATAATTTAGTTAGTCTTGTGGACACTCTTTGGCACAAACCCTCTTAGCTTTTGAGCCCCAACCTGAGGACACCCCCTCCCTGAAGCCTTTGCAGACATAATTCCCGCTAAACAGAATTCTCCTGCTACCCTCCCCTGTCCCCAGACCTCTACCAGGGAGAGTCGCTCAGCCTCCCTAGTCCGGGGCTGCTTGAGGCAGGGGTTTATCATTCTTCTTTCCAGCCCAGTACCAGATAACACATGCATAACTGATTCTGCTCAAGGAATATTCTATGACACAGGGCTGCATCTTCTTGGGAGTCTAGCCCAGGGACAAGGTCATGTCCCCTGCTGGTGAAAGTGGCCTCTCTCAAGAATGCAGCCTGGAGCTTCAGGACAAGTCCCAGTGTGTGAATGTGTAAATCATCTCCCTGCCAGCTCTTCTCTCTAGGACTCTTGAGTTCTGCCAGCCAAGGCCTGCCTGTCACTATCCATCCTTCTCAGGCCTCCTTCCCTTACCACCCTTAGCTGGCACTTACAGCCAGAGGTAAGAAGCTTCCGAAGTGCTGGGATAAACTCCCAGCTGCCACACGCCTGACACCTGTTCTCCCAGCAGCCACCGGCTGCCAAGACAATGAAGACAGCTGCCTGCCATGAGAGGACCCACGAGTGGGGAAGATGCAGTGGCTGTGCTAGTGCCCTAGGATCCTGGGGAGGCCTCTTTAGGAATAACCTTGACCTAGAGAATGGACATTTTCCAACAAGATTCAAAGCTACTCATGTCGGCTCAGACAGAATGATGGACACTGAAGATATGTAGGCAGAAGATCAAAGTGGAAGAAATGCCAGGAACACAGAGCAACATCAGTCATGTAGCTGCCTCTGAATATGTCACTTGCTTCCACCGAGCTCTGCAGAGCCCCTTGGGGAATGAGGATGTGCAGAGCAGGGAGAGTGGAAGGTTTGGGTGGCGTTTGGATTCTGCTTCTTCCGATGTGGATCATCACTCATGGAATTATAGAGGACAGTGTGTCAGCTACTTTCCTTGGCACTGTGACAAAATACTTTACAGAGTGACTTAGAGATGAGAGGTTTGGGTTGTGGTTCCAGATGATTTCAGTATTTCACGGATGTGCCTCATGTGGCTCCATCTGTGGCAGCAGGAGGTTGGTGAGGAAGCGGTGTTCACATTTTGGTTGCCCAGGAAGCAGAGAACTAGACCAGAACCAGAGACAGGCATAACCCCAGAAGCTCATTCCCTGGTATTCTATTTGGCTAGTTGGGCACCACATCTCAAAGGTTCTACAACCTTCCAAACACTGCCACCTGCTGGGGACTCAGTACTCAAAATATGAGCCTATGGGGAACATTTTAGATTCAGGCCACAGTAGAGGGCCCCAGTGTAATCTAGGGAAGAACTTCCCTTGTAACATAGCTGTCCCACAAGGGCTCTGATCCCACGTGCTGTGAAGCCATGGCACTGCAGAACCCACTCCACAGAGACCCCAGGTTGTGAGAGCTTGAAGCCTGCTTCCTAGTGTGGCTTCCTGGGGTCCCCTTGCCATGTAGTTGTGGAAAATCTAATTGCCTCTGATACCTTAGTTTTCTTTCTGGGTTTTTTCCCCTTCTCATGAAGGCTCTCTGTCTATTGAGAACACAGTTAGGATTAATTTATCAAATCTGGTGCTGAGACTGTTTCAAAGGTCCTTCTTTCAATATGCTTCACACAATGTTTTCTCTCTCCATTTCTGGGGTCTCAGTGTCCCAAAGATGTGCTATGAAAGTTCCTGTGGCCTCTTTACATGTGCACACACACACACACACACACACACACACACACACACACACACACACACACACGGGGTGGGGGGATTGGCTGTTTAACTGCAAGAAAGGCTGTTAGAGCAGGAAGAGCACTACAGCACTACACCACCATGGGCATGCAGTTCCCATCATGTCAGACATATCCATCCATCCTACCCACCCATCTATCCATTTACATCTTCATCTATCCACTCATCCATCCATATCCACCCACCCTCACACACACACACACACACACACACACACACACACACACACACACACACATTGAATATCTTATATTCTAGATAAAAATTTATGGAAACAGACGTAAAGAGATGGAAGAGGGGAAAGAGATGGAGAGAGAGAGGAGAGAGAGAGGGAGGGAGAGAAGAGAGAGGAGGAGAAGAGAGGAGAGAGAGAGAGAGAGAGAGAGAGAGAGACTGGAAAGAGCATGCCTGTGCTGTCCTTACCTGACACACACAATACATCTTTCTCTTTTGTCTCGTGGTTGAGTGGTTTCAGTTTGCACTATCAAAATTGAAGCATTTGGCTACAAATTGGTGACCTGGTTGGGGTATTTGCCTTGAAGGCTTTTGCAACTTTATTTCTGAAAGGAGAGGCAATGTAAGGACTGGGGACAAGCCCTTTCCCTGCTTAGGAAGGTCCTGGCTTACGAAGGGACAGTCTTCTTGGGGCCTCACCATCCTGCACACCTTCGTTTCTATGTGGACTTTGCAGCTGCCTCAAGCATTTTGTTCCAGAGTTTCCCTGAGGTGATGAATGTTTCGAGACTTTCATCAGTCAACTGAGGCTTAAAAACAGAGTGGAAAAGGATTGGTGAGACTGGAAAAGTATGGAACAGCTGGCCACATGTCTGAGGGTCCTGGTTCTCTTATTTGGAAGCTAAAATATAATCTGCAGCCAAGTGCAGGTTGCCCATCCTGAAAGGAAGGCTAGTTAGGAACACCTGAACATCAAAGTGTCAGAGGTCTGGGGGCCTGACATGAATATCCCCTGATTTTTGACAGTATAAAGTTTCAGATGCTGGGGCTGGAGAGGTGGCTCAGAGATTAAGAGGACTGGCTTCTCTTCCAGAGGTCCTGAGTTCAAATCCCAACAACCATATGACCACCTACAATGAGATCTGGTGCCCTCTTCTGACCTGCTGGTATCACACAAGCAGGCAGAACACTGTATATATAATAAATAAATAAATAAATAAATAAATAAATAAATAAATAAATAAATAAATAAATAATTTTTAAAAAGTCTCAGAGGCTGGAAAACATTTCTATCCTGCTGATCATACAGAGCCAGAGAGTGTAAGACACAAAAGATCTCACCCACAAATGCCTCCTCCTGTGGAGGACCAGGCCTTATGCTACTGCTGAAGAAAGTCAAATTATAAGGAACTTGAAGATGACTCAGTGGGTAAGATCATGAGGCCCTGAGTTAAAATCTCCAGCACTCATGTAAAAGGCCAGGCATAGCTGCATGTGCCTGTAACCCCAGTGTTGGGGGCAGAGACAAGGCAGACAGACGGCAGGAGAGTGCTGGCCAGCCAGCCTCGCTGAAGTAGTGAGCTACTTCAGTGAGAGACTCTGCTCTAAAAGAATATGGCAGCAAGCCAAAGGAAAAGTCACCTCTGCATGCTTGCACATGGGAACACGCATTCTCACCATACAGACTACAACACACATACACAAACACACACACACACACACACACACACACACACACACACACACACACACCTAAGCAGAACAAATGACTAAAGCAAAGGACTCAAGTTTTAGAGAAAGCAGAGCAGACGGCAGGGTCCTCCTAGGCGACCCTTACCGGCGTCCACAGTTGTTTTACTTGCATGACTTCCTAAAAGAGGAACGTAGGAGTGGAGATGTGCAACTATCTGATGCATCTGGACCAACTGCACTCTAGACATGGGGCCTGTCTGGATGCCTGTGTGTCTATATGCCCATACCCTCCCCATACATTCAGATTGAACAAGAATAGCAACAAAAAGAGCTTGCAGGCTTGGCAGGTGAGGTGTACGTCAGTATTTTAACCTGCCCTCCTGTTTGTTCATTAAGACAACCTCACTATGTAGCTCAGGGTGGTTGCTTGGATAGCCCACTTTCAAAGACCCTCCTTCCTCAGCCCCCAGATCACTGGGATCATAAGCATGAACCACCATGCCCAGGTTAGTTTGTCATCTAAGAAAATTATCACCCAGTTTTTTACATTTATTTACTTTTTATTTCTTTTGAGCATTGCTAGGGAAGGCTATTTAGACATTTTTAAAATTTTTGGAATAATTTTAGAATGTAGGAAAATCCCAGAGAGGTCCCATAGTCCCACCCCACCCCACTTCTCTACTGTGACTCCAGGTTTTATTTGGATTTTGATACCTTTTCCATGGAAGACTTCCCTCTATCCTGACATCCAAGCCAGGGTCTCATACTACACCGAATTGTCTCTGTGCTGTCCTCTGGCTGCTCATGGAAACCTTGGTGCATCTGAAGTGTCCTTGTGTGGTGTTCTGCGGGATGTCTCCCAGGCTGGGATTGGTTGAGGCGGGAGTTGTGGAGAAAGGATGTTTGAGAAGTGAAGACCCTCTCTCTTCCCATCATTCCCAGGGACACAGGCCTAGAACTGATAATGCTAACCGTGATGGTGGCTGAGGTGCTATCTGCCAGGATTATCAGCTATGATCAGGGTTAGCAGCCAGTGTTTAAGAGGAGGAGCTGTGGGCTCCATCTGCTGGAAGGGGAATAGTATGAGTATTCCCCGGAGTCTGTGTAGATCTGTGCTGCCTCCCTGTTGTATTTATTCAGTTACTCAAAACAAGATATAAAAATACAGCTTTGCAAATAACAAATCTAATGATTTATCTTGTGCTCAAATTGTTCAATCGTGGAGTGGGCTCTCTTTTTTCCGTCACGTTATCAGGCAGCTGGAGATGGCTCAGCTGATAATAGCACTTGCTGCTTTTGCAGAGCCGTGTTCCCAACATTTACATGGTAGGTCACAACCATTTATACCCTGTTCCAGGGGCTATGACGCCCTCTTCTGGTCTCTGCAGGTACTACATGCACATGGCATACAGACACATGAAGGCAAATACTCACATTCATAAAATACATCTTTAAAACAACAAAAACAAAACAAACAAACAGGCAGGTGAGGCATGCCTATAGTCACTGCAACTGGGGGATGGACGAAGGAGAGTCAGAAGTTCAAGGTCCTTCTCAGCTACAAAGTGGTAGTTCCCAGACCAGCCTGAGCTACATAAAACTCTGCCTGAGAAATCAATTAATTAACCAATTAACTTCTTAAATGAAAGAGAACTTCATGTAGGGAAATATTTGCAGTTTTAGAACCCAGAGTGGAGAGATATCCAGTCATAGCAGCCAAAGGCATTCCTCTGGGGAAATCTGGCATTTTTGCAAAAGCCTAGTAGAACAAAGGGTTTGTAATCAAAACAAATCTAGAAATATGTGAGTTGTATATTAGTCAGAGTTCTGTGAGAGGATCCACAGAGTGAATGTGTCTTAAAAAGAGAATTGATTGGATTGGCTTACACAGTGCAGCCTGGGTGGTCCAACAATGGCTCTCTGTGCCCCGAGAGGTTGAACACAGGAGCTGCACAGTCCATGAGGTCAGAAAACTCAGCCCTTCCAGTCTCCTGCTGAATGTCTACAGGATCCCTGGAGAACCAATGATGTTCAGTTCACACAAGAAAGCTCAAGAGTCAGGGTTCCAATGTCAGCAAAGGATGGCAGAAGCGGCAGCAGAGTAGATGCACTCACCAACATGGAGAGGAAGTGGGCAGGAAAAATAGTAACTTTGTCCCCAGACAGCCTCATACCTAAGCTACTGCTGGAAGGCACTATGTACTCTAGGGAGGGTTCTGCTTCTCAATTAATCTTTACTGGAAACGCCCTCATATATTCACATAAAGCTGTGCCTCTTAGGGACTGTAGTTGACAACCATAAGTTGACAACCAAGATTAAACAGCAAGATTAAGTTAGTTCAGAGTCAGCACTGAGGTCAAGGACCTTACTTCCCACAAATGCTTTCTTAGTTGTTTCCAGAAAAGCCCTTTGCATACGTGCTTCATTCTGGTGACCTGTGACCTGGTGACAGAGAGGCATCCACTCTGATGTTTGCATGGAGAAATCCTTCCTCGTCTGTCATCAGACACAGGGTATACTAAATGTCTCTGTCCAGAACCGAGATGCTCTTTACCCTGGTTTCCACAGAATGCGTCAGACCCCCTCATATCCTGCCCATCTTCCTAATGGCACATGCATTTCCCATATTTACTTGGCCATAGGTTCTTTGAGTCAGGAGGCATCTAGTATACCTGTCTTCTGAGTACCAAACCCAGAAAACTCTAGCCTTAGGATAAACTGAACTCCCCGAAAGTCTGCTAAAGCCATCCATTGTCTGCAGTCCACCTCCATTTTTCTGGATGATGCTGATGATAATGATGATGATGAAGATGATGATGATGCCCTTCTCCTTTCTCCTGACACTCTCCAGCTGTTGGCAGGCCCCTTAACAAGATGTCTGGTTGTGAACTGCAGTGGGTTTGTCTATGATGTTCTGTCTTCTCCAGTGCTTGTCCCCACTCTCCTCTGAGGTCAGCTGCCTTAGGATAACTAGGGCACACCAGTCTCTGTACTGCAGCATGTGGCCCATGCCTTGCTAGCATTTGTTTTTCTGGATTATAAATGTGAGTTCTTTGTTTCAATCCTTGGTCTCTCTCTCCTAGCTTAACTCTCACCAATTCCATGACAGACTCCCATTTTCCTCCCATATATTTCTTCTATTTTTCAAATTTGTAAAAGTTAGTTTTTGTTATTTGCAAAACAAACAAACAAAAACCCCTACCAACTTCATCACTCAGGAAAAAAAAAGACAATTTAAGGATGTTACTAGTCTAAGAGGTGTATGTTGAAAACAGCAAGGTCCCGTGGGCCAGTTCTCACAGGACTCAAGCTCAGAAGACCTCGACAGAAACCTCTAACTTGAATCAAGTGGTGCCTGAGGAGGGCACATAACCCTGTCCCAGAGCAGCCTGCATCCACCCAGAAGGCCAGGGCCCTCATTCCTTTTGGCAGCTGGTGGCAGCTGTGCTCTGCAAATAGCCTATCCCAGATCAGGGACATGCAGGGGCCCTGGCTTTGGTGGCTACACTCCTGATCCACTGTGACCTCTGTGTCTGCACTCCTGATCCACTGCATTCAGAACGTGTTCTCAGCAGTCATGTGCAAAGGCTTCCAGGAGGTTTGTTTGTTCTCTCAGAGCAAAGAAAGGTTGGGCTGAAGGACTAAGCAGTCCCAGGTGCTGGTCAACAATACTAAGGACTCCTTTCATCCACATATGGGTCTGCTTCTCTCCCCTGGAACCTGACTGGTCTTGAGTTTTTAATAGCTCAGAGAGTTTGGTGGAAGCCATGCTATGCCAGTATGCTCATGCTGTGAGAGCCCTAGAAGCTGCTCTGTCTTAGGTTTCCTAAGCCCACCACACTGTGGGGAAATCTGGTACGGATGGATGGTGGGTAAGAATCCATGTGGGGGTCACCAGGTGCTTCAGCTCAGAGCCAGCACCCAGACCAGAGGCATGTGGGTGGGACCTTCTTCCCTGTCCATTCCAGCTGAATACAGCTGTGGGGTGATCCAGTCTGGACCATCAGAGTGATCAGCCAGATCTGGGATCCATAAATGTCACAACTTCAGCCTACTGAGTTTGAGGCCATCTTCCTGTGGCACAAAGGAATGAAGAGAAATAAGATGAAGAGTCTGCAGTGAGCCCTACCTCGTTGGCTGTAGGGAACTCACGGAAGCGTGCTAGCACCCTCCTTACGAAGTCTGCAGAGCTCCCTGGGGGTTGTGGATGCAAGGACCACACGGAGCTGACAAGCATGACGGAATAGCTAAGGACGCATTCTGTGGTGGGTCAGAAGCTAAACCACAGAAGCCTGCCCCCTGCCTGCCACTGAGCTCAGCAGCAGCTGTTGCAGAACAGGGCTGGCACTGGCTGCTGGAGGTGAGAGGCTGGCTGGGCCCGGCCCTTTCCGCCTCCTCCATGAAGTTGCAGGCAGTCCCTTCCCTGAAACAAGGAAGAGATCAGCTCCCTTGCCTCTGTTCCTCTCCCCTCCCTTCCCCTACATTATCCACCCCTGAACCGTGACTGGGCAAAAGAGACTGTGATTAATGTGATCTGCACACTCATAATTACCAGGGGGAGTTAAACGATGGACCCAAAGAACTTCGTGTACAATGAAGGGGGGTAGGAAGACGCATGCCATTGAGATTTTCTTGGGTTTAAGAAAGGGAGACTAAAGTCCGAAGGTGCAGGGCCCCTCTCCTGACCCTCAAAGGAGGCAGAGACCTCAGGAGGAAGAGGTGAAGAGAGTCACGCAGACTTGATGCAGGGTAGGAGGATGGAAAAGCATGGTATGGGCTGGGAAGATGGCTGCTTGGGTAGAGGGCTTACTGTGCAAGTGAAGAGGCCAGAGTTCAAATCCCTAGTGCCAGTGTAAAAAGCTGGTCAGGCATGGCAGCTGTCTGTGATCCCAGAGTTCAGACGGCAGAGAGAGATGATGGTTGGGGCAAGCTGGCTACCTATACTTGTCTCATCAACGAGTCCCAGATGAGCCTTAGTAAATAATGAGGGAAGTTATTGAAGACGGCACTAAACTCTCAATCAACAAAACCTCCAGCTTCTATACTCAGGCCTACACACAAGTGCACACACCTTCACACATATGAGCACACATGTATATGAACATACACACCACACACACCATGCTCGCACCACATGCACCACATACACACACACATACACACCATATGCATACCATACACATATACACCATACTACATACCACACATACACACACACGCACCACATACATACACATCACACACATACACACCATACACAAATATGCACACCACACACATGCACATCACACACATACATAACACACACATATATGTACCACACACATACCGCACATCACACACCCATGCACACACTACATACACACACATACATATACACACACATACCACACACACACAATCTACACACAGACACCATACACATACCACACACATACACACACATACACACAGGCATACATACCACACACATACACATACCACACCACACCACACACACATGCATATACACACACCCCACACAAAGGCCCAATGGCAAGGAGCAAAAGCCCCCTCCCCTACCACAGGTAATTCCTTGGGAATCATCACTTTTGTTCCTCCCTGAGGTTTCCTCTCTCCCTCTTCCACAGTTTGCAGAGTGATCCTGTTCTGTCCTGTCCAGCCCCATGATGGCGCTAAGTAGAGAATTGACAATTTCAGAAGAGCTATTGAGTCTAAAGAATGCCTGTAGAACAGTAGATCTCAACCTGTGGTTCATGACCCTTTCTGGTCACATCAGTTACCCACATATCTGATATTTATGCTATGGTTTATAAAGTGGCAAAATTATAGTTATGAAATAGCAACAAAATAATTTTGCGTCTGCTAGTCACCAGGGCATGAGGAATGTATAAAAGGCTCACAGCATTAGGAAGGCTGAGAATCACTGCTCTACAGTGGCTCTAGCTGTAAGACTGCAGAGCCTCTAGCAAGAAGTTTATATAGGTGAGCATCAGGCATTGAGGAATATGCGATGAAAGACCTCAGGTCTCCATACCATAAAGTGCTTAGAGCCCGGATGCAGGCTAAAACCACTCTAAGCTACCAAGGATATGGGAGAGCCAGGCCACAAGGACGCCAAGCTTCTAGAAAGGTTTTTATTGCTTTAAACTGAATAGACAAAGGAGAGGGTTTACAGGTTCTGACGTGGGCATGTCAGAGAGTAGAGTGGGGTGAGAGGCAGGGGGAGAGGTAAGAGGTTTGGAAATGTGGAAGAGACCAGCATGACCTAGAGACCCCTCTGGGACCTCACCCTCAAGTTGCTCTGGGAGAAAGTGTCTATGAGCTTAAGCACTGCCTTCTCCTGGTTGGAGGGCTGAGCAGGTATACCTCCCTGTGAGTCACTCTGTCCTCTGACACAGGGCCACCGTTTCCCCTGCTGCTTAGGATGTATCCAAGTGGCTTGGAAAAACCATAGCTAGAGACCACAAGTTCATTCCCTTTCTAACCCTGCTGCTGACCAGCTGCCTTCCAAACCCGTCTGTCTACTGCAACTTCAATCAAAGGGGCAGGGGAGCGGGAGGCTGTGGTCAAGGGGTCTACACTGAACCCATGGTCCCTTATCAGTGAGAATGATAAATGTTAATTTAAGAAAAAGTAGGCTGTAAAATTGTAAAAACTGACAGTCATGTAGAAAGTGCCAATTAGCTGGAGGCTTCCTACTTTCCTCCCTTACATCCTTCCAGAAACCGATGGCTCTCCTCCAAGGACCAGCCTTGTGCTTTATTACCTGGCCCTCCATTATGAAATATCCCTCTGTATGACATGCGGCTAGTCTCCCGAGAATGGCAAGGGGGCAGGGGCACCATGAGAAGGAGTTCAACAGCCTGCACCATGCTAGTTGCCCACACACCGTGCTCGCTGACCACCCTGAGTGCCAGCCAGCAGGTGCCCAGACTGTGTGGATCCTGGCTCCCCTCTGGTCTTAGCAAAGAACAGAACTGACCCCAGGCAGAAATGTGAGTCCACCTCCTTTCAGGCCAGGCCAGAGCCAGGGCAGACCCAGACAGTGACAACACCGGTTTTATAACAAACAGGAAACCAGTTCACCAACCTCAAAAATAGAACAGACAAAACCCCCAAAATAGGAGGCTGTGAGCGTGGGGCGGCTCAGGTTTCTCCACTCGCTTCCTCATGGGTCACAGAGCATGTGCTGTTGTTTTCAATTTCATGAGAAAATGCCTGGGAGTGCCCTCATAGAGGTGACTTGGCAGAGTATGTGAGTTGAGACCAGGAGCCAGGCCGGCCAATCAGGTTTCTTGACCTTCCCAGGTTCCACCTCCTCAGGCCCTAGTCCAGCTACTGACAGTTCTGCCCACAAGGGCCACAGAAGCCCTGCCTTGTCCCTGGCATATAAACAAAGGCTCTCATATCCAGCATGATGTCTCCTTGTGGCCCCTTACCTGTGCAAAGTCATGTACCCTCAAACTACTTCCACAAGTCCCCAGAGACCCACTGGGCCATGCCATCCAAGGGCCATGCTGACAAGAGGCAGCAGGCGTGCCCTCCACTGGACCTTGACAAAGACATGGAGCTGGGCCCATGCTGTTTCCTTGGCCAAGAACACTATTCTTTGGCAGAGTTCCCTGAGAAGCATTCTTACTGGAAGGTCATGATTATTTCAGTGATGCCCTTAAGGACAATGCCACAGCATCCCCTGATGTGTGTCAGCTCTCAGCCTCTTAGCCTCTGCACCTAGGACACTTAGACCCCAGGGACGGGATAACTGCTAGGTGAGCCCGAACTGACTTACCTCCAGCAGGATTATGTCCCACCCTGCCCTGCCCTGTGACTCTCTTGTATTTCCCTGCTTTCCATGTTAACTTCCTTGTTAACTTCCTTTTCCTTTCATATAGAATGTACCTTCTCACATCTCTATCTGGAATAAGGTAAGAAAAGCATAAAGAACCAAGCAAGCCACTCCCACTTAGATCATACACACCTGACTTCTTCTCAGCCACTTGGCATGGGAAGGCTTCTCTCCTGCTGGTCCTCCAGGCTGTCTGTGCCTTCCTGGGGAAGTACACAGTTCTGCACCTTATCTGGTTTTTTGTTTGTTTGTTTGTTTGTTTGTTTGGTTGGTTGGTTGTTTTGTTTTGCCATCTCCTCCATCATGGAGAAGGCTCTAGGTGAAGACTAAGTGCTCATGTCCGCCACCCCCCATACTAGCTACTTAACTTCACCTCCATCTGCTTGGATAGCCGTCAAGATGGCCTTCGGGACAAGGAGGATGTGATGGAGCAGAGCCCAGAGCACAGCTACATGTAGGATGGAGGCAGAACTGACCCTGAACCCCAGTGTCCACACCTCATCCTGGGCTCCTGTATAGTCTCTCAGTCTGTGAAGCACAGCTCCCATGGAGAAAAGGGAAAGGAAGAGAGAAGGAAATTGATTCCTTTAGATCATCAAATAATTCACTGTGGAAGGCAGCTTCTTACACTATTTATGGCATTTTAAATGGCTCAATTCATAAAACTCAGTTCTTTGGAAAAATGCAGATGCATACAACTGTGGCATCCTCTGATAGGTCAGTTAGCGCAAATGCTTTACAAAATACAGCCAATCAAATCCTTGTGTTCCTTTCTTTCCTCCAGTGTTAGAGATAGAACTCAGAGCCTTTATCGTGCTAGGCAAGTACTCTACCACTGAACTGTATGCCTCAGTCCTTAACTTACTTCCCATCCTTACACACACACACACACACACACACCATACACACCATATACAAGTGCACACACATACAACCCCCACATACATACACAGGTACACACCCCACCACATATACATACCACACACATACTACATACACATGCACACACAGACATATGCATATACCCTACACCACACACATAACTCCAAATACATATGCACACACACACACCACACATAACCCCGAACACACACACACACACACACACACACACACACACACACACACTAATCTCTAGAAAGTGGGGACAGCATAAAATGCAACTGGAAGAGCTAATTTTGCAAGAAGTTTCCAGAAGAAAAGGAGGCCAACTATCCTGTCAAGCAGGGGCACACGTCAACCATGAGGCCAGTCTCACACCCAGCCCTCTAGTGTTCATAGCATTAGAGTACACATGATCTGACATATATAATAAGTCCATTTGGGATCTGATTGGCCAGATAATTTTAAACACCCCTATCTGATGCCAGGGATGTAAAGGAAAGAGACAGTGGGCTCTCTGGGTTTGGGTCCAGGTAACCTTGGACAAGTCTGGGAGTCGTCATCTGAGCATGTTTCCCCCCTGTGTAACCTAGGAAGGAACAACAGTTCCTCCCTCTCCTGTCACTTCCCAGAATTGCAATGAGGACAAAGTTAGCACAAGATGAATGTTTGGATAAGTTGCCTTGTCCCAGGCAAGAGGCCATGTCAGCCACAAAAGGCTTGAGAG
This sequence comes from Rattus rattus, assembly GCF_011064425.1. Classification (NCBI taxonomy): domain Eukaryota; kingdom Metazoa; phylum Chordata; class Mammalia; order Rodentia; family Muridae; genus Rattus; species Rattus rattus. The sequence continues at coordinate 37,072,267 of NC_046154.1, forward strand.
AAGAGGGATCCCCTCAAGGAGCAGCTATGGTATTGTGGGAAAGGGCTCATCTCTTTCTAGGCTGTCTTGCTTTGGGCCTTCAGGTACATGCCTGGAGACACCTGCTGGTTCCCAGATTCTAGTGCATTGTGGGATCCATGAACAAAGGGTAACAATCAGGTGAGTAGGAACAGTGCCCAGTGAGGGACAGAGGAGAACCCATGCCCCTACTGGAGCTCACCTCACTCTCCTTTCCAGAAGCTGCTCCTGTTTCCCAAACACCTCATTCTCCTACACTCCCTAGCCTGGATGCTGTCTGAAGGGCTTTCCCTCCTGTCTCCCTCTTACTGTGGATAGCCCAAACCTCGAGCACCTAGGCAGGGTCCCCCACCTGACTTTACCATGAGATAGACCATCCAAGAGCCTCCTGACCATTATTTCCACTCTGCACCTTCTCTCTGAGAGAGTATCACAGAGGTTGATCACTTTAGGGTTCACAGACCTGAGAATGAGACCCTACGATGCCACTCACACCTTTGGGGATCCTGGGCAAGTAACGGGGAAATCTCAGTTTTCCTCTGTGCTACATGGGGAAGGGTGGCCCTGGATCACATCACCTCACTCCGGAGGCTGTAAGGAAGACGGAAGGCATGTATTTCATCTGGCCTGGAGCTGGGCCAGAGAGGAGATACTTGCCTCCACAGGCCTTAGTAAGTGGACAGCTGTGCTTTCTTTCCACACTGCATCAGTGGGAGACAAACCTGCAGGACCACTGACCAGCCACAAGGGCCTGGGATGCAACATCCGAGCAGGAGTCAGACAAATGACATCTCTGTATCACCTTCACCTCCACCCCCAGATTATGTCTCTTAGAATTGCAGAGTGCATCATCTTGGGGTCACTGGGGCAATCCTAGGACTGCTGGGATTTCATTTCTTCTCTTCTGCCAATCCACCCATAACCTGCTCTCCTCCCACTCTCTAGTCATACTGCTCTTCTGTGCTCATCTGTGGAATGGGTACAGTAGACCCTCTTACCCATGGTGGACAGATGTGTTCCATGACACCCGCGGATGTCTGGCTTTCCTCTAGGCATGCCAGGCAGTGTTACCAGTACCAGAGCAGTTGGCCCTACTGTGCTTATGCTTTGTGGACTCTTCTCCATCACTTCTCTTGTAACCTGGGACTGTTTAAAAGTAAAATCAGAGTGACCTAAACCCAGCCCTGCAATGCCCCAGTTGTTGGTCTGTTAGGGCAGCCATTCGCTGGGTAACTAACAAGAGAGTAGGCACCATACACTGCTTGGATCCACTCGATGCATTGATGATTCGTGACCCAGGCAGGGCAGAGTAGGATGGCAAGAGATTTGTCAAGCTTCTCAGAATAGCATGCTATTTAAAATAAATGAATTGCTTACTTCTAGAATTCCCCACCTAAAATTTCAGATCATAGTTGAGCCAGAGGTAACTGAAACTAAAACTGGTTGGGGCAAGAGTGGGGAGGATATGACATTGCTCTTTGACTGGTTCCCCAATTAAAAGTGAAACACATTTATCAAAAAGCACGGCTCCCAGCTTCCGTCCATCAGGCTGCCACAGTGCTGACTCACTCTAAATGACAGGTGAGAAAGGGGCAGCATGGTTGGCATCCACAGGTTCAGGGGACAGAGGAGGGGACAACAGAGGAAGGGGATAAAGGTTCTTTCATTGAGACACCATCCCTACAGAACACTACAGAGCCCTTGCTCTCGGGCACGGCAGCAAACAGCGAGGGGCAGAGACTGCAAGAGCCTGGCATCTCACCTGGGGCAACATGTGACCCTCTGTGGTCCAGTGTGAGAAGAGCTGATTTTTTGGTTGAAAAATACATAGGAAAACCAAAGGAAGGCAATGAGGCCTATCCGGAGGAGTGGTCTAGAAGGAGTCTGTGATGTCTGTGACATCTGACCTGGGTCTGAACAGGGCATGTGTGGGGACTGGTCAGGAGGCAATGGGGACAGACTGTAGGTGCAAAGTTTGGGTGGAATGGGGGCACTCCAGTTGAGCAAGCCTGAGGAGGATGTACCGCCAAGGCCTCAGGTGTCTTCTTCACAACTCCAGCCAGAAATCACAGCTGCTCTAAGATCATGAAGGTTACAATCCTCATCCCAGCACAGGCTCATAGGGCATTTGCTGCATACTAGCCATTGTTTGCAGCATTTGATTGACATTACTACTTTGAGTCCTCATGATAAGTATGAGGTGAGACTACCCGTCCTTTGGTATATACTAGAGATTGCCTCCAGGACTCCAAGACACAATCCACAAGTCCTTCTAATCCCTTTCACAATGGCATAACATTTATGTCCTACACAAGCCTCCGTGGTCTAGGAAATCATCTTTAGATGACTTCTGTCAAATGCTGAGTGCATGCTATGTAAATGGTTGTTGGCTGTTTTTTCTTTTATGGAAAAAATGGGAAGAAAAGTAAGTCTGCACCTGTTCAGTATCAGTGTGATAGCTCCACCCCACCCCTGACTATTTTCTACCTGTGGGTGGCTAACTCTGGATGCAGAACTTTTGGATATAGACGGTCAGCTGGACTCTGGTTATCTTTGCTGTATACTTCAAGGAACTAGGCCCAGTGAGGGCAGGCAATCTACTCATGATCCAAACCATAGCAAAGGTAGAGCTTGAACCAGGCTGCAAGGCACGAGCCCCTAAGCATTTTTCCTGACTTCTCTGTTTCTATCTCTGTCTGTCTGTCTGGTTGTCTGTCTCATCTCTCTGTCTCTGTGTCTCTATTTCTCAGTTTCTCTATCTCTCTGAGAGTCTCTCTGCAGACCAAAGACTATCTTACCTGACCATTGTTCTTCCTGGTTACCTAATGGTGCAGCTCTTCAGTCTCTACCTCTCCCAGCTCCAGTCACACCTCCCACAAGCAGGGATCTATGTCTTTCCTGGGTGCATCCCTCAGGCTGGCCCCTGCACTTGATGATCCCACCAAATTGGCAGGCTCTGGATGGGGAGGAAGCCCACAGGCCAGTCTGGGCTGAGACCCAACAATTTGTTGACTTAATCAGGCAGATGTGGAAAAGGTGTTGTCATGGTGGCAAGGTTTCTATTCCAGGAGGCCAGGCCATAATTAAATGTCCTAACCCGCACACCTCCAATTACTGCACAAGAGCTGGTGTCCCGGCCAGTTAACTAGCAATTACAGAACCTTCCACCAAAACTCCAAACCACTTAGTAAAGGTCACTCCTGTTATTTTTTTTTTCAGATTTGGGGGCAGACGTGGGACGAGACTACTTCCCAGATTACAGGTGACACCTATTATCTAAAACAGGTTTCTTCCCATAGCAGACTGCAGCTGGCATTGCAGCTCACAGGCGTCAGTGGTGGCTGCTACAAGGACTCCTGTTGACAGCAGATCACTGCATGTCAGGTACTATGTCATGTGCCTACATAGGACACCACTCAATTCTTACAAAACTGGAGAATGGGTATTGCTCTTTCCATTTTATAAAGGAATAAGCACGGTCACATAGCTATGTCTAGAGGATTTGGAAGTTTTACTCAGGTCTATTTGCCTCTGAACAATAGCATGACTTAAAGCGAAGACATCTAGTCTGAAACTCAGAATAGGGCTGTTTCTATGCTCTTCAAGGACTACTGAGAAGTTTCAACATTCTTTGCTTCTGGCCTTTCCTTGAAGGCTTGATTGATGTGAGGGTCTCATCCAACTTCTGTAATGATCACCATGTTAGGGCAATGAGCCTTTCCCTTTGATTGCTGAAATAGACTTTTATATTAACAAGAGAGACTTGGGATGGATTAAAGACTCTAGGGGTTGGGGATTTAGCTCAGTGGTAGAGCGCTTGCCTAGCAAGCACAACGCCCTGGGTTCAGTCCCCAGCTCTGGAAAAAAAGAAAAGAAAAGAAAAGAAAAAAGAAAAAAAGAAAAAAAAGACTCTAAGGCCTGGTGAGAGAAATGACAGGTATCAAAGATACAGCCCTTACATTCCTACTTACTCTACAATGCTCCTGGCAGACATTACAAATCAACAGTAATGGACCAGGTCCTTTCTTAATGCAGGTGCTTCTTCTCATGGATTGAAATAGACCAGGAGATGCAGTTACTCCTCCCCCTTCCTTCTCACTGGCCTGTGGCAACTATAATTCCTACATGCAAATGTCTGCTGTGTGGCCTGACTCACAACTATTTCCTAATTTATGGATTTATGTTTTATAAAAACATCACATCAAACAGAATTTAGAAGTTTTCCAACCCACTCTTACAAATAGACTGAATGCCCCCATAGTCAGAGATATCCCTGAAAATCTAGAGTATAGGGTTAATTTGAGTGCATCCTCCCGGGCTCGTACAATAGATCCTCAACAAGCTTAAAGGAGATGAGCTTGGCAGAGTTGGGAGGGGGTGAAAGTGAGAGACTAAGGGAGAGGAAGGGCTCTGAGGACAAACTGCCAACATCACCAGCCCACCAGTATTCACACCTGCCTGGAGGCTGTCCCAAGCCTATAAATTAGTTTTCAGATGCCTTGTTCCAGAGGAGAAGTGTCCAAACATTATGCTCATCTGGTGAGGAGGATCTGCGTGCAATGTGCACACCAGATGCATGTGGGTGCATCTCCCCACACCATAACCGGGCTAACTCATTCCGGCTCCAGTGTTCAGGACCAAAAGCCAGTCACAGGCATTTCACAGCCAGGTCTCACCCTACGCTTCACAGCCAGTCTCCCAGCCACCCACGAGAGCTTGATAGGTTGGGTAATTGGAGAGACCCACGTGCACGTGGGTCTGGAAGAGCAGCAGTGGTCTTTGGCTCCTGAGCAGGATCTGGAGCTAGCCCTTGGGATTGCTCGTCCCAACAACTACATCACACCGAGTGTAAACAATGAGCTATCCGTTCTGTAGAAGAGAGCAAATGCCCACAGCATTTAAGTGTCAGGGCCTACAGCTTATTTTAGGACTCCCAACTAGAGGGGAGACAGGCACCAAATGCCTGTCCTGGAATCCTTGCTCCCAGTCCACCACCACCCCTCCCTGGAGTCTCCATCTAAGAGGAGCACACTATCCTTTGCAATCAGTGGCCACTTGGGTGTGGACTGGCACCATGCCAGCCTGCCAGCTCCAGCAAGAGGCTTAGCAAGTTGCTTGCCACAGCTTTTTGTGACCCCGTGGAGCTCTCCAGGGTGCTGACACTCATTCTTGTCCAGGGCAAGACAAGAACAGATTATTCAGAGTCCACCTATATGGTTGTATCCTTTAAAAACGGCTCACCATTGAACCATTTGTGCCATTTAAAAAGATTCTGTTGTCACTTTCCATCCCCATAAGTCTTTCTGAGAGGCCAGTTAGCCTCCATGGCACATGGGTTGTGGATTGTCTGAACAGCCATGTAGCTTTTGAAGTTACTGGATCTTCATCTTGGATCCTGCCTGCCCTACACCCTGTCCATGTCCCCTTCCCAGTCCCTGCCCATCAACACCAAATGTCCTGAATGACCTTTTTCAGTCCTTAGAGGGCTCTGCAGCTGGTTATTGATTTGTTTATCTCTCTCCCACTTGCCTGAGTCCTGAGCTGCTGCAGGGTCTGGCCAACTGGAGCACTGCCAGCCAGTCATCTGGACTGTCTTCCTCATGGTGGGGACAGTGGCCCCTGCTGGCCTCCCCTGAAGAACACATATCATTGTGAACTCCAAGATCTGTGCTTTCTGTTTGTTTGTTTGTTTGTTTGTTTGTTTACTTTGTTTAGGAAAAGAGTTGAGCAGTGACTGGGATATCCTCACCACCTCAGCCCATAGCATAGCATAACAATAGTGTATATTTTTAAAACTCACTTTGCTTTATTTTCAGGACCTCGAATGCATCTGTCTCGTTACAGATCATCTCTCTGCAAGGCTGTGCTGTCATTACCCCGTTCTCACGATAACAAAGGAGATGCTAGACTAAGGGAGGTAAAGGGGTGTGCACCCAAAGAGGTCTGTGACTCACCCCGGCAGCCAGTCCGATACGGCAAACCTACAGTGCACACACAGTTCAGGCCCCTCCAAAGAAGCGCCCCCTCATGATATGCTGTGGCTGCTGGGGAATGGCAAGATGCCAGGAGGAGATAAGAAATAGAAATTGGGAGGTAAAAATAAAGAAATAAGTGAGTCTTTTGTGGTGGGGGGAGCTAAAATAAATTCCTAAAAGAAGTTCAAATTCATGCAGTAGAAGCCACTGTACCCACAGAGATGGCTCCTTATCATTTCAGTTAGAGCTAGACATGCTTTGAGGACATGCATTAAGAGACCCAGAGAAACCCCTAAGTGCATACATTATAAAGAAGGGTGGCCATGGCCATCGGCCATTCAAAAAAGCTGAACAAACAAGCCCAGTCATTAAACTGTTTATTGCTTAGAATAGCAGTTCACAAGTCCATGGGGCTGCCCGGTTCCTCCTGTGGGGGTTGGGGGGTGGGGGAAGTACTCCTTCCCTTTGTACCGGCCCTTCACCCACAAAGGAGCACAAAGGTCAAATTCTGCAAAGACTGAAAATGGGCAGGTGTTTCACAGAAAGCCACAGACTGGAAATCAACCCAGCATGAGGCTGTCTGAGGAGACATGTGAATTCTGACTAACCAGCAGCCTTACGCTCCACTGTAACAAGTGGATCCAATCTGCATTGTGTTCCCATCTGGACACCTTATTTTCGGAGTGGTGGTGACAAGTTTGCCTAGGAAAGGAAATTAGCAAGTATCAAGACAAGACTGATCAGCAGGCCGTGGAGAGGGGACCTCAGATTGGCCATTTGTTTGAGAATCCAGCAGTCTAATAGCTCCCCACTTGCAGAATGGGAACACACTTCCCTTGGAGACACAATCTGAAGACAGATGAGCAAGGCTGTGCTGGGTTTCTGCTCCCCAGATACAGCCTATGGGATGATGCAGGGGCCCAGTGGCCCTAGAGCCACTCAGAGTGGAGTAGTTTCCTGGCCCTAAGTGAACTTAATCATGGCCACAAATACTCTGAGGCCTCTGAGAGTCTCCGAGCAGCTGTCTCCAGGCTCTGAGCCAAACCTTTCACTTTAGAGATGAGGACAGGCACTGAGGCTCTGTTTTTTTATGCCTGGTAAAACTATAAGAAGCTTTGCATCCGGTAATCCAAACCCTAATATAGAACTCCCTCCACCTGGCTCATATGGGGGACTCTGTTGAGCATGGCTTGTCTTCCTGATGCTATGGAAGCATTTCTGGTAAGGCAGCTGGAAAACAGTGGCTCCAGGCAATCTCCACCAGCTGGTCCTCTTCTCAAACACACGGAACAAGATACAGAGGCATAGAGGAGACTGCAGAGCCCATGAGCCCCATGCACTCTCTCCCAATCACTAACAGGGAATGAGGTGCTACTTCTCTCCCAAGACTCTGGTGAGCAGAAGCCACTGTGGAAACCTCCTCTTGGCTGCTGTCTATACAGACATCCTTCAGTATCCACAGGGGATTTGTTTCAGGGTTCCTATACCAGCACAGGAGAAGTCTCAAGTACCATATATAAAATGGTACAGTATTTGCTGTGTACCTCTCCACAATATACTTTAAATCATCTCCAGATTAGTATGCAACACAATGTAAATGTTATGCAGTCACCCACTATATATTACATGTGCAACTACATATGTGTGCATATATATGCATATATGGGTGCATGTATATGTATACATGTGTATGTATATGTCTATATACATACATGTTCATATATGTGTGTGTGCATGTATATCATGTGTATGTGTGATGTATATGTATATAGTCTGGCTAAGGAGTAATGACTAGAGAAAAGACAGAACATATTCAGTCCAGATACCTCACAATTATTTTTAAAATATTTTAGATTTGCAGATGGCTGAAATAATAGATATAGAACCTGAAGGTGTAGACAGCAAAACATGTATTTTTAAGAACCATAGCAGAAGCCTTCATCTCACAGGGACAGGGGTCTCTGATAATCATGAGAGACCATTAAAACAGCATCAAGTAGAGAACTCCATACACAATCTCTATTCCACAACATGAAGCATTTCCTTCTGGACCCCAGGCCTCAGCCCCAGGTTTGAACACCAGGTCTGCATGAACAGGGTGGAGGTCCTACAGCAAGGACCCCTCAGTGAGTGACAGTGCTGCCTATAGGCACAGTATGGGGTCATGTAGTAGAGGCAAATAGTTTCCTCCAGCCTTGGTGGCCTGAGCTTTCTCACCTAGGGCTCCAGTGCCTCCCTTCAGCTACCCACAGCTACCCTTGCCTGGAGTTCTCCAAAATGTCTGTTCCTCAATGCCACACCCAGTGTGCTCTCCAGTGAAAAATATTTTATTTCTCAACATTCTGGAGTTCTTGACCTTGCACACTAATTCTGCTGCCTGAGGGAGGTCCCCAGAAGGCATAAGAGTCAGGAAGACTGGCTCCCTCTCCTTTTTTTCTTTTTCTTTTTCTTTTTGTTTTTGGTTGTGTATGAAATCCAAGCCTCAATATGTCATGCCTCTGAGGCTTTGGAAAGCCAATGGCAGAGGCCAAAAAGAGAGAGCACCCCTTAGCCAGCACTCAGCACCACACACCAGGCCAGCACGGGCTCACATGAGCAAGCTCAAGTGCAGAACTTCAAGAGAACCTGGTTATGGGAGGGTAATCCCTGCCCCTGCCCCACTTTCGACTCATGGATCACAACTAACATCTCAAGGGACATTCAGGACCACCCTGGTGGTTAGTGTGCTCCCATTTCATAGATGAGGAAAGGCAAGCCCAAGAGGGTTGAGGGGAATGACCTGGAGTCACACAGCTGAGCCATGATTCACAAAACTAGAACTTGGTGGCAGTGCTCACTTTCCCGAGGCAGCTCCTCCCACCAGAATTCAGCTGGGAAGCTTACAGGACCTGGGCAAATTAGTTTTCCAGACTCTATTTCTAGTGAAATCTTGTCCTGCAATGTATTAACTTCCATTCCCTATGCCTCTCACGGCATGCTAATCTTATAATTATTATTCATGTGTCACTATGTGTACTGCAGGCTCATAGGAAAATTCTATTATGCATTAATATTTCCATCCCTTGGACATTACTGGGAGCAAAGACGTTAGTTCCCACTCTCAAAGGGGAAGCTACTTCTTTTTAAAAGCATTTCTTTCCATAAATCCATTCTTGCTTTTTTTTTTTCTTCCAAAAGCATTTATTGCCTAGTGCATACAGAATACTGTTCTGGGGTTTGGGGACACGGTAGTGACTGGGACAGAAAAGTTCCCTGCTAGGACAGAACCTAGCTGGAGCAGAGGACGTGGACAATAAACCCAGGAGAGAAATGAGTAAGACGGTTCCAGGGAAGAGATGATGTGGGACAATGAGGGAGGATTTGGGGGCAGGGGTAGCAGGAGACAACTGAGCTGCTCTCTGGTATGGGCCAGCTGCTATATGAAAGAAAGTTCCAGGCAGGAGAAACACGTGGGAAGTCTCTGCGATGGGTAAGGGCACGGGCGTGGCTAGCACTTGGACTCAGAGTTTTCCAAGGTGAGCACAGGCCAGGCCTAGAAGGCAATGGGAGGGACTTAGGTACATCATGTATTCAAGGCTGAGGGTGAAAATGGCTTTAAGTGTTAGCCACTGAAACCTCCACACCGAAGATATGGTCAGCCTGTGGGTTTCGATAGTGGGTTTCTTAAGAACTGAGAGATGAGTCAAGGTGACCATAGAGGCAGGGCCAGGGTCAGGAAGAGGAAGGATGCAGAGCCACCACTGATCTCAGGTCAGGCAGAGTCCTCTACACTAGAGACTCTCCAAAGCTCCCACGGGGAGCTCAGCTGCATGAACACATGCAGGTAATGAGGAAGAGAATGGTTGGTGCCAACACTGGGCGGAGTCTCAGGTGGCATCCACATAGCAGCTGCAGGCTCAGCTCCCCAACTGGCAAGGCAAGCAGCTAGACTTGTCTACTTCAAACCAAACCTAGAAGGCAAGGCTTTGTGAAGTAACCACAAACGCCATTCCTCCCTGTGGCATTCCTTAGCAATTTAAACTAGGCTCTTTCCTGTGTGTGTCTTCTGGGAGGCTGGGAGAAAGACAGACCAGCAGGCCTGCGCGTTCCTCACAGTGCCCTCTGGACTCATCTTGCCAGGGTTTGCTTCCACCAGCACTGGGCCCTGAGAGATCTCCTTTCCGGCTCATACACTAGCTCCAATAGGAAGCCTTGTGGAGACATCACCCATTTTCAGGCTGCGTCAATTAGTCTGAAGCACCCTTCTTTGCAGCATTTACTGCACTGTGTCTACTCCCCCTAATCCGTGAGCAAGGAGAGGACAGAGATGACCATCCGCCATGGCTGGCTGGAGCCATTCCAGCCCTTAGCACGGGGTAGCACAGGGTCGTTGGTGCTCAGCCCTTGCTGTTAAGCCCACTGCCAGCTGAAGAGTAGCTTGCGCTGCTCATGGTGGCAAAGCCGAGACTACGCACGCACGAGCTTCAGTGCACAGCTTCCACCATGAGGAATGGCCACATAATACAGCTAGGTCGGGAAGAGGGGGGTGGATTAGAGAAAGTCAAGCTGTGAGGGGAGGCTGCACAGACCATGCTGCAGAAATGAAGACAGGGCCTGCTGAGTGCCAAGGCTAAGCAGGGGAGGTGGGAAGACCAGACAAGTTTTGCATATTCAGCTAGAGCTGCCAGTGGGATCCCAGGTCATGGAGAGGACCTGTGGCTCCATGCTCCACTTAGACATTTGCTTAGTGACTGGTAATTGCAGCCAGGATGGCAACGGTGACCCCACACTAAAGTAGTTGGGATGAAATGGAGAGTCCTTTGAAATAACATGAACCCCACCCCCACCCCCCTTAAGCACCAACATGTCCTCTCCAGTGCCAGTGGGACATCAAACAAGGCACTTTCTGGGACACATCTTCCTTTCAAAGTATCCAAATGTGGCCTTGGCTGAGGATGGGGACCTGCCCTGATTCTCCCCTCCTGAGCTTAGTGACATTAGATTAGCATTACTGTCTGATGAAGGGTGATATGGGCTCTAGAGAGCCACACAGCCCAGGAGCCTGACCATGAGCCTGAGCACTACCCAGGGCCGAATTCTGGACACAGAAGTCCTGGTGAGCCATCAGAAAGCAACACTATATTTGACAGAAAAACAGTAGCCTGTGGGAATGGACCCTGTGCAGAGGGAAAATCCAAAGGACAGCCACAGCTACACACTGAAGAGGGCCCAGCTGTACCAGGAATTAGAAAAACAGCTTCAATGAGGCGCTACTGAATTTCTGTGGTAAATGGGGGCTGGGCAGGTTAATTAGAGAGCAGAAATTTTGGTCCCCCAATGGTGGGGAAAGCAATGTGTCAGGGCATGAAATTGTCTCCATGACCTAGAAAGTTCACTGCTGGATGAAAAACCCACAGAAATTTTCACAGGGCTCTCTCGGAGGCCACTGATGAAGAAATTCACACTGTCCCACGAAATCCAGCATTAAAGGCAACCTATCTGCTGGGGGTGGGGGAGCTGAGGTTACAGTGAAGTTATGAAGACCAGGCTGTCACCAGAAGCCATGTGCTAGATATGCTATTGCACGTCTGCTATTGCCTGGAGAAGGTTCACGTATGACACTGAATGGAAAGAAACGCAGCTGGTGGCATGTGACAGTGTTTTGCTGCAAGGGAAGGAACATGTCCAGCACACAAGCTCAACCCAGGAACTTGTAAATATCATTGCCCCACACCCACCCTTGCACATCACAGCTCTTCCCACACCCTCGTGACGACAATCTTCTGCTTACTCGATGGGGACCTCCCAGGTAACCCACACAGAAAAGGGAAGGAGACAGGTCCTGGGACAAGCTTAACTCTGGAGAGTAAAAAGACAGGAGGGTAGAGAGGTAAAGCCCAGCCTGGCTCACACAGTCAGTCCCTGCCTTGAATAAAACAATTCAAAATGAAACAAGTTAGTCAGCAAAACCTTGTCTGAAAATTGCTTGACAAAGGAGGCGGCTTGGGCTGAGGGGCCAGAGCTGCTTATCTCCATTTTACAGAGGCAGGAGCTGAGCTGGAAGAGACATTCAGAAATCTGCCTGTGGGCTCTCAGAAAGTAATTCGTTTCATATCTGACATTAAAATTGAGGCGACTGGAATTAGAGCCCATATTCTTTGCATGTTTGAGGATTTTCCTGGGTGCATGAGCGTGTGCACATGTATGTGCAGAACTCTCTTACAGACAGAAATGCCAGAGTAGAGTCAGGAGACTACATCATGCCCACCCCCAGCTCTAACTGCCCTTTGCCATTTAACCACAAAGCGGCATCACCCTCAGTAGCACAGATGTTTTCTGTGCCCACCCCAGACTTGCTCGGTCCCCCTAACGGATGTTATCTCTGAGTCAGCCGCTTCTCTCTCTGTCTTTATTCTCCATTTTGTGGTCTGTTTCTGAGCAGCTCCTTCTGACCTCCTTGTATTCACCCTCTCTCTTCTCTCCTAACTCACTCTTCTTTTCACACACAAACATTTATAGCTCCGAATTTCCCTCTCAGAACTGTTGGGGCCATTTTTAGCTAGTTTCAAAACGCTCCGTTTTCATTATCATTCGATTCATATGTATAATTTTAAAATTTCTTGTTTGGTTCATTAATTATTTATGAGATTTAAAATTTTTTTCTCTAACTTAGGAGCTGGAGAGATGGCTCAGCAGTTAAGAACATTTGTTGCTCTTACAGAGGACCTGGGTTTGGTCCTACGTGGTAGCTCACAGTCATCCATCACTCCCTTCCCAAGGGATCCAATACCTGCTTCTGGCCTCAGCGGGTACCAGACGCACACGTGATGCACACACTCACGTGGTGACAAAACACTCATACACATAAAAAATAAATTAACCTTTAACATCCGTCCATGTTCCTGATGATAATATCATTATTGAGACCAGTGATATGTTTGGTGGTTTCTGATTACTAGGTACCTATGCATTCAAATTCAAATGTTTTAAGTAATTATTTTATACTTAAGTATATATTTATACTTATTTATACTTGTCTTCGATTCTGTTTTAAGGGAAGCATAAGCCAAATAAACCCTCTCCTCCTCAAGTTGCTATGGTCAGGGTGTTCATCACAGCAACAGAAACCCTAACTAGGACAGTCCCTAAGGACACATTCTCAATGACCTGTTTCCTTCTGCTCAGCTACTTTCCTTATAAAGTCCCCAGGGGCTCCCCAAATAGGGACACCAGCTGGGGACCAAGCATGCAGCTCAGGAGCCTGTGAGAAGCATTTAATATCCAACTCTCCAATGGACAAGCATCTCCATATCTGGGCACATCGATGTAAAGAAGATACAGTAAAGTTGCTACATGAGAGGAGTGTCCCTACTTTACTAGAGTCTCTGGGGGCCACCTCTGCTGTGTGGGCCCTGCTGTAAGCCTTGGGTTATCTTAGTTCCATCTGATTCTCTCTATGCCATCTCTGTCTTGTTCATGGAAGCAGTCGTGTATCCTTTGCCTGCTGTGGCTAGAGTGTAGGTATTTCCCAAATGTGATCTTCTACTTTGCCTTTCTATAAGACTATAGACAAGACTATATAAGCTTCTCAGGGCTATGACAAACATCACAGCAGCTGTCTCAGAACATGAGAGCCCAAACCAGCTTCTCTGGGTAGTTCAGTTGAATCTCCCTGCTTGTGCTCACTCTGCACACACTGGAGTGTGAGTGAGAAATTAGCCACAGATTAATTACTGTCTTGTTGCTGTGGCAACATACCTGAAAGAGCAACTGAAGGAAGGAAAGTTTATCTTCCTCATGGTTTGAAGTTGCAGTTCACGATAGCAGGGATGCCGGGGTGGCAGGAGGCAGAAGCAGCTCGGAGTGATGAATGCTGGTTCTCAACTCCATTACTCCTCATCATGTAGTCTAGGACCCAAGCCCACGGAATGGGTCTGCCCATATTTGGGATGGGCCTTTTCACATCAATTGACGTAATCTAGATAACGGTACAGATATGCCCAGAGGCTCGGTGGTTCTGGATCCTATCAAGTTGACAGTTGAAATAAGCCATCACAACTACCCCTTCAGCCTTCTGTTTAGAGGGCTGCATTCAGTGCCTTCAAAACTCATGCCCACCATAGCCTCTCTTCAAAATAACCAGATCCCCTTGATGATCTATATCTGGCCCATGGTCATTACAGTCATACAGCTCGGCATCAGATATTTCCTTTGTAAACTGAACCTTTCAATGCAGCATCCGTGTGGGGAGTTCTGTCTCAATTGTACTTTGTAATGCTGCTCTTTATGCTTGACCATAAGGTATACCCAAATGTACCCAGAGTATAAGTTAGATGAACTCTGATGAGTGTCAGCAAAGCTTAAACTGTTTAAGTGCCCTCAAACCCTTTTTACTATAAGCTTAGTATGACTCAATATTTTCGTGCTACCTGACCCTCGTGCCCCCAACTTTGTGCTTTAAAAAGAGAGTATGTATTTATGTGTTCATGTGCTCATCCACTCCTTTCGCTGGTGTTATTTTCTTTTTCCTCTATGGTTTTAACTTCCTTCTTGCTAAAGTCTATTCTAAAATATGTCTTATTTCGTCCTTTTATTTCTATGGTAGGTTAGCTGGCTATAATGTTCTATCTTGACAGGGACTCCTTCTCAGGAACTCAGATAGAATGCCATAGGAATGATATTTATTATTGGATGTGAATACAGATATTCCTGTCCAGCTATTCATTTTTACTTTAGAAACAACTTGTTCCTCCTGTTATTTTGAGTTTCTTCTTTGTCTTCAATACCCTACAACATTACTACAATATGCTCAGTGTCTTCGATGGCTAAAATGTACTGGCCATTATTCATTTGTATATTGTTCTTCTTCTATATCCTCACATCTTTCCTTTGGGAGCTATAGGACAGGCATATTCTATAAACACTTCTTCCCATATATGGTATCTTTCTCTCCTTGGGTTACACTTTTGTTGACTTGATAATTTCTTCAGTTCCACTTTCTTGGAAATTTTTTCTGTGTCTTATCAGATAATTGATTCGGCTGCTGATTTTTAACTTAATTACATCCAGACATAAAAGTACTGACTTCACTTCCAGTAAAACTGAGTAAGATTCCCTTTTTATTTCTTTTAAAATAATGTGTGTGTGTGTGTGTGTGTGTGTGTGTGTGTGTGTGTGTGTGTGTGTGTATGTATGTGTAGGTCAGGGACAGCCTTTGGGAGCCAGTTCTCACCTTCCACTGTGGGGTCATCGGGCTTGTAAGGCAAGTGCTTTTACCCACTGAACCCTCTCACTGGCCCAAAGGTCAGTAAGTTTCTATCATGTTGACCCTCCTTCACTATATATTCATAAAACAAAATATAACAAACAATAGCCAAAAAAAAAGCATAAGGTGGACTCTGTGGCGAGCTGACATTCAGAAAATGTGGTTGATGGTGTGAGTCTCAAGGGTCTCATGGACGTGATGGCATCTTGAGGGACTCGTGCTGAACCTCCGGTCCCAACAAGAAATGAGGCAAAACCACAGAAGCCATGATGTCCAGCAGCATAACCCTAAATTTTGTGTAAAAATTCTCCTGAAATCTCTGAACCTTAAACTATGAATATGCAAACCAGGTTCCAAAATGTTTTCTTTAAAAAACTCAACAGATATTATCCAGATTGTTTCCCAGGAGACTGAGTTTTCAGCACCCAGAGAAGTGAAGAGCCTCTTGCAATGACAAGCAAAACCAGAGCACTGCACTGTTGGAAGGACATGAGAGAATCTGTGGTAGTTTATCCCTTACTTCCAGCACTTGAGATGCTGAAGCAGCAGAGTCACCAGGTGTTTGAGGCCAGCCAGGATTATAGAGAGAGCTCTGGGCTAGCTTTGGCTACATCCAAATCCCGCCAATAAAAAAAGAATATGGAGTTTCTACTGTAAAACATTCCAAATACCCATGACTTTTGACATATTTGTCAACTTACGAAGAAAAACTTAAACCAGGACCAAGACAATTAATCACCGAAGACCAACATAAAGATAACCCAACGACCAAAATTAACAGACAAGAATTTAAGAGTAGTTCTTATAACTACAGTCACTGATTATGATTCAAGGAAAAGAAGTTGACAATAATGAGGAGATGGAAAACATGAGCAAAGGAGCATGAACTGCAGGAGAAGAACATAATGACATTTTACACACACACACACACACACACACACCCCACACACACACACACACACACATTCACACACACACACACATGCACACACACACACACACACACACACACCACTCACATACACATGCACTCACACACACACACACACACACACACACAGACACACACACACCACACCCACACCACACACACACAGACAGAGACACACACACACACACACACACACTACAGACAATAACAATCGAGATTGATCGCTAGTCTCTGCATGTAACATACGACACCCCACATACACAAACACACACATCACACACACACACACACACCACACACACACACACACACACATACACATACCTGCACACACACACTCACACACACACTTATACACACACCCACACATTCACACACATACATATATAAATTATATATATGTATAAAATAAAATCATAAAGCACAGTATCTATAATATGGATTCATCGGACAAGCTTGACAGTATAAGAGAAACCTCAGAGGGAAGAGACACTGAATGCAAAGACAGGTCATTAGAATTTGTTAAATCCCGTGAACAGAGAGGGGAAAATGGCCAGCAAAGACAAAAGAACAAAAGTGATACAGGACTTAAGGAAAAAATTGTAAATCCAACCTCTGTATTAAGAATAAAGATGAACCAGGTGGGTAGAGAGATGACTCAGTGGTTAAGAGCACTCGTTGCTTTTTCTGAGGACCCAGGTTTAGTTTCCAGCCCTCACAACCATCAGTAACTCTGTTCCAGGGGACCTAGGGCCCTCTTCCAGCCTCTGTAGGCATCAGGCACACAAGTGGCATACAGATCTACATGCACGTAAAACGACCACCACATAAAATAAAAATAAATAAATCTTCTTTAAGAAGGCTACCCTGAAGCATGCTAAGTAAAAGAAATCAGACCTAAATCACATATTGTAGGCTCTTTCAAGTGACATAGCCTCAAACGGTGGGTTTACGGAGGCAGAAAGAAGGTCAGAGATTAACTAGGGCTAGGAATAGGAACAGAGATCAAAGACAGTGTGGCTAGAGGCACAGAGGCTTGGCTAGCTCACCACTGACCCTCTGCACCATAGCCCCAGAACACCCTGTCCATCCCTACAGCGCTCAGTAGTTACTGTAATTATCTGTTCAACACCAGCCTTTCCCTGGTAATTGATACTTTATTGAGGACAGATATATTTGCAAATTGTGTTTGGTAGAACCCCAAGTTCCAGCATGGTACCTAAATACCAGATCTGGGCTTCACAAATGCTTATTAAATGGAATCGAGGTTCTCTTTCTTGCTAGTGAGCCTTTTCAGTGAAGTGATGATTCCATATCTGTTCTTTTCTGCTGCTTCTTCACACAGCACGCGGCAGGACGCTGCACTCTCTCCCCTCTAGGCATGACTCTTGCTTGCACTGTTCTGCTCTTTGTGCTTCTGCGGTCAGTGGTTTCCTCTAAGCCTTCCCACCAGATCGTCCATTTTTCTCCGCTCGGTCTGCCCTGCTGTCTCCAGGTCTCCAGGTTGTGCAGTGGTACAAGCCACTTCCGTCTCTGGCCTTGGAGCCACTCCCTGTTCACCCACTCTTCATTACCTCATCTTTCCCTCTGGTCCTCTGAAGTCCATATTCTTGTGGCTTTTTCGATGCTACCCAAGAAGCTGGCTAAGAAAACTGTTCTCCGTAGAATGGAGTAAACGTTTCCCCAAATGTGCTGTGTTTCTTTTTACTATTAATATGTGTGTGTGTGTTTGTTTCACTTTTTTGGCATGGAAGCAGAAAAAATAAATCAGATTTTTTTTTTTTTTAGTCAAGATTTCTGTCTTGGTGCATTTGTGCTACTATTACAAAATACTTTAGACTGGACATTTTATAAACAACAGAAATATATTCCTTACAGTTTTGGATGCTAGGAAGCCCAAGATTAGGGTTCCAGACTATTCAACATCTAGTCAGGACTTGTTTCTCATAAATGCACCTTCTGTGCGAGTTTGGGGACGGAGCATTCATTCAGACTGGCATGTATACACTCATCTCTCCCCTTACCCACCCACTGCTTCATCTTTGATTCATAACTGAGCTTGTTATGCCTCATATGCTATGACTGTCTTCTCCTCAGGTGTTTCCTCACTATTTCCTTGGAAGAGGAAGTGGGGGATGGGTTCTGCAGCTCATACAGACGTTTTGGCTGGACCCAGGTCATGGAGCACCTCCATACACAGCTACTTGCTAAGCACTCTGCCCTAACTGTGTCTAGCTACCTACTCTAGACCATGTCTCTGCGTCAGCTCTACATCCAGCTTGTATGAAGTACTAGCCTAAGGATGCTCAGCTACTCTGATGTTACGTTGGTCACCTTCACTTCCATGTTACCGTCTGACATGGAATACCTTAAAATGACTACTATCTTTTCCATCCCAGTTCTGTGTTAGTAAAATGTAGGGCTCAGGACAGCCATCTCTGCCCCGTGCAGGGGCAGCATAGCTTAAGTGGGAGGATTCAGATGTCCTCACCCAGAGTCCCTTCTGTGAGACTTTACATTGCAGATGGGCTCCGGGCAAACCAAAGTGGGAACTGTAAGGTCCCAAAGAGTCTCAGAGCTGGCCCTTCCCCACATCCTATGGCCAAAATGAATCACAATGGTTCAAGGGCACTGACGGAAAGGCAGAGGATGCAGAGAAGGGGAGGGATCACAACCAACCATGCTGAAGGGCACTGCTGTCCTTTGTCTCCTGCTCATTGGCCTGCTCTTGAGTCTTGGAGATTATTTCCCATTGCATAATGGGACAAAGAAAGAACGCATTTAACCCTAGGGGAAGTTCCAGGGGATTCTTTTGTACTTTCTCCATTACCTGTATAATTACAGTCCTGGATTGACAGAGTAGGGTTTTAAGTCTCTCAAACTACTGGGCATCACACCCAACTGCTCTTCCTAGGAATGGGAGCTTCCAGTCCAAGCACCAGCCTGTCACAGCTCTACACTGCTTTGGACCTGCAAGGCTGAGGCTAATATTTAAAGAATATCCAGGACCCTTCCCCAGTTAGCATCCACACCTGTTCCTTGTTGTCTTTATTTCCTTTAGAATGTTCTACCCAAGCCTATGTTCTGTGATGAACAGTCTGAACTATGTCTCCCCTGAAATGTGTATGCTGACTCCATGCCCTCCTCCCACCATGGACTGTATCAAGAGTCTCTAGGAGGTAAGGTTCACTGACAGCAGAAGGATGGATTGTGGCCTTAAAGGGAAGGAACAAGGACTATTTTGATCACTTCTGACCATGTGAGGATCCAGCAAGAAGGTAGCCATTCACAAGTCAAGAAAGAGTCCTTCCCAGAATCCAGCCATTTCAGGCACCTGGATTTCAGAAGGTGTTTTTATCACTTCTCCATTGCTATGATAAAATACCTTGATTAAAAATAAGTAAATGAAGAGAGAAAAGGTTTTGGTTTTGGTTTTGGCTTATGATGCTACAGGAATACATTCTATCACAGTGGGAAAGACAGGGCAGCAGGCGAGACAGGGTAGGCAGCAGGAGTAGCGGGTTGCATGGTCATACTGAACCTGTATTCAGGAAGCAGAGGGTGAACAGGAATTACTCCAGGCTATAAAACTTCAAAGCTGCACCCAGTGACCCACTTTCTCCAGGGAGACCTCCTAAAGATGCCACGGCTTTCCCAGGCAGTATCACCAGCTGGGAAGCAAGTGTTCAAACATGTGAGCTTTTGGGGGACATCCCATAGTTAAACCATAACCAAAGGAAATAGGACTTACAGCCTCTAAAACTGTGGGGGAGACAGGCTTGCCGTGAACAGCCCAGCCTGCGGGTTTTCTTGAGCAGACTCACACATCTGTGGAAACATCTGTTCCGATCTCTTTAGAACTCTAAGATGCAGGTGCCAAAGTTGTTTCACAGATGAAGGAAACAATAGTTGCAGTGAGAGTAATGTGACCATGGTCACACAGGGAGTGGCAGATTGGAGCAAGGTCACCCGGCTCTAAAGCCCACATCGTGTCCAGCATGCTCCAGGCCTCCTGCACATTTCACAGTGTGCAGTCTGGGAAAGCAAGCAGTCCCCAGTGTCCTCTCGCATGGCTGGCTGGTCCTGCTCTGCCCCCGTCTCTGGCTGCCCTGTCCTTAGGCATGGCCTACTACAGTAGAAACATACAGAGCAGGAGTTCTGCAAGGCATGCACATTCCTTTCTGAGAAGCCCAATGAGCACAGGGTGTGTAGGCAGGAGGGGAGACAGCCGCTTTTGTCCCCCTCGGGTGTAACTGGGACTGTACAGCCTGGGTCATTCTAGGAGGGGCACTGGGACACCACGCTCTTCAGCTCCTGTAGCAACAAAAAGCACTGAAATCAAATTATTTTAAAAATCCATGCATCTGTGTCTCGTCATAGAGTCTGGTACCCTCTGTCTCTAAGTCACAGCTGAAGTAAGGGCTGGGGACTAACAGGTGAGGCAGGAGCACTGCCACTGAGGCGTCCCTTGAGACATTTCTACCAGCCCAGTTTCCTAGCTTAGACATTGCCAGGCAGTGCCAGGTCCTATCAGTAAGGGGATAAAAATGAAGGGAGTCTAAGAATGTGCCCAAGATTAACAGCCAGGATCCATCCCCAAGTCTCTTAGCTTTATGGCCCTGCTTTCCCTCTTCAAGAATCTCCAATACAGAGGGTGGCCATCATCTTTTCCTAACTGCTTCTTGAGTTATGCTCCATTGCTAGTTTTCACTGAGCATTCTCTTGCTTTATTCAAGGTCCTACAGCTTGATTGGTCTTGGAATGACAGCTGCATGGCTCAGGGGTTTAAGTCTATTCACCCTGGCAGGGGTCTGAGCACTCTGGGTCTTTAAGAAATGCACAATTGCAATATGGTGCATCTCCTGAGACACTTGGGCTGGGCTTTAGCGGAGACAGGGAGAAAGGCACCAGACACGCATAGGAATACAGTCTACTCAGTACTGGAGGAACAGTGCCAAGGTGTCAAGGTCACCGCATTTCACAGAGGAAATAGAACCTTGGAAGTTACTCATCTTTCAAAACACCATTCAGGGATGGAAACTGATACAACCTTTTTAAATTTGGCAATATATGTCAGGAGCCTAATAGTGCCTCTGACCCACTAACATGCTCCTTGGCATCTTTGCAATGAAATATACAGAAATAAGCTTCAAGAATATTCTGTTTATTGCAACACTGGTCACTGTTTTCCTTATAATGATCATTAAAGATAGCAAAAAAAAATACCTTAAATGACTGGTTAGGGAATGATTAACTAAATTATGGTATTTAAATACCAGATAATTGTAATGGCTCCCAATAATTGCTTTCAAGAAAAAAGTTGTAACTACATGGGAAAAATGCTCAAAATCCATCAAAAGAGAAATAAGAGACTCGCTTGATCAGTGGGTGTATAAACAGAAGAAAGGGTGCCAGCTTTAACAATAGCTACTGCTACATGGGGGCATAATAAGTCATCTTTCCTTCTGTATATTCACAGCATTAGTACTTCGATAAAAACAAGGGGAAAGCTATTGACTTCAGAACCATTTCAAGCAATCCCAGGCCAATCCCTGAACCAATCGTCAACATGCTCTGCCATGGCGTGCAGATCGAACCAGTAGTGAGTGAGCACACTCACCAGGCTGAGCCCATGGTAACAAAGCATGCACCCGACACGGGACCAACAGTGACCAGGCTCTGCCATGCCCTTGAAAGGTTGGGCCGATGCTGACTAAGTCCCTCCATGATCTAAGCAGCACATGGCCATGTTAACGCATTCATCTTTAACAGAGAACGTATTATGTCTGGGTCATGGATGAAGAATGTAAAGCTCAAAGGGGAGTGACCTCTTCCCCAGGCCTCGGGAACTCCACATGAGTTTGCTAGAGCTCTTTGCTCCAGCTAAAGCTCTCTCCTGACTCCACTGCACCACAGCAGTCGCCGAGAACATTTTAATGAGCAAAGTCATTGATAGCAGCTAAAACTTAAAAACGGCCCACTAGGGTTTTCTCCTCCGTTTTCTTTCTCTCCTCCTTTCCTCTTCCTTCTCCTCATTTAGACAAACGTTACCTTTAGTCTTTGTTTCACCTCTCACCCTCTTGGTCAGCATGCTGACACTCCCTCCCCACTGTCGGTGTGACCCATCACCCTAGGGTGACCAATCTCCTAGTTCCTGCAACTGAATGCCCGGTTCTAGATTAGTTGGCATTCTCATTGTTTCAAAGGACAGCTGAGGTCTCAAAGATGCCAAGGTGCTGCCGGCGGAAGCAAGTGGGCTGGGTGGTAGTGAAGGGCATTGCGGATCAGGCCACATGCATTGCCTCCATCCCACAGAGCAACTGTTTTCATCTTGGGCTGAATACTGGGTTGGTCTGGAAAAGAGACCAACCTCTAGTTCCAGATCTAGATAATTACATTTATAATACCCCAGGAATTAAATTGTTCTTGCTGAAACAACTCATGGTGCAGAATATGCCTTTCTCCCTATTTAAAAGAAAGATGCAAAGATGTTGCTAAGGATTCGATAGTGGCATTTCAATATTGAGGTAACCAATAGCCATCTAATTCTAATCTAATCAGCCAACTATCCCATGGCTGGTGAAGTCTGAACCCTAGAAGAGAACCTAACTACTGCTGGTTTCCTAAATTGGTGGGTATAATTGTTGACTGCATGCTAAATACTTATGCTCAAATGTTTGTGCACACAGATATGGGTAGCTCTCATCCATTATCAAAGAACTTCATTTTGTAGCAGACAGAGACAATCACAGAAATCCACAGCTGGCCAATATGTAGAAAACAACTGGCCATTTACTGACGATTTACAAACCCCTACATGAAAAGGTCAAGGAACATCATTGTGGTAGTTTGTATATGCTTGGCCCAGAGCATGGCACTATTTGAAGGTGTGGCCTTGTTGGAGGAAGCCTGTTACTGTGGGAATGGGCTTTAAGACCTTTGTCCTAGCTGTCTAGAGGCCAGTCTTCTCCTAGCAGTCTTCAGATGAAGATGTAGAACTCTCAGCTCCTTCAGTACCATGCCTGCCTGGATGCTGCCATGCTCCCACCTTGATGATAATGGACTGAACCTCTGAACCTGTAAGCCAGCCTCAATTAAATGCTGTCTTTATAAGAGTTGCCTTTGTCATGATGGTATCTGTTCCCAGCAGTAAAACCCTAAGACAATTGTAGCAAAGGATAGTGATGGGGACCGAGAGCCAGAGGATATATTCTGCTGTGAGGTAGTGAAATAGTATCTGGGAGCTGCCCCATACTGTCTCAACAATGAGTTACCTAGACCTGCACAGGGACAGTACCAGTTGGCCCATCAACATGGAGGGGTGGAATCTCACGAAGTCTGACCCCTAGGTGAAGAACAACAGGCAATTAACAGTTAACGAGAAAGAGAGATTCAGTGTTCCCCAGAGAGGAGCCCCTGACAAGTTGTTCAATTCTAGTTGGTCAGCCATAAACCTACACACATGTGAACAATATGCAATAGACTCAGCAGGCCCTGTTTATGCACACATGTGCACATATGTACATATTTTATTGCTTATTTTTATTTCTCATCCTTATGTTTGTCAAGGCAGAGTTACTGTGTACCTGTGGCTGTCCTAAAACTCACTCTACAGACCAAGCTGGGCTCCAACTCACTGAGATCTGCCTGCCTCTGCCTCCTGAGTGCTGGGAGGGAAGACGTGCAGCACCACCTCCAAGCAGTACATATTTATATTTATTTAATTAATAATTGAAGAAGTGTGAACGAGAGGAGTCAGGAAGGTAGAGGAGGAGCTGGATGGAGAGGGGAACTGAAAAAGATATAAATACAGTACTCATGTATGGAATTATAAACAAAAAATATAATTACAACTTCTCATAGTTTTCCATTCATGAAGTAGAATGGTAAATGATAGTACCCATCTTGTAGAGAAACAAAGAAGCCTGGGTAAATTAATTCACATATGGTTTTTAGAACAGTGCATAGCACAGAAATATGGCTCAATAAATATTAGCTATCATTATAACATTATTGATGCTGCTGTCGCCGTCATTACTGGAGAATTGGAGACAATTTCTCTCCCCCTTTACTTCTTCCTCCTCCCACACGCTAATCAAATGAGCATATTGAACTCCACGGCCTCTGCCCGTCAGGTAAGGGTGGATGCACTCAGGTACAAAGCTTACTCAGGTACTGACCTCCTGGATTTGAGAGCTGAAGAGTGCCAACCACAGACGTGATTTGCTGCAGTTTCCTGACTGGAATTTCTACGTGGATATGTTTGATTGTCACTATCTACTGTGCCTCCCCCCACGCCCCACATCAAAGTCCTGTAAACGCCAACATGGGAAATCTGCCTGATTCATTTCTGCCCATGTCATGGAAATCAGCATTTTCAGATGAGGCAAACAAAATTAAAATAAAGACACTTAATGTCTTCAAGAAGAGTCCTGACAGCACTTTCTTGGGGCCCTGGTGAGGGCTGTGGGGGAGGCATGTGTACTCAGAGACACCCCCTCCCCTTCTCCCAGCACCCAGTGCTCAGCTTCAGGCCCTGCCCAGGATGAGGACAGAGATCTGGCCCCTTTGCCTTGGGTGACTTTTACCAACATTCATCCTTTCTCTCTTTACAGGACAGGACATGTGAAGGAGGCCTGGCAGCTTTGATGGTGTCCATTGACCCTAGAGTGCATGGTTTTCCACAGAAGTTTCTCAAACTCCGATTGAACTATGAAATGTCATCCGTGAGCCCACACTGTCAGCTATTGGGAAATATTCTGGAAAGCCAAGATAGAGTAACAGGAGGAATGATGGAATGCTGGAGCTGTCCAAGTTCCTAATGGTCGTTATATTCAGCCACCTCATTCTGCCGATGAGGAAACAGGAGCTCAGAGGGGTCACCCAGCTGGCTAATGGTAGAAACAGCTGGGTGGGAGGGGGCCTGTACTGGCTTGCTTTCTGCTCCTGTGATAAGCGCCATGATCTGAAAGCCACTTGGAGAGGAAAGGATTGCTTGGCTTATACACGTACTCACAGACCATCATGAGGGGAGTCAGGGCAGGAACACACGCACAAGTGAAGGCATGCTGCTTACTGGCTTGCTCTCCAGGGCTTTCTCCGTCTGCCTTCTATTTATAGTTTTTATATAACCCAGGACCACCTGCCCAGGGATGGCACAACCTACAGTAGCTGGGCCCTTCCACAGCAGTCATTAATCAAGAAAGTGTCCCCACAGACGTGCTCGCAGGCCAGTCTAATTCCTCAGTTGAGGTTCCCTCTTCCCATGCACCTTCAGTTTGTGTCAATTTGACAAAACCTATCCAGCACAGGTTCACTCTCAGCTCCCAGCTTCCTGCTGGGGATGTGTGCACAGAATCCCATTTACTCATTCCAAAATATTGAAGAGCTTGCACTGCAGGGTGCTTGGAGCCAGGGACACAGTGCTATGCAGCACAGCTTAGGGGTTTACATCCTGGTGGGGGCAGGAAAAGGCCAGTATCTCTCTCGGGCAGCAGACTGGATGTGCTGTGCCCAGACTCTAATACAAACTGAAAGGTTGGAGAGCTTACTGTAGGAATAGGGAAATGGTGGAAGCGGGTCACTAGGGGTGGATCTTTGAAGGCCAAGGACTCTCCCTCTCCCCATTCTCTGGGATTCTACGACATCTACCACCATCACTTATAGAAGGAGCCATTCCACCCAGCCTCCTCCATGATGGACTGAAAAGACAAAAGAAATCTTTGTTCCCTTTAAGTTGTCTCTGTGGAACATTTGGCCAAAATGATGTAAATGTAACATAAATGGCTGTTGCCTTTTGAGGATCCACCTACACGTCTCAGTCAGTCCATAAAACAAAAACACCAACCCAACAAAACACCATCCCAGATGGAACTGGAAGCAAGAGCAGTGTCTAATCCCAGAGGAGAAAAAAACCAGTGTCTGCTCACAGCAACTTTAGCTAAGGCAAAATTGAAACTACCTTTTCTCAAAAAGAGTGTCACTTGCTGTGTGACATTGTCAAGTTTCACTACCTCTCTGAGCCTCCATTTCTTGGTGCCCACAAGGGTGCCACACTTAGCCCGTGGGTTCCTCACCATGAGCTTCAGGGTCCACAGAGGGCAAAGTGGAGCCCATTTCAAAGCCTTTGACCTCTTTTGCTCAAGGTCCCAACGCAAAGCAGTCTCCGACTGGTTCTGTGTATCAAAGCATAAATGAATGTTCTCGGTAGATGCTCACTGCACATAACTTTACTAAGCAGGCATGGGATCCTGCAGCACAAACTGCTTTCAGTTTAAGCACCAGGTCCTTTGAGAAGCCTCTGTCCCGGCACACGACAGTGGGCCACTCCTGTGTTCTCATGGCAACTCCTGCATAAGTTTCCCATAGGAAAGTCCCAGAGGTTGGCACTAAGGAGTCCAGTGCCTGAGTGTGAGCATGCTAGACATATGAACACTCAGAGATGCAACCCATCCAGAGCCCTGACTTAACAGGTACCGCCGGGGGCAGAACCTGGGGGGAAGGGGTGGGGATGCATGGCTAACTTGTTTCCCAGATCCCAGGAAGGGTTACCTCTACCCTGCTGAGTTTCATAAATGCCCGGTGCCTAGCCTAGGTGCAAATGAATGGCTTTGCCAGCTTTCTACACGTGCCCCGACTTTGTTCCTGTCCTATTCTCAAGAGGGTCCACAATGATGCTCTGCCTTAGTGACCACTAGCTATGGTCAATGTAATCTCTATCTATCTATCTATCTATCTATCTATCTATCTATCTATCTATCTATCTATCTCTCTATCTCTCTCTCTCTCTCAGAATTTTATATATGAATATATATATTGATGAAATCCACCATTAACTTCCCCCCAACTACTCTCAGAACCCATTTAGTACACCATATATTTGAGTTATATCAAACTGCTACTGTCTGGGATGCTTTCTCCCCACTAGATCATGCCAGAAGGTGCTGGGGTAGGCATGGGGGAATCATTAGCAATCTTAAATAGCTGTGAACCTGGACTGGAGAGATGGCTCAGCGGTGAAGAGCACTGACTACTCTTCCAGAGGTCCTGAGTTCAATTCTCAGCAACCACATGGTGGCTCACAACCATCTGTAATGAGATCTGATGCCCTCTTCTGGTGTGTCTGAAGAAAGCAACAGTGTATTCATACACATAAAGTAAATAAATAAATCTTTAAAAAAAATAGCTGTGAACCCTCTGAGCTACAGTAACAACCAGCCCGTTGGTGAAATGATGACACAAGTGTTTTGGGAGCAACCAACTGCTTTCAGGTTGGATTTAAGACTTGCTCCATAAGATAGAATTCATGTCTGGTGCTGTTAATAGGGCCAAGAACCCACGCTGGGAGGTCATTAGGCCCCTGTGGACAACTTACTGCCTTTACTCAGCTAGATGGACACAATATTAAGCTGTACCCTAAACACTTCTCTTTCTACCCATAAGTTAGTGCAGCCCTGAACCCTCCTCAGACAGGCTTTCTCTTTGTCGTAGGTGGTCATTCCTTACAGAGACTCACAACCGTTCAAGATGCAGAGAGTGTGACGCTGTGGAGCGTTCAGCCCTCACTGGGACGTCTGCATCATCTCCCTCCCCCTCAGGCTTAGGGATCATTACAGAAAAGGGGGTAGACCAACTGTAGATCAACACAATCTAAATTCAGTGCAAACCCCAGTGTTTCAGTCACAGCGTCCACATCCCCAGCAGTGCTGGTACAGGAGGCTTCTGTCACCACAGAAGGTCCAGAGTGCAGCCCTGGGCAAGCTGTCTGTTGCCTCTGTTTTCATCTCTGCATCAGCGGCCACCATTCCCAGCTTTAACGCTTGTTCCCAAAGAGCCTACACCAGATTGGAAGGTGCCTTAAGGCCACACCCACCCAGAACCCAGACTGTGACCTTATTTGAAAACAGGGGCTTTGCAGATATAATTGATTAAGTTAAGGTGACCCTGGAGAGGAGTTAGTCCCAGTCTAACATGACTGAGCCCTTGTAATTAAGTAGAAGTCACACATACACATACATATAAAAAGAAAGCCTGTGATCAAAGAGACGGTGATGTGGCTATAAGCTAAGGACCAGGAAGGATGGACAGCAGCCACCAGAAGCTACCAAGAGGCCTGGGAAGACCCTTCTCTGCCCTCACTAATGCCCTGATTTCAGACCCCTAGCTTCCGAAGCTGTGATGAAATAAACTGTTCTTTTACGTGACCTCTCCTTATAACAATTTGTTGCAGTAGTTTCAGGGTATAATGAGGGCTGTGCCCTAGGATCCCTTGAAGTCACCTTGGTCCTGGGATATTAATCTGCTTCAGATATTAACCTCTAGGCAGGGAAACCCACAGAAGCCAATGGGTCTCTGGCTGCACTGCTCAGTGAGTGGGTGGAAACCAGGCATGCTGAGCTGACAGTGCTGCCCAAGGAGAAGCCAGAAGAGTCCAACGAGCCTGCAAAGACTTCCACTTTCTATCCTTCCCCTGCCAAGACAGAATCAAATGTTCCCAGTCAAAGGCATGCCCCAAGCTTCCCAGGCAGTGGCGACCCAGTGGGGCTAGGAACTGAGTTTATCAGATTGCTAAATCAAGGGCTCTCAGGAAGCTGGGAGACACCCACCTTCTCACTAGTAGCAGTGTTGGCACAGCTCGTGGATATGACCGGATCCATGCTGGACATGGAACCAGACCGTGTTGCCACCTACAAACCTCTACTTCCAGTGCCCACACAGTGTACCTGTGCACCGCAGCCTTTGGACGAAGGCTGTGGCATGATCTCCTTTACTCATAAGGTACACTCCCAGAATGTTCCCTCTCAAATGCCTTCCTACCCAACTCCTCCAGGATCCCACCACAATCCCAAACAGAGAGCAAATATCTGGGAATTTAAGTTTTATTGAGTGGATTCTTTAAGGAAGAAGCAAGCATGTTTGTCACAAGATGTCATAAACAGAGCAGAGCCCCAGAGTTGAACACTGAGCCCGGCCTTCCCCAGCCTCTTGCTCTGTTCATACAGAACTGAGCCGTCCCATGCTGTTGTCTGAATGGGAAATGTCTCCATACATTTGTGTGTTGAATACCTGGTCCCCAGCCAGTGGCACTAACAGAGGGCTGTGAGCCATTAGGGCTGGGCCTTGGGGTTTGATAGTCAGTCCCCACTTCCTGTCTGACTTCTGCTTCCTTCCTGCAGACATAATGTAACCAGTTGCCTTACCCACCTGATGCCAAGGGTTCCCTGCCCTGATGGGCCCTATCCTCTCAGATTGGGCGTCAAAATAAATCCTTTTTCCCTTAAGTTGTTTCTTGTTGGATACTCAGTCACAGCAATGATAACATACATGTCCCACCCACTGTCTCTGCCTCACCTCTGACAGAACTTATCTTCCACAAAATTTATCAGAATCCCCCCAACTCCCCACACCCTTTATTTTGATGGGTTTTGAAACAGGGTTTCTCTGTGTTGCCCAAGCTGACCTTAAACTTGCCATCCTCTTTCCTTAGTTGCCCAAGTGCTATATTATAGATTGTGAGCCACAATACTAGGGGCTCTTGCCATATTAAAATAGGAAAGTAGACAGGCGCTGCTCTTCCTGAAGCCAGAAGAAAGCAGGCTAACAGAAGCTGCCCTTCTTCACATCCCTTATCAGCTACACGAACAAGCTATCCAACATTCTGAGCCTTGACTCCCTCACACGAACATGAAGGGCCTCTAGTGAGGTCAGTAGAATGTGGCTGAGAAGTTGATACATCCTATGGTCCTTATGTTAGCAGCTAATGACACTGAACCATGTGCCTGGTATGTTGTTAGCACCCAATTAACAAGAAATTGTGTTGTCATTTCTAAAGTAATACTAAGCAAAGCCAGACTCCCAGTGTCATAAAAGTCAGAATCCTTGTGGTACGGGCCTATAATCCCAGCAACACTAGAAGCTAACACAGGAGGGTCGCAAATTCGAGGCCAGCCTGAGTCATAAACTGAGTTCAAAGCCAATCTGAGAAATTTTAGGGAGAATCTACTTCAAGATCAAGAAAATAAAGAGAAGACTTGGGGCATGGCTCAGTGGTAAAACACAGGCCTGGCATGAGTGAGGCCCAGGTTTTAATCCCTGGAATAAAAAAACAAACAAACAAACAAAAAACCCCACTATCACCAAAATGTATCATAATGGAGGCAACCTTATAACTGCCCTCCCAGTTTACATTTCTCAGGGAAGGGGAGCCAGGCATCTGTATTCCCACAAGGTAGCCACAGTGTAGGTTGGTGCACCCATTCCCTGCTATGCAGTTATGGCCCCCTACAGGTTCCTGGTTTCACTACTATGGGAGGACTGACCTCTCCATTACCCAGTAATGCTACCCTCCCCTTTCCCCTTCAGGGAGCCATGGTGGGGAAGCTGCAAGGGCCCCACAGTCTCCCTGAGTCTCGCTGAGAATGTGGGAGGAACCCGACCTAATCCATTCTCCTGCCCAAGACAAAAGAGGAGAAGAAAAGATCCCATCCGACCCTGGCACACTCAGATGCCCTTGCGTTTGCTTTTGAGGCTTTCTGATCCGGTGGCAATGTCAGCCCTGCCTTCCTTGGTAGAGTTTCAGGGCGGCCCTCAGACCAGCTGACTCGTCATCTGCCACTACACCCAAGTGCCTGGCACAGACCTGTAGTGACATGAGACTCGGTCGGTCTCTGTAGCTCTCCAGAACGGGGCTTCAGTGGAGGGCTGTGCTTTTGTTTCAAATAAAAGGTCTTTCTTTGCATGCAAAAGCATTCACCCTGGAAAGTGTTGCTGTAGGGACAGAAGGCAGGAGCAAGTCTCCATGTCCCTTCTGAGCATGTCAACATCCTCCATGTGAAGCACTAAGAGGCATAGCACAGCCACAGCAAGTCCCCAAACTTTACAGCATATGCGCCTCTCCAGCATGGATCCACTCCACGGCACGTTGTTAAAGTGATAAGTAGTGATAGACTTGCCATGAATATTCCAGATAAAATCTCTCTCCACAACAGTTGATGGAGACAAAGGGTGTCACAGGAAATGGAAGAAAATGAAAGGGTGTGTGTGTGTGTGTGTGTGTGTGTGTGTGTGTGTGTGTGTGTGTTTCAATAAATGAAACATCCAGAATGTCAGTGGCAGGTGCAGGGTGCATGCATTTCCCCCTTAAACCTCAGGGAGCCCAATCCTGTTCCTATAAACCCCAGTGAGAATAGGGAGGACAAATTCTGGAAGCTGCCCTTCTGTTGCTCTGTGAACAACACTTAAGGATGCTTAAAGATGGAAGGTCAAGAGAACAGAGCCATGGAGGGATAGGCCAGAGTAGCAACAAGCAAGCTCCCTTGCTCCCTAAAAGAAAATGAGAAAAGGCTTCTGTATGGGGTCAGCATTTTCTCCCAGCAAAAATTGTTTGCAAAGGCTGCACGTGATCACCCCTCCCACACTCCCAGGGATCAATAGACAGAGCTGAAGACCCCAGCATCCAAACAGGAAGCAGAAAAAGATGAAGAGAAATTTTAAAAGGCTAGAAAGGAAAGAAAAGCCATCACAGTCACTTCATCCACAGACGAAGAGTGAGCCACAGGCCCAAGAATGCTGATTGGCCAGCACCCAAGGACATCAAGAGGAAAGGCATGAGCTATGTCTATGTCCTGTCTGTTTGCTGGTGTCCGAACCTGTCTGAGGTGGAATCTTCTGCTTTATGGATGTTGCTGAGTCCTTCTTGATGGGAAGGAACACGACATGTGCAGCAGGGCATGCCTCAAAGAGTCCTCTGCAGGCAAAGCTCTACCCCCTCCCCTTCACCCCTCCTGGAGCTATTAGATAGAGAGTACCACTTCCTGCCTCAACTGTTCCTTGCTCACAGAGCTTGAAGGCCACAGTGCAAGAGACATCCCTGATGCCAACGCAATATGCATTCCTCATCCTCAAATGAAGATGCCGAGAACCCGAGAGACCGCTGCATCCTATTTACAAGACTTGGAAACAGGTGGCAGGATGGCTTCCTCATTAGGACCCACAAGTCTCAGGCTTGCCTGCCTCCTAGAAAAGAAGGTTCCCTCTCTTTGCTTGTTTGGACTAAACTACCACCCAAAATGCAGAGTCATCTTGGAGAGGCTAAGATACAGTGTCAGCATCAAAATTTAGAGAGAGGAAAAACTAACACCCCGCATGGGTCATCCTAGTACCATAAGTGAACCCACCATAGACCTTGGCTGCTGGGAGGACCAGCATAGGAGAGGAGTCACCAGGAACAGCCTGGACAAAGGGATGCTGGGACCTCTGGGCCTCAAAAAACCAAGGCCTTTGCACTGCTCCTTCCTGTGGTAACACAGGCTCCTCCTCTTGCCCCCAAGTCTATGCCTTCTTAATGAGACCTTTCCCCACCACACAGTGGAAAACTGCTTCAATTCTCCTGCCTCATACCCCATGCCTGGCTTTCCCTGCAGCACTTACTGCTTAGACTTTCTAACATTTACTTACTGTTTATTTTATCATCTGCCACTTTCCATTTTCCAACAACCTCACACAGACAGACATGGAGTTTGGGTTCACTCCTGTGTTGCCTGGGTGTGTTGGCTATTATCTAATACATAAGTGCTCAATAAATACCAGTTGGATAAATGAATGAAAAATACATCTTCCCTCTACTCTTTCTGTAATACCTACCCACACACACACACACACACACACACACACACACACACACACACACACACAAACATGCATAGTCATACACTCTCATATTCACATGCACACATACTCACAAGCACAGATATGCATGTATTAACACATCCATGCACACACACCTACATGCATGTACACACAGGCACATACATCACATATGCACATACAATCACACACATGCATGCATGCACCACCAGGGACACACAGTTACATCACATAGTTACATATGCAAATACACTCACATGCATGCACACACACATGCATGCATACATATACATATGCATGCACACATACAAAGCCCCCCCCCTCCTATTGCTATACCCAGGCATCCATTCCTAGTAACAAGTATATATTAGGTTAAAGTTAGCACAATATGCAAGACATTGATGCCACTGGATATGTCCAGGGAATGATGGACAGACACTTCAGTCTTTACACTACATGTGAACTAAGTTTTGATTTATGTGACTGCAATTAACTATTTGATGTGTTAAGTTAAAAGTAAAATTTGGGGGGGGGGGTTAAACTGGCATAAGCCTTGGCCCTCATCCCCAACACCATCCTACTACAAATGTTTCTCAGGGTGACAGTCCCTAGGATGTAGGTAGGCTGGTGAAATGGGGTAACAATTCTTTTCTAGTTCTGAAGTTGCCTGAAACACGACTGTTACTTCTATAATGAGGCATCTGAGAAACTTCCCATCAGGCAGAAGGATATGAATTAATGCAAATTTCCCACATACATAAAACATGGAGTTTTCATCTCAGCTCATGAATCCCTTTACCTTTTATCATGCTCACTCCCACGTGGGGGTTGTGTGGAACAGATTTCAGAAGTCCTAGAAGACCATGCGGCTTGCTGGCGGTACAAAACAAGGGGACACGGACAATGCCTTCATGAGGTGGGAGCCAGAAATGATCACAATCTGAAGGATGTGTGGCCAGTGGGTCACATGATTTTCATAGTTTTCTTCTGAGACTTTCAAACTGTTATAGTTTTCTACCCAGAGCCTTATTGTGGTCTTACATTTTTTTCTTTATTTGTTCTGTCAGTTAAATGCTAGCAGGGTGGTGAAATGAACCTTTTCTCAGGCCACAGATATTCTAAACTCTGCTGTTGCTTCTCTGAGTCTTCCTGAGGGTGGACTGCCTGGCTTTTTTATCTTCTTGGACTGTAGTCTGGAGCCTTGGAACTGTGGCTGCTCCTTAAGTGGGGAGCGATTAATGCTTTCTCGGTAGTAGTGAAGAGATGTGTGGTATCCCCAGACACCACCCCAAAGACAGTCCCACCCCACCCCCAATTCTCCTTCCCTTTACTGCTATTCTTGGGTCATCTCTGCTGTGGGTAAGGCAAGGAAAGCCAGAGCCACCCATGTGGAGTCCTCTGAGGAAGGCATAAACAGTCTTCCCAGGGACCTATGGTACCATTACATTTAAATATATAAATCTACATAGTTCATATAACTACAGGGCACATGAGGCAGTGGTTGATTTATCATTCAATTAGGTACCATAGGGGCTACTTTCTTTTCCTCTATTTATCTCTATGCCTGGTGTCTTTGTAATAACAATGCATTGCTTTGCAATAATAAAAAAAAGTAACCAAATTCTGTTTAATTGAAAAAAAATAAAGTACAACTGTCCAGGATAGGACAGACACAGAGGTACGATTGAGTCATGGGTAGGGGACAAGGCAGGGCATGAGATGAGGGTTGGTGACCTTCTGCCTAGGTTAGAGCAGGTTTCAGCCTCCCAGCAGACCAAGGCATCGCTTCCTCCAGCCAAACCTTCTCCCTCTTCATGCAATCCAAACAGCAGGCACTGGCAAAGTCACAACCGGGATAAGAGAGGCAGGGAGAAGGGTACCAAAACTGAGGAAGGAGCGACTCCCTGACCAGGTCAGGCAGCATCTGTCAGAAGTGGACCCAGGTTCTATGTGACCCAGGGTGACACAAGGGTGACATTCTTTAGCAGCTTCTGAGAAGTACGAATGTCTCAGGGTGCTTCTATTTAAGGTGCCGGTGCTGGGTGTAACGAGTGAATCCAGAATATGGAGGAGAAACAGGGCATTTCCTCACAAGGAAGGTTGCCAGCTGAAGCGAGACTCCAGGCTTATGGTGGAAAGTGGTGTCCAGATGTGGTGGGATCTGATGGGGAAGAGGTCTCTTCTCACGTTAACTATTGGTATAGCCAACCACAGGTCAACATGCCATTCTCTCCGGCTTTTTCCGGTGGTTTTGGAATATATGCAGCTGCTCTGGCTTCTCTGGTCCTTGTGCCAAGTTTCACAAAGTGAGATTCTGCTGTGCTATCTTCAATTTGATGGATCTTGGATGGGCAGCCAGGGTGCTGATGTCTATGCCATGTGGTCACTGTCAGCACCTGCAAACGGGGAGAGCATTTATCAGAATGGAACTTTTACTGTCCTATTTCCATTATGTCATGATGTGTAGAATGGAGAAGCGGGATGAGTGGGAGGTAGGCAGGATGCCATAGGAGCTTGGGAGGAAGGAATATAACAGGTAAACAAGGCCTGAAGGGTTGACAGAATGGCAGGAGGAAGGACTCACAACATCAAGAGCAGCATGCAGAAAGGGGCAGAAATCGTGCATACAGGAAGGCAAGCCTGGGCTGGTTCACACAGATCCCTGGCCATGACCGTGTCACCTTCTGCTTTGCCCATCTGCCTCCTGGTCCAGAGGGGACATTCCCAGCCCTGCCTCCCCTTCCTCTCCCCCTTAACGGCCCTCCCCTAAGCATATCAGAGAAATGAACTTACATCTACCACTTGGGTCAGTGTGACTCTTGTCCAGCTCCCCTGGGGCTTCTGGAAGTACATGTCTTGGTGATCCCAGCTCCCTCTGAGCATCAACATCTCGGTCTCTGGATGCGCTGGAATCTGCCTCTGTAACTTCTTTTCTTCCTGTTCTTCAGGCAGGTGGCAGGGTGTTTTGTTCCTCACTGGACAAGATGCATCAGGAGTGGGCAACGCAGGGCCAAATCCGAGACACCAGACTGAGAGGGACAGGAAGGGGAAACACGGGCAGTGCTGGGTGATCTGGACCACCGGTCACCTCATTCTAGTTCACGGGTGGATAGCTAGACGAGGGACACCAGATGGACCAGAACTGCAAATCCAGTGTACAGGCAAGTTACCTTAATGGAAGACTGAGCCCTTTCAGCACATTGATCTTCATTAACACGGGTGCTAGCAGATCCACTTCCTGGGACAGGCTCATGCTTTAAAACACATCAAAACTAGCCAGAGTCAAAGAGCTGATCTGCTTTACCAGTCCCCATGGAAACAAATCTGGCAGCACTTCTACAAAGCCACCCTCTTGCTAAGGCTTCCCTCCAACAGATGCCCACTTGGAATGCCCATTATACCAGAGATATGTAGCCCAGTGGGTGGGACATGGCATTAAACAGGACCACCTGGATCAACCCCAGATGGGTCAGGCACTTTCCTTCTGCATTATAGCCAAGGCCTGTGCGAAGCCAGGCTGGATAAACACATTATAAGCACAATCACGAGCCACGACTATGACAGTAACTGCAGTACAAGAATCCATTCCTAGAGAACACAACTTAAAGCACACACTTTGTATGTGTACCCTTGGACATAAGCATGCAGCAGATCCACCATCCCAGTATCCTGGCTTGGTGGGTCTGCAAGCCTACATTTCTAACAAGTTCCCAGTTACTGTGGCTGTGGTCTAGATGCTATGCTTTGAGAACCTCAGATTCATACCAAGAGAGTTCAGTGGTAGCACCTATTTAACATGAAATCTACCACTGATGTCTGTCCGTCTGTCTGTCTACTATCAGGACTCAAAACTCATCCAAAAGAGGGGCAGAAAGAAACTACAATACAAAGAAAATTTTGACCAATGTAACATTTTCATTATAAGACAAAGAACAAGAAAAGCCTTAACGTTCTTTGAATCTGCCTACTTCATATATTCACTCATTTATTCATTCATTCTTCAAACAAAATCCAGAGCAGGTGTTTGTTCAAAGAAACAATTAAATAACAAGCCAAGAACAGAGTCCAAACTAGAAGCCCCAGAGCCATTCTCAAAATCATAGAGTCCTAGAAAAAAACCCCTGTTGTGTGCCATTGCTGGAGCCCGTGGGGTCAGGAACGTTTGTGATGGGCGTGTTTGGGCTTCTCTTCCTGTATTCTGTCAAAGCACTCACTGCACACCACAGCCACTGCTGAGCAAGGCCATGACTGAGGTGATGCTTGGCTGCTCCAAGATCAGCTGTGAGTTGTTCAACTGTGGGCCCAGACCTCAGACATGGTCTTCTCAGAAATCCCACAGCTCGGGGAAGGAAGAGGAGAGATCTCGGATAACTCCTCAGGAAGCACAGAACTGCTGAACCATAGTGATGACAGCACAGCCTAACCACCATGACAAATATCATTTCCCAGCACTGTGTTCTGCAGCTCCACTTGGCCCTTTGCCCTGGCTAGCCCCTCTTCCTGGAAAACTGCTGCTCCCAGCTTTCTCACGCCAGGTTCCCTGTGCCCCACAAGCTGGAGCTCCCCCTTCAAGTCTCTCCTAACCAGCTCCCCGCCAGCTCCCGGCTCGCCCTGTGTAGCCATATGCCTTGCCTTGCCTTCTGTGTTTTCTCCATCTCCTGAGCACTACCGAAGCATTTTTTATCACTCGCTCACTCACTTCTCTCCACCCAGTGCTCACCAGTGAGCTCAAAGGTACAAGGACTTCACTGTCACCCCAGTACCTCGACAGTGTCTGGTCCATGGCAGGTTCTCTACCAAGTCCACTGGGTGAGTGAATAAACGTACAAAGTAAAGAGTTCTGGGCGCCAGGCGTAACGGCTCCTGCAGTCGGAATCTGACACTCCCTCCTTTCCTCTCCCTTTGGCCATGGGAGCTCAGGCTTCAGAAGGGTGTGAAAGGGGAGAGGTGTCTTTAGGTGGGAGTGCGCGGTGACAGGAGAGAGAAGGCACAGACAGTCCTGGGACTGAAGCTGTGCCACATCCCCTCCTAGTTCAACTCCTTTGGAAAGAAAGATGCTGGTGAGGCAGGTTTACCTGGACAGAGAGCCATAAGGCAACCCGGTGCAGAGAATCATAAAATGCTTTAAGAGCAGAAGAACTAACTGGCTTCAAACCCTATGTTAACCAGAGAGACTTAGCTCTCTGAGGTTTTGCTTCTTCATCTACAATGGAAATGGCTGAGGATACCCAAGGCTGGTGGATTTTATCTGTGAGGAAGAAAGGAGTTAGCATGGGCAGAAGTGCTCTGACGACAGCAAGTGTAGAGCCTGCCACTGGAGTTACTAACAGTAAACCTCTCAAGTCTCTCAGGATCAGGGCAGGTGACACGTCTCAGGCATACATCTCCATCAGCCCTGTTCTGCAAATGATTCTCTTGGTCTTGCTGAGCCCCCAGCACCAGCTGTGGAGACACTCCAGTCACGGAGCAGCAGCTCAGGGGTGGAACACTGGACATCGGGAGCTAGCAGCAATGTTTACAAGCAGAGCCATGCCTGGTCTCCCAGGAGAGGGCCACTGTCAGGGCCACAGAGGAAGGCCAGGCACAGTCAGTGGAACCTGAACTGTGAGCTGTGAAACAAGTCAAGAGCCCTCCACTTCCCAACCAAAGTTTCTAGATCTCCAAGTCCCACAGCCAGAAACGTTAGAGGAGTCCAGTGCACTCTTCCCACTGGAACTGCTTTTTCAGGGATCCTTGGGTGACAGTTATACACCTTATGACACAGTCTGTGCTCTTCTTCTTCAAATATCCCTTACCAACTGTGACGGCTAAAAGACAACTTCATGTTATAGATGGCATTCCTTCCTCTGACTCAATCACTCCCAATCCACTGTCACTTTTTCCTGGGTGGTAACTTTAATGACAACTCTCGTGTAAAGAGTAACATTATCCTCTCTATTAGGAAATCATTCAATATAGCCACTAGTCACTGACAGCTGAGAGCATATGTAGAACTATGCTACATTCTCATGAAGACACTATGCAGTAGCCAGTTCCTATCATTAGCCAACCTACAGTCAGGCTGGGGACAGATAATCTCACATCACCATCATGAATGGTATCAGAGTTAACTGCAATTTAAAAAAAAAAAAGCATCCATGTTGGACCATGTGAGGAGCAGAGTAAAGGACTGGGCAAGGCCACCTTGTCCACGGGCAATGCCCTGCTATGTTCACAGGGCATTTGGAGCTCTCAGTTTTCTGGAAATGTTGCTTATAATGTAATAGGTGTTTATTGGTGGCCTCCTGAGCCAGGAAGGCCTCAGGGAACTCTCACCAAGGGCTGAAGAATGGAAGGATTTCAACATTCAGGAGATGGGCGGTGAGTGAAAAGAGGAAGAAGGGAGGGATATGAGCTGCTGCGGTGTAGGAGTGGCTGCTGGGGTGTTAGCTGGAGTCCAGGGCGTCTGGGAGCTCTCTAAGGCAAGTCCTCCACAAGTTGCCTGGAGCCTCCAACTGCATCTCAGCTGGCTCTGGGCTGATGATGTCAGCTGAGGAGACACTTGACATCTGCCTGTACATGGTAATGAATGTGTGCACACCCAAGGAGAAGACCAAACATCTCACACGGGGGGACTACTGCCCCAGAGATGAAGCTAGAAGGGGCTAGAAGGGAGGAGGAGGGACAGGGAAGCACACATACCACACTGTGGGAAGAGCAAGGAGGAACCACCGGCCGCTGCTACTTTAGGCAGCTATGGCAGATATGGCTAGGGCCTGTCTACAGGCTTGAGCTTGGGCAGAGTTGGTCTGAAATCCCATCAGTGGGACTGTTTCACTTTGACCTTTGCTAGAGTTTGCTTGGCGCTGTCTCCAGGACTCCTCAGAGCTCCTGGGCATGCCCACTGCTTGGTCCAGAGAGGCCCTCTCAGCATCTTCTTACCATATGCTCACTAAACTGTCAAACTGGACTCCTATTAAAGCCAGCAGGCATTCTGCCCCCTGTCCTCCCAATGGATGGGACTCTCACAACACCTTACACACATAGGCTGATTGCTGGTCCCCAGACCATGAGACTTAGCTTAGGAACTACATCTGGATTCAACATTAAGTTATCACATGGCTAGGAGAGTGACATGCAGGAGAATCAGTGCATTTGTGAGACAGGAATGGCTGCCCTGCTGTTGACCCAAGACTAAAAAGTCACAGGCACTGAAATGAATCCGAGGAGCTGGGCTGAATCTAACAGGCTACTAGCCTGACTAGAGAATGCTACCATGTAGGACATGGCTTACAGGGCCAGGACTTCAGTTGTTCCTGCACAAGTTGGGTGCCTCTTTTCTCATAAGAAATCAGCTGGGCTTTATGTATCAATAGAGCACACAGATTTAAGACACTGTGTTGAGAGCCAAATACAGGGTAGCTATAGCTGCAATGGGCTTACAAACTAATCCTTTATAATATCTAGATAGCAACTTAGGTTCTTGCATCATCAGTATCTGGTGCATGATAAGACACTGAATAATTAAATGATTGCTTGGAAGGCTAATGAATGAATGCATACATACATGCATGCATGAATGAATGAGTGAATCAATGAATCAATGAATGAATGCAAATAAACAGAAAGAACAGATGGGTAGGAGAGGGGAAGCCAGATGGATGCCCAAGTGTCAAGACCTCAAGCAGTGGGCTGGGCAAGCTCATGGTGACCCTTCTGCCAAGCTGTCAATGTGAACATCGCACGGTCTTGCTTGTTGGCAGAGAGAAGGATGAAAGATGAGATCTCTAAGTGAGTCAGCCACCATTTTGTCTGAGGCTATCTGCACCAGAATCTCTGTCTGCGGCCAAGACTGTACTGACCATAAGCTGAGGCTTGGCATGTCATGGGTCGCCATTCCCTTTAAGGTCTACCTATGTCCATATTAACTAGGATGAGAAATGTATCCCCAGAGGCTCGTGTGTCTGAACACTTAATCCCTAGTGTTATTTGGGGAGGTTTGAAAGGTGTGGCCTTGCTGTAGGACATATGTCATGGAGAGTGGGTTTTGACAGTATATAGCCTCATCCCACATCCAGTTTGCTCCCTCTGCTTCTTGCTTGCAGTTAAAGATGTAATCTCTCAGTTTCCATGCCTGCTTGCCCCGTGCCTCCCATGTAATAGACATATCCCTCTGGAACGGTGAGCCCAAATAAACCTTCCCTCTATACATTGCTTTTGTGTGTTACCACAATGACAGAAAACAGACTAATATAATCCATGCCTCCCAATCTCTACATGCCAATCTCTACATGCCATTCTCTCATGTCAATGAGGAGGAGGGAACACAGCACCATTTTGTGGATTCATGGGAGAAAGAAAGGAGTCATCCAGACAGGATGCCCCCTGGCTCTTGCAAAAAGCTCCCTCTCAGTTGCCTCTGAAGCTCTGGGCGGGCATGTGTGAGACTAGTAGGAGACTGCTCCTCAGCCTGCAGGAACACTACTGGGAAGGAGTGACATCTGAGCGACCCATTCGGAAAGCCTAAGGTTGCAAAAGCAAAGTTATTTCAGGTTCAACTGAGTTATAATTTATTTTTCTAACTGATCATTACTGCTGCTGGCTCTATAAATAACCACCTGGGGAGTCTGCTTTTCTGCTCCCAAATCATCCAAGAGCCTGGCTAGGGTCTCTGTGGTTTCTGGCCTGCTGAGCACACAGCACATTTTTCTGTGCAGCCCTTCAGGGAATCCTCCTGCAGTGCATGCCAAGGAATCTGCTGAGTTCTACCCAGCTCAGTCCTCCCTCCTGACCCAGATGCTAGTCTCCAACCCAGCCACCCAGTCTTCCTCCCCCACCACAGGAAGTCTCACTCCCTGGTCACAGTTGGTGCCCAAACCAAGGCCTTAGCCTCTCTGCATACTCTGCTTCAATCCACCGCAGCCCTCCATGCTCGGAAGAGGAGAGCTACTTCTCCTGAAGCAGTCCAGCTGCAGCAGCACTTAAGGTCAAGCCTACAGAGAGAAGAGAGTTGTTCTGATGGTGTGGGTGGGGTGCTGTGAAGAGCTCATACAGCACCAGGAAGGGGAGCTATAGTTTACATGAAATAAATCTAAGTGACTTAAAGCAGGCTGGCGAGATGGCTCAGCTGTTAAGAGCACTTGCTGCTCTTGCTGAGGTCCCAAGTCCAATATCCATAACCCACACTGGATAGCTCACACCTGCCTGCAACTCCAGGCACAGGAGATCGGATGCTCTCTCCTGGCCTCCATGGACACTACACACATGTATGCTCGTGCAGACAAACAGGCACATACATATAAATAAAAATAAAAATATAATGCCTTCAAAAATGCATTGAAGTGTGAGTCAGCCTAAGTAAGTATATACAAAGCCCATTCTTGACTGTGTTCTAACTAGCTTGGCGTTTCTCACTCAGGGGACCTGGGAAGGATGTGATACTCAGAAAGGCTCACTGGGTTCCAAGTATTACATATACTATTGCACTCTGACAGCACGATGCCAGTATGGGTGGGTGTTCTTATGCCTGCTCTGCCAGTGAGGGGCCTGAGAAAAGTGATTTGCTCAAAATTGCATGTAAAGAAGACAGAGAATGGGGTTCAAGGCCAACTCTCCCCGATATCTCCTCCTGCCTGCCTCTCTACCTAGAAGACCAGAGCTTAAGGCTGAGTTTAGTTTTCTGTGTTGTAGCAAAGTTTCCTACCTGAGGCAGCGAGGGAACCTTCCATGTGCTTCCATCACGCATTACCCACCTGAGGGCAACACCTACTAGGCCAGATTGGAATCTGCTTCTGAGGTTCCTACCCCAGTCAAGTCTTAGCTCTGCTGCTACTGGCTGGGTAACTTTGGGGAATAAGGCCACCTTCTGCCCAGTGTTATTAAAAGTTATAAAGAGAAAATATGAAATATCAACATGAGCTCAAAAAATAGCCAGCCTATAGTCAACACCCACAAATGGCTCCCTGTAATTGGCCTTCCCCAGCATGTGAAAGCTCATGTAAGCCGGGCTT
Organism: Rattus rattus; assembly: GCF_011064425.1. Classification (NCBI taxonomy): domain Eukaryota; kingdom Metazoa; phylum Chordata; class Mammalia; order Rodentia; family Muridae; genus Rattus; species Rattus rattus. The sequence goes on from NC_046154.1 coordinate 37,115,068, forward strand.
AGGCAGATTTCCACAATGCTGGCTCAAAGTAGCTATTGCTTTGCTTACTGGTAGAAAGAGTACAAGGAAAATCTGGGAACTGGTGGATTAAAAATGGATGACTACCAAAAGTCAGAATCTGAATAAATATTAAACATGGGGTCCATTAAGGTAGCTCAGTGAATAAGGCTTCAGACCAAGCCTGACAACAAAAATTCAATCACAGAACCATATGAGAGATAGATAGAGAGAAGCCACCCCTGCAAACTGTCCTCTGACTTCTACATTTGCTGTGGCTCATGCCTATGTACACGCACATACGTACACCCACATAGGCACATGCATGCACATGCAAAGATACACACTGAATAGACAAATGTAATTTTTATTTAACTATGAGCTTTTAAACTATTTTTTTCAAACTGTAAAGCAGTGTTGTGTGTAATCTGCGAGTCTTCAGCACCTTGTACCAACATGAGATCCTATGGCATAGAGCATAGTTTCCACTTCCGGTGTCTATCATGGAAGCTGTGATGTGAAACACAGGTTTCAGTTTGGGAGAGGCACTACCTAGGTTAGCTTGAGTGCTGGCCCAGGGGAAATTCCTGTCATTTCAGCCATAAAACTATCAAGCCAACAGGTCTGCCCTAACAGCAGAGATGAGGGGACGGGAGTAAAGGATGCGAAAAGCCCAAACAAAAGTTTATGTCCATAACCAGCCCCTACTGTTAGAGACTTGGCTGCTCCTTCCACTCAATTTATATAAACATTTGCACTAGGAAAAACTCCATCTACCTAAATCCTTTCCACACAAACACCATTATTTCTTTGATACTTCCCCCCTGGTACTGAAGATTGAACCTAGACTTTGGGCATGTTATGCAAGCATTCTGTCACTGAGCCCAGACCTTTGAAATACAAATATTTTCCTAAAACAAAATACAAGATCTGACATTGCCTACCCAAAAAGGACAGGTTTTTTTAAAGGCTTTTAACACACATAGCCAAATAGCCATCTGCAAATGGGTATAAGCCCACTTCTCTGCCCACAGCTGAGTTCTAACCTCTTAAGGGTCTTTGCCAATTTGTTAGGGAAAGTACAACATCTCTTTGCTTTGATTTTACTTTTATTTAATTACCAGGGACTCTGAAAAGTTTTTCACCTGTCTTATTTCTCTGATGGACTTTGTCTCAAATGGAATCTCTCAAGTTATGCTTCATAGGTAAAAGTCACTTGCAGGTTACATGGATATATATTCCAGGGCACACTTTAGGCACACAGCATCCAGTGAAATTCCCACCATTAGACTGGGCCAACAAGACTATACCAGTGGTTATCAACCTGTGGGCTATGACCACTTTGAGGATCGAATGACCCCTTTTACAGGGGTCACCTAAGACATCTGACAATAAATTCTCATAACAGTAGCAAAATTACTGTTATGAAGTAGCAGTGAAAATAATTTTATGGTTGGTATTTACCACAACACAAGAAACTGTATTAAAGGTTTATAGCATTATGAAGGTTGAGAACCCCTGCTTTATACTCATGTACCAAGGAGCTGCTATCCCTTTACCTTGGGGAAAGTTGAGCTTGAGAGTCCTTGAGGTCCTTTCCTGCCCCGAGACTACAGAACTCTGTCTCAGACCAGAGCAAGCCAACATCATATGAAAGGAGGCCGTGAATAGATTGACAGCTGATGAGGTGACCTTCCAGCCTCAGCAGCACCCATGTTTTCCCAAAATGGATTTGACCTTCAACCAACCTCTCACTGCATCTACAAAAAGATGCCTGTGGTAAATGAGAAGGGAAAGGTGGGGCTGGGGAGATAACTTAGGCACTAAAAGCACTTGCCTGGCAAGCAGGAGGACCTGAGTCTGGTTTTCACAGCACATGTATAGAAGAGCTACTCACACCCTTGTCAGCGCTGGGAAGGCAGAGACAACCAGACTCCTGGGATTACTGGTGGGTCAGCCCCACCTATTTGCTAAGTTCCAAGCGAGTGAGCTGGTGGGGGTGGGATGGGGAAGGTAGCCTCTAAGGAGTCACATCCAAGGTTGTCTTCCAGCCTCTGCACATCTGCACACACCTGTGCCCCTGCACACATGAACATGCACACATATGCACATGCAAAGGGAGGAAAGAAAATGAAGTTGTCTTGACATCCTTCCCAAAGCCAGAACATGACATGAGATAAGGGAAAATTCCTTTAACCTCCATTTGCCAACTTGGAGGACCTTAAAGGGCAACAAACCAAATCCTGCTTCCAAGTCAATGCAACACAAAAAGTGGTGTGGTCAGTGACTGCTGTCCTGTGAGTATTTGTCTTGCTTTGGTACATGATTTAGCACCCATCCCACCCTGCATAGCCTTACCTACTCTGTATACACAGAGATTTTCTCCTGAGCCCTTCTAAAACCTATGTTTGCAACAATCTTACCCCCAGCCCAGGCTTGTGACTTGGAAATCTCATCTTTAGACAGAAACGTTATTAGAACGTGTGTAACTTCCTCCATCAGTAGTGTGTGCAGGCAACCTTCCAGATTTGCACACATAGGATCTTTGCCCTAACATTCCCCACATTTTGGCTATTCCCTTGGAATTTCTCACTGGGCTGTCAGAGGAATAAGAGCTGTTGGAAACGGAATGTTCACATCTCTCAAATTACCCTTCATGGGAAGAAGTCACTTGCAAGAGACGTGGCTACCTCTCCAGTGGCACACCTTAAGCACAGGAACCTCAACGGATAGAGCAGGGAAACTGGCAGCCAAAATAAAGCACAAGGGACATCTTCAGCAGGAGGTGGGATCAAATAGAGGCAGAGATGGATGCATGGCAGCATCCCAGTAAAACCAGGAATGAAGAGGGAGGACAGAGGCCTTCCTGCCAGCCCCAGAGAACAGGGTGGGGAGCCACATGCCATGCATATCCTGCTGTTCTGCATGGGGACTTCAGCTACAGGCATTCTAGTGACACCAAAGAATCAGTCAGAGGACCTACATAATTACTTTGCTACTTGTCTGAGCAGTCTACTTCAGGTCGCTCCAAAAGGACTGGAGAAACCTATTCATACTACACGAGGCTGAGCATTGCAAGGTCTGGTTGCCCAATTCCAAGGGTATATGATGTAACCAAGGAGATAACACCGAAGGCTGGTGATACAGCAAATCAGAGATCCCATCTGTGAGTGTGCCAGAGGCTGGGAAGGGCAGCTGGCTTGTTCAGGAGAAGGCAACCTAAATGGATTAAGCTTAACCTCAAATGGTGAGGAAATATATGCATGTGGCTGGAAAGGGAGCTACCACCTGGGAAGCCCTGAGAGGAACAGGAGGAGGGCTCAGGGTCTCTTACAGACTGCTACACTGCTGGCTGGGGAAGAGGGCTTGTAAGGCAGGCAGAAACCCAGAGCACTGGCTGGGGAGGAAAGAGGTCAGATTTCACAGAGGTCTGAATTCCACACAGAGACTTTGAGGTCCATCCAATAAACAGGAGGGAACAATTTGGAGACTTGTGAACAGCAGATTAACGTAATTAAAGGGAGCTTCTAAAGACCTTTCAGTATGAATGCATACCGGACCGAAGTAAGAATAGTAGGGCCTTGTAGAGAGCCCAGGTTAGCAGACACAAGGTTTGGCCAGAGGCACCAGACCTGCTCCTAAGAACTAGATCTGAAAGCCACCCCAAAGCCAGTATCCACCATGCTTGGAGATGAATTCCATAAGGGGATTAATAATAAATTTTGAAATGTGGTGGATGTAGCCATGGGAGACATAAAGACACTGGTTGGTGCCCTGGGAGAAGAAGTGATGGCTTCAGAGCGGGGCAGTTGGAGTAGTATGGGGCTGGAGAGATAACTTAGCAGTTAAGACTATTTGCTGCCCCACATAGAGGCTCACAACTGTCTGAATGGTAGCACTCACATGATGCACAGACATGCATGCAGGCAAACACCTATACACATAAAATAAAAACAATAAATCTTAAAAACAAAACAAAAACAAACAAACAAACAAACAAAACAAAACAAACAAGACCATCCAAAAAGCAGGCATTTACTGGAGGGGAAGGAAATGGACGGTGCCTCCAAACTGTTCAAAGGAGAACTAACTCCAGCAATGTTTTAGTCAACATTAGTGAACAGCTGTCTGTCTATACAACCAATTACTCTCCCTCCTCCCTCCCTTGCTTTCATTCTCCCCAAGAGCCTATCGGACTAGGTTCAGAGACCAGGAGAGGAATACTCAGAAACATGGAGTTCTGGTACTTTCTTCCACAGAAGTGCCCTACACAGAAGTTCCTCACTCTCACAGCACGCGCTTCCATGTGTGCATTCCAGGCACTGCACTTCCCTTTCCCTCTGCCTTTGCTAGGTCCTCTCCAGCCCCCAGAGCAGCTGCTAACTTCCCAGCAAGCACCCTCCCATCTCTTCCTGACTCTCAGCAGCCCCCACCCCTGGTTTCTTTAGGAATGCTAGGGAGTCCCAGAGAGAACCACAGAATGGATGAGTCAGGGGAATCACAGGTTCCCAAGAAGACAATTACTGTGGAAACGGCCCTGAAGGGCAAGTCAAGAGGGCTTGAGTTTTAGCAGCTAGCCAAGGGAATCAGACAAAGATCTTCTGTGACAGAGAGCCCCTCATTACACTGCCCCGGAGATCTGATTTCTCCCTGTGCAGGTACAGAGGGAAGATAAGCAGGCTCCCTTTGAGAGCAGGTAGCCCCAAGAACAGTGTTTACAGCTGCTGCTACACTGGATGATGGGAGGGAAGGAAAAATGGGTGGAAATGAGGAGGAGGGGGAGGAGGAGGAGGAGGAGGAGGAAGAAGAGGAGGAGGGGGAGGAGGAAGAGGAGGAGGAGGAGGAAGAGGAAGAGGAAGAGGAAGAAGAGGAGGAGGAGGAAGGAAGAGGAGGAGGAGGAGGAGGAAGAGGAGGAGGAGGAGGAGGAGGAGGAGGAAGAAGAGGAGGAGGAGGAGGAGGAGGAGGAGGAGGAGGGGAGAAAGGCAGTGCCTAGGGTGGAATGGATCTGAGCAGTGGAAAAAGCAACCCCCTCAGTTCCTGGAAAACAAGATGAGTCCAGTGGAACAACTCTCAGGCGCCCCTCCTCCGCCTGCCACAGGCATCCCAGACACAGAACCAGCCATGCCCCTGTCACTCAGCCTCAGCTGACATTAGACTCTGCTCCATAGCAAGGGAGCTGGAGGGTCAGAAAGGAAGCTGGGCAAGGTGGAAGGGTGGCTGTGGTGGCACAAGGCCCAGAGCATGAAGCAGCAGCAGTAAAAACATGGCAGGAGTCACTGTGGCGCTGAAGAGAGGAGCCAAGGATCACTCAATCTGTGTAGCTTGCAGTCTGCAGATATTTCTGGTTTCCTAGACAACTCCGCCTGAACCAGACAGAAATCAAAACCCATTTGAAAGTAATTCAGGTGTTGGGAGTGGGGCATGAAAGGAAAGGCAGGGGGGTTATTGATTTCCTACTTCAGGACTGGGGACGAGCTGGAGGACGAAGTTCTTCTCTTATGGAAGCTGCACTCTCACTGGCATGGGTGCCCTCCCATGACTTTGCACATACCCAAGGGAATGGCCATACTTCTTGTTCACCAATGGAGGTGTGAGTTGCCTGTGTGTACTAGTTTGTCAAAATTTACCTAAAAGTGTAGTTTAAGTTCTCTCCACTTCACGGTATGTAAATTTACCCAATTTTTCTGGCCTTTCCAATTAATTTGGATGTTTGAACATGACCATGGCATATAATTGTTTTTTGTAGACTGGGGTCCCTTATATATCAAACTGAGATGAGGAAATTGGCTTTTTAGCTCAATCCAATGACCTTCAAATTTATAATTATAAGATCTGAGGAAATGGACAGATACAGTCAGATGCCAGGGTCTTTGATTAAAGCTAAGATGAACTTCTGAGTTATGAACTTCGGATAACTAGCCCAAATCATCCATCCAAACCCACCCTGGGGGAAGGATGAGATGCCATTAGATGCCTTCTGCATCTCTGGCTTTATATTTTCCCCTGCTCTAGGACCTGTCTTCCTCTCAGACTCCCTAAGCCCTTCCCTTGAGAACCCTGCCTCTTGGTCTGAGGATTACAGAAAACAGTTCTCTATCCTTTCTTGCAGGTTCTTCAGAGGAAGGGAGTTTACCCTTAGGCACATGCCGTGTGGCCTGGGGCAGCTAGAGGATTGCAAAGACTTGGGCACTCAACTGCCCACTTCTTACAAAAAAACAAATGGGCTGGAGAGATGGCTCAGCAGTTAGCACTGGCTGTTCTTCCAAAGGACTTGGGTTCACTTCCCAGTGCCCACATGGTGGTTCAAAGCCATCTGTAATTCCAATCTCAAGGAATCTCACACCCTTTTCTGGCTCTGTGGGCATGTGGTACACAGATATACATGCAGGTAAAACACCTATATACATAAAAGTTAAAATTAGAAGAAGAAGAAGAGGAAGAGGAAGAAGAAGGGGGAGGAGGAGGGGGAAGGAAGGAGGAAGAGGAGGAGGAGGAGGAGGAGGAGGAGGAGGAGGAGGAGTTGGGGATTTAGCTCAGTGGTAGAGCGCTTGCCTAGGAAGCGCAAGGCCCTGGGTTCAGTCCCCAGCTCCGAAAAAAGGACCAGAAGAAGAAAAAGAAGAAGAAGAAGAAGAAGAAGAAGAAGAAGAAGAAGAAGAAGAAGAAGAAGAAGAAGAAGAAGAAGAAGAAGAAGAAGAAGAAGAAGAAGAAGAAGAAGAAGAAGAAGAAGAAGAAGAAGGAAGAAGAAGAAGAAGAAGAAAGAAGAAGAAGAAGAAAAAAGAAAGAAGAAGAAAGAAGAAGGAAGAAGAAGAAAGAAGAAGAAAGAAGAAAAGAAGAAGAAAGAAGAAGAAGAAGAAGAAAGGAGAAGAAGAAAGAAGAAGAAGAAGAAGAAGAAGAAGAAAGAAGAAGAAGAAGAAGAAGAAGAAGAAGAAGAAGAAGAAGAAGAAGAAGAAGAAGAAGAAGAAGAAGAAGAAGAAGAAGAAGAAGAAGAAGAAGAAGAAGAAGAAGAAGAAGAAGAAGAAAAGAAAAAGAAAAAGAAGAAGAAGAAGAAGAAGAAGAAAAAAAAAGAAGAAGAAGAAGAAAGAAAAACAAAGATCCAAAAGACTTTGTATTTTTAAAAGTCCCCAGAGAAGGGAGCATGGAGTAGCCTGCAGCTTTGGAGAGGTGCTCTGATTATTCCATAAATATGTCTCTTGTGGTGACCTCTTACACAGGGGCCAGCACCGCCATACACAGGTAGACAACCTGCTCAGCCCCTGGACTTCTTAGAGGGGCTTGAGGTGTGAAGAGGACGTTGGATGCTGACAGCAGAGAGACTGCAGTTATCGGATGGCAGACACGAATAGTGGGTCATTGAACAGACTCTGGATAAGAAAGACTCTAAGGAGTGTGGGGCCCAGATTGCAAACTGCTGTAGCAGCTAAGACTGGACAATGATCCTCATCCAAGAGTTCATGCTTTAGTTCCAGCTGCCTCTGACACTCCTTTGGCATGGTCCATGCAGCCATCTTGTAAGGAGCCTCTTGCCTGCACAGAGCTACTAACACCAAGACCCCAGAAAAGTTTGGCAGAGATTAACCTGAATTTTTACTTCTTGCCAGGATTTGAGAGTGGAGTGGCCAAAGGAAAGAGACAATTACAAAATGCTCAAATTATTCAATTGCTGGAAATGGCTCCTTAAGAGTCAATAAACACCTTTTCAGTATAGATATTTGGGTTAAATATTTTTCAGTACAGTTTCTTAAATCCCTCACTTACCTCCTTGGTGCTGTCTTTTACTCAGAATCCTAACAGCATTTGGACTGAACAAAGACTGGGACAGCAGTGGGACAGTGGGCTGTAACTGCAGGGTCAGAGAGACCTGAACTACCAATGCTCACCTTGAGAGAGCTAGAGAACCTGTCCGGTCTCCCTAAGACGCATTCAGCATCATTAGCAGCCCTGATGGGTAGCTTAGGGTGGACCTCGAAACCCTGACTTAGAGAAGTGCACCCATCCCTCATCCAGTGCTCTCTCAAGGTGCTCTGAAGAGCTGGTAGAGGAGAGGAGAGGCAAGAGATGCAGAGAGCTCAGGCTGTGCTGTTTTCATTGCCCCTGGTTATCTTTAGGGAAGGGCAGCTCAGAGCTGGGTCCTCCTAAAAGTGGCTTGTGGAGAACATGTGGATTGTGCTGCAGAGGTGAGAATCATCTGAAGGCAAAGTAAGAACTCAGCAGGGAGCCCTGATGAATCTCATTTGTGACTAGGTGAGAGCAGCAGCATGGTTCAGTGGGTTCACAGAGGTAAGAATGGAAAGTGACAACCACGCCACGGAGGACAGAGAGCAAAGGCTCCACCTGCACTACCACCAAGTTACTGTCGCTTGTTCGTTATATGTGGCTCAGGATTTGACAAAGTCAGTCAGTTTATAAATAAAATAATACAGATTTTTATGTTCATAGACAGACCTGGAAGAGTTGGACAAGTAAGACACAGTGTAACTCAGTGGTAGAGTATGTTCCTAACATAGTCTGGGTCTAGTCCCCAGAACTGCAAGGTGAATGAATGAATGAATAAATGGGAATTGACAAGTAAACCAACAGGCTTTGAGGGTGCAAAGGCACCAGGGTACCCAAGTCTGGTCCTCTATACTTTCTCTCCCCACTCCTGGGACCGTAGCTAGCAACTGGGTCCCATAGTCCATGGCCAAAACAGAAAGAAAACAGAATTATCCATTTCAACTACCCACCCAGGCAGACCCCAGCCTGATTCTCCAGAAACCTTGAATACCATGTTCACTGGCTAGTCTAAAGTATGGGTTCGAGCTGTCATGGACTGAGTGGGAATGGATAGCCCTGCCTTCAGGGTGGGCCTGGGTTCCAGGCCCTCTGCCCAGTCTCAAAGTAAAACGGGGTTCTGACTGTAAGAGCCTGTTTATGGACTGAATTGGAATGGATAGCCCTGGATACAGCTGATCTTAGGGTGTTAAGGCCTGGTTCAGATATAGGCTCCCTCACCCCTCTCTCTCTACACACACACACACACACACACACACACACACACAATTAATTTTAATTATGTATGTATCAGTGTCTGTGTGTGGATATCTGCATATCCATGTGGGTGTTCTGGAGCCGCAGGCATCAGATCTCCCTGGAGTTGGAGTTACATAGGTTGTGAGTCACCAGCATGAGTTCTGGGAACTGAACTCAGGACCTTAGCAAGAGCATCTGGTTCTTAACCCCTCCTGTCCACTTCCTTTCTCTTATTTCCCCTATGCTTCCTTCTCTATGTCAACCTGTTCTTGGGGCTGTTTCTTTTTTACCTTAGCTGACCCCCAGTGTGCTGGACAACCTCTTTAAGGAATATCTTAGGTTCACTGGGCACAGAAACGTGGTAGGAGCTGGTCACCAGCAGAAGCGGGCCATCCCGGCACAGCCAGCAGCATCAGCGCATGGGGAGTGCCTGGCACACTCAAGGTCATCTGCACATCACTGAGAAACTGGAAAAGATCCAGTATCCCAGCTCACCATGCTCACCCCACCTAGACTTTGGCTGCCTCTCAAAGCACTAACTGTCAGAATGCCCAAGGCAGGAAGAACAGCTGCTAAGGGCTGCAGGAATGAACAACAGGCAAAGTCAACTTCCTTAGAGCTTTCAAACCACATGGCTCTACCAACCCTCCAGCATCTTCCTGCAGGGTGATGAAGAGCCGGCACCCATCTTCTTCCCAATCAGTCTTCACGTGACTACTAAGCACCTTCCCTCTCACAGAGGAGATATTTCAGGGATTCCAGGGAGAGAGCCTCCTACACCAGGGCCAGCTTCTGTGTCTGGTGTTTAAACACTGCCTTCCAGGGACTGGCATAAGAGGTAATCTTGCCCTAACCAGATTCTTTCTCCCAAGTCTTCATGAGCCCTACAGCAGAGGTGAGCAAGCTTTTCCTGTAAGGGACAGAAAAGCAAAGGCTGCCAGCTTAGCAGGGTGGCATGGGTCTCTGCTGTGTATTTTCTTCTTTTTTTTCTTTTCAGCCATTTGAAAATGTAAGCCACGTCCTTAGCTTGAGGGGTTATATATAAGCAGATAGCAGGTTTCTTTGGCACCCTGGCAGCTCCCTTTTATAGACCCTGGCCTACAGGGAGAAGGGACACCTTGGGTTGGTCCCTACTGAGCAGTCTGCTCCCTAATGTACCAACAAGGTCCCTGACATGCCGACGAGGGCAGAGATTGGACCTGATTCATCAGTCATCTTATTCCCTCTAACAGAGCAACCAGTCCTTAAATAATTATTAAATAAATGTATAAATAGATGTCTCAAAGCATTCAAAAAACTCTTTAGATTCTAAAATCCCAACACACCCCACTATCTACCTCACCCAGCTGTAATTGATGTCAAAATCAATAGGACTTTTGAATTTAATAAAAGAAAGTTACTTACTTATTAATAAAGGAAAGTAATGAGATATAAGGTAATAGGCAGGAAGTTATTCTCCTTGGGGAAACAGACTCAGTACAGACTAGAAAACAGACCTACGGATATAAACAGATGATTGACAGAGATGATGTAGAGTCTGGCTAAGGGGAAGATGGGTAAAGCCAGGCTGTCTGAATTAGAGTCTACACACATGTACACTTACATACATACAGATACACATGCAGACATGCACATACATACATGCATACATACATACATGCATACATACATACATACACACAGGTGCACATGCACACATACACATATACTCATACATGAACACACAAATGCACATGCACACGCACACACGCACACACACACACACACACACACACACGCACATCGGTTGTATGATTCCACATGTTACCATGGACAAGCTACTTAATCTGTCTATTTGCTCATATCCAAATTCACATAAACCCAGACATACCAGACATATTTGAAGCACTATACTTTTACTTTCTGGCATGAGTAAAACAGGATTAATAAAGAACAAGGAGTTGATCTGCTTCACCACTGAGCCCAAAAGCAATACAAGGTAGGCAGATAGGTGAGTTCTCTGTTTTACCTTCCTAGATGCATGGGTTTGCTGAGTTGGGGGGGGGGGCAATTCCACTAAGTTTAACACATTTGAAATGAGAAGGTAGACTGAAAGCTCTCGCTGATTCTTCCAGGTCTGGAGTGCGGGGTCTGATGGTATACGTGGTATACATCCCCAGCAATGCCCAGCAACAGAATGCTATGTGTACAGTCAAAGCTTGGGGGGTGCCCAGTGGGTGGTATATAAGGAGCACTACTTAAGGTGGAGAAAAGCCAGTCATTCTGATCTTCCCCTGGCTGTGCCACATTTGTGGTTCCCATATATGTGTACACAATGCCCAGGAGAACAGAAAGCAGTGAGAAGCTTCACAAGGGAATCAAACTAATTACAGCTTTCCTGAGCTCCTTATACATATGTGGACCATGGAAAGGAAGCTGCTGGGCTCTCCTGCTATGGACCAGCTAGTGAACAGGAGTCCTCAAGGGCTGGCATCAGCCAGCTTGTGAAAACAAATGGAGTTCAACACAGTATCACCTTGAACAAAAATTGGATGTTCTAGAATATTTTCATTATTTGACAATTAAGTGAATCAATGACTCCATGAAATAGTTCAGCAAGCTCTAAAGGGTTAATGGGAAATTGCAAGAGGGCAGGACTTGGAAAAGCACAAAAACCTCAAAATCACAAAATTCAAAATCTTGCCAAATGGATGTCAGACCCAAGAATGCTGACCAACAGCCCCTCTGTGTACTGAGAATATAGTTTTTAAAATAAAAAATTGTTAAGTTTTCATAAGAGCCAATTCTATGGTGGTATAATATATTCATACACATAGTAAAAATACATCAAACAAACAGCTGGGTACTTTTGATAAATGTCTATAGTCATTCCTCTATTACCCTAATTAAGAAATATAAATATCAATTCCATATGGATAAGACTATTTCCACGACCCCAGAAAATTTGCTCCCCCTTCCCCACCCCACTTTGGTTGCTCCCGGCTTTTAACTCCCCTTAGACCACCCTCAGGCAACCAACCCAGTCTGGTTCCCTGACCCGATAGGTTAGTTTTGCCCTTCAATGGGACCAGAGTACGCTCTCTCCTAGTGGGCTGCTTTCAGCATGGCTCTCTGGCAGCCCAGATACGTCTTTATATAAGTCCTTGGTTTTTCTCCTCTTTATCACTGAGCAATATTTCTTCATTTGTATGCCCTGTGTGCGAGTTGCTTGGTGTCCCCTAGTTCAGATCCAGACATTTCCATGTTTGAATCATCATGAATAAAACTCTTGTGGACATCTATCTGCAAACCTTGGGCCATGTATGTGTTCATGTCTCTTGGGAAATGCTGAGCTGTATGTAAGAGAGTGCCAGATGCATCCTGGGTAATAGAAAGCCTCAAGTGATTCTCTGAAAACACCTACACGGTTTTAAAGACTTGAGGAGAGCTGAAGAGGGAGGCACTGAGCTGCACACGTAAGCACAGTGGAGCTTCCTTGTTGCGTGTTGGCAGGCGTTTCCACGCAGGGTCCTCTCAGGATAGCCCTCATCTCGACTCCTTCATTGAAAAATGGCTGCCTTTGGGCATCTTCCCTCAGTCTGCCTACAGAGTCCTGGTGAGTCTGTCACAGACTTTTCTAGAAAAGTCAGGACTTGGAAGGCTCTCTCAGGAGCCCAGCACTTAGAGCAGCTCCTTAGAAGGTGGGATCCTGGCACCACTGCCATTGGTAAAGGCCAGAGGTCTTTATCATCACATCACATCAAGACCAGGAGACTGTGTGTTTACAGGACGACTGTCCCTATGCCTTATTTCAGAGGTGTCTAGTTACAATATTTAAGGTAATTCCTGAAGCCACTCACTTGTAATTAGATTCATTTCTATTTTCTTTCAGATTTACCTCTCTCATGCAGCCTGTATCTTGGTTACAGAGATATAGTCATCCTCCTTAGCACCCTCCCAGAATGCTCTCCACTTTCAGGCAGGGAGAAGAGAAGAGAAATAGCAGATGCAGTTGGTGGGAAGCTTATAAGGTTTCAAAGGGCAGGGGAATTTAAAGGACCTCAGGGGTTTAGCAGCTAAGGCAAAGAAAAGATCAAACCTCAGGTTTACGGGGCATGAGGCAGCCTCTGAGACAAAGATGCTTGATGTCCTGGATGAGATGTCTGCTATGAGACTCCTCGCCTCCTACCATCGCCTTTCCCCAGCTAGAAACTGCTGGCTGGAGAGGATTTGGGAGGGACAGTTGTCCCACTGTCTGAAAGCAGCATAAAGGCCTGGGGATTACAAGCTATGTTAGATTCAACAAAATACTGGATCATAGTAGACACAGCTGGAAGACAGTAGCTGGTTTTACAGATGAAAATACAGAGGTCAGTTGGGTGGTGGTGGTGCACGCCTTTAATCCCAGCACTGAAGTGGGAATGGGGGTTGGGGGTGAGATAGCAGAGGCAGGTAGATCTCTGAGTTTGAGGCCAGCCTGGTCCACAAAGCTAGTTCCAGAACAGCCAGGGTTATGGAGAGACACCTTGTCTCAAAACACAAAACAAGGAGAGGAGAGCAGGAGGAAGAAGAAGAGGAGAAGAGAAAGAGGGAAGGAAGGAGGGAGGGAGGGAGGGAGGGAGGGAGGGAAAAGGAAGGAGAGGGAGAGGGAGGGGGGGACTGGAATGCCAGTCCTGAAGAGAGCAGATTCTCAGCTTTCTCTCAAGCGCTTTGCCTTGAGTTCTCCCTCAGGAAGGCCCCCTCCTGCGTCCACACTACTGCCTGAACTCAGAGTTGAGAAACAACCTGGTTCCACTAGATGGGCTTCCCTCCCTCTCTACCCACATACTGCCCTTGCTAGCCTAGAAGGACTGTGATAGTGAGCAACCCTTGCTCTGCCAGTGGGGAGGTCCAGACAGTGTATTAGAGAAGGGGTGAAGAGATGAGTAAACTCGCCCTTTCCTTTCAGGGAGAGAGTATCAGCTTGCTGTCTGCTCACTGTGTCCTTGGGTTGTTGTGTGCAAGGCCTCCATCTCTTCCTGAGTCCTCAGCTCTCTGGGGTCTCCCACCATTAGCCCTAATCCTATCTGTGCAGTCCTCGGCCTCTTCTGCAATAGGCGTCCAGTCACCTAACCCCAGTCCATACAGTTATCCCAAATGATACAATCAGTTCACGCTCTAGCTTCAATGTCTACAAGGCTTCTCCTTGCACCCCAGCAAAAGTGAAGCCTATAGTGGACTCGGGCTGCCTGCACCAGGACTGCCCTCTGAAGCCTCCTTTGCCTGGAGCACCTCCCTCCTCACCTCCGCCCTGCCCCCATAGCCTCATCTGCCTGCCTAACCCCATGCCTGAGTCTTTACCTCCTGGGAAAGCCTTCCTGGCAGGATGCCCACCCCACAACTTGCCTTCTCTGTCCTCAGGCTGTGCTCGGTTCCTTCCAAGTACTCAGTAAGTGTGCAATTATATATTGTTTAGGTTTACTTTGTAAATGACTGTCTGGGCCCCTGGAATGCAAATTCCCCATGGGAGGGATGAGGTCTGCTTCTTCACTGGACACTCGCTGGGCAGCCAAGGCATCTTTGCAAAGTGAACCGCTGGGGAATATGCTCCCCTAAGTGGACGTGATCCTTCTTCCTGGGAAGGCTCATTCTTCAATCTGAGATTCTCTCCCATCTCCTACCCTACAGGAAAGGGGTGGATAGTGGACTTTTCATGAAACCAGAAAAGCAAATGGCCACTGTCAAAAACTTTAATGACAGCCTTATGTCATTTTTACTACTGGGATTTTATGAATCCATAGTACCCTCCATTATGAAAGTTCCAGAGTCCCAGTGGAGTGCCTCAGAGCAACTGATGGAAGAGAGGTGGATTTCCTAGTCAGAACCCAGCTCCTCGGCTCAGGTCCCAGCTCTAGTATTCCCAATTCAGACTAAAATGGTGTACTCTAGCCAACCAAATCTAATTAAGCATCAACCTTCATAAGATGAATCCACTTTGTATGAAAGTTATGGGCTCCCTGCTTTGTGTGAACACATGTACATGCAGGTGCAGGTACATGTGTGCACACCATGTGTAAATGGGGAGGCCAGAGGTCAAGGTCAGGAGTCTCCCTCATTGCCCTCCGTCTTATTTTTTGGTGGTGTCTCTCAGTGAACCCAAAGCTCATCACTGGGCTCTGTTGACTGGCCTGTCTTCACCTCTCTAGTGCTGGGATTAGATGCACGCTTCCATGCTCAGCTCTTTCTGGGATGCAGGGGACCTGAATCCAGGTCCTCAGGCTCGCACAGCAAACACGTCACCTACTGAAGCATCCCCAGTCCCTGCACTCCATACTTCTTAGTGGGTTCTGATAAAATGTGCGTTATCATTGAAGTACATGGTTCTGTGTAGCCACAAACACCAGAAGACCACCCGGCTGAGGCTCTGCAGCCCTGGTCCAGTGTCTCTTATCTCAATCACTCCACAAAGCATGAAAGTCCATGAGATTTGCTAACTTTAGCCTCCAGATGTGGAAGGCCTTGTGCACTGAGAGGCTGCCATGGTTCTAGTGAGCCGAATGAATGCATATTGCCATCTCTACAATTCTTTATTTTGGGAGGTAGGGGGCTTAGGAGCATCACCATTGACCTAGAAGCAGGGTTTAACCTGTGTCTACAGACAGGGTTCTGCTTCCCCAAGCTCTGCCAAGCCCCTCTCCAAAGACAATCAGGTCAACACATTGGGAAAAATTCTTCACTTTGTACAAAGGGCATTCCTCCCTGAGAGGACTTGTTGGGCTGATGGGCAGGTCACTGAGGGCTGAGGGCTTCTCCCCCTGGCATCGGTGCAACCAGAAGGCAGGAGAGCCTTTGAAGCTGTGACATTTCTAAGTTTGAGTTTACAAAGACACCATTCTTCCTCATAGCTGTTCACACCCTGATCCAAACCATTTTAAGCGAACTCAATTTCCTTCAATAGAAGGCTATTTGAAGAACACAAAACCATATTTGTGAATGAATTCTAGTATTCTGTTTGCAGAGTCCACTCCATTTAGTCTCATGCCCTGTTCCAGGTAGGTCTCACGCCAAGGCCCAGAATCATTTTACCCACCCTCAATGATATCATAAAAATTCTTTAAAAACTTAAAGTTTTCATTTGATACATAAAAATACCAAGTTACCCATGTCCGTGGACTATCAAGTGCTGTTTGGCCTCATGTTTACCCTTCATAACCAGGCTGAACACACCCTGCTCCAAAAGGTGGTTCTTCGTGGTAAAAACACTCCAAATTCTTTCTTCTGGCTTTCTGAGGTAGAGGTCACAATCCCAATCTGTAGTCACCCTACTGTGCCCAAAGCACCTCAGAACTTCTTATCCTACCTGTGACTTAGTACCCAGTATTCCCCATCACAGTTCCAATGAGTGTGTGTGTGTGTGTGTGTGTGTGTGTGTGTGTGTGTGTGTGTGTGAGAGAGAGAGAGAGAGTATCTGTGTGATGTGTGTGAGAGATAATGTATGTGTGGTGTATGTGTGTTAGAATGTATGTGTGTGAAAATGTACAAGTGTGTAAGAGAATACGTGTTTGTGAGTGAGTATGTGTGAATGTTTGTGTGTGTGAGAGAGGGAATGTAAGGGGTGTTTGTGAGTGTGTGTGACTGTATGTATGACTGTGTGAGTGTGAATGTGTGTGTAGGTTGGTGTGTGTTGATTCATTTTTGTTATTACAATAAAATATTCTGACCCAATCAACTTTAAGGGAGCATTATGGCTTGCAGTTTCAGAGGGGACACAGTCCATTTTGGTGAGAAATACGCAGCAGCAGGAATATGTGGCCAACTTCTCACACTGCATCAGCAGTGAGGGAGAAGCACAGAGTGAACAGGAAGTGGGGCCAGGCTGGACAATCCCAAAGCCCACCCCTAGTGACACACTTCCTCCAACAAGGCTCTATCTCCTAGAGACTCCACAGGGTTCTCAAGCAGTGTCACAAGCTGGGGACCAAGTGTCCAATCACATGAGCCAATAGGGGTATGTTTCATATTCAAATCACACGCACAAATATATAATATATAATAATATAACATGTAAGCAGGGACATAGCATTGTTTCTCTGTTCCTGACTTACTTCCCTGAACACAGTGATTACCAGGCTACCCATGCTGTTGGAGATGACAGAACCTAATTCTTCATGGATAAAAACACTCCACTCTGTGTAAGTATGTGAGACTTCTTCTTAGCCAATAGTCAGTGGTAGACACTTAGGTCCTCTCGGTCTCCTGGCTACTGTGACCAGCACTGCAGTGAACACGGGAGTTCTCGTCTCTCTGTCATACTGATTCCCCCAAAACACCCAAAAGGGAAGCTGATGGCTCAGGTAGTAGGCCTACTTTTAATTTGTAAGGAAACTCCACGCTACTTCACACAGCAGCCGTGCTAATTTACATTCCCACCAGCAGTGCACCAGGCTCCTTTTCCGCCACTCAGATCCTGGGTAAGCTATGAAATATCACATAGAGTGCACTCAGGCCAGAGTCGGTGGTTCACATTAAATTATATCAAGTAGCTATCAATAGAGTTAAGAAAAAGGGCAAGAAATGAATGAACTCCTTTGATCTTTCTAACATTGCTCGTTATTTAGAATCTGGACTCCAGATCAGTGCATTTCCCGATGATAAAGTCAACGAAATTACTAGTCTTGGACTATTTTCCATTTAAATGCCACTGCTATAGAACAAGCATGAAAGTGTGGATTAAAGACAGAAAAATAGACTTGGAAATATTGGTCCTGCATTTGAGATTAAAGAAATACACAAATATACAATTGTATAACTCATACAAGGCCTAGCTTCGTTTGTGAGGTACTCCAGGGTACCCCAGTAAGTTTCCATGGAGGCATGCAACTAATAGCAGTTTTTAATTAATTGCACATCTAGCAATCTACAAATATGAATTAAGTACCAGGAGTTAGCGCTGTGCAGACTTCAGGTCTCCGCCTGCAAGCAATTTGCAAAACTTTCCTCAAAGGCACATGAAAAGTGCCTCAGTCACAGCTCCCTGTTTTAAGGCTAGTTTATCCTGTAGGCTTCACTTTTATTCTCTCAAAAAGGATAGCAGGGTCCTGCTGTTTCCAGTTAACATATCCCCAAGGCTTAGAAAAAAGGTAATTTCATAAGAAAAATAAAATTATCTCTGAGTAATCATTTTATTAGCATAAATCTGAATATGTGAGAGCTGGCTAGTTAGTTTACCACCACCACTACAGGTGATGAAACATAGGTTGCGGGTGGCGAGAGGGTAGGAGGAGAAAGGACACACGCATGCGCACATGAGCACACATCCCAGGATGGATAAGCAAGGCGAGTGCTGAACTGGCCTACCCTGAATACAGGCAGTCTGAGATTAAGGAAATCACAGAAGACTGCAGGACCCATTCCACGCATCGGATTTCCCCAAAGGATGTTCATCCCCTCTAGCCCAGTTCGAACCCCACTACCTTGATGTTCCTTTACCAAGGGAATACAAGAGATCTCCTCCCACTCTTCACTCAGATCCTGAGTCCTTGAGAGAATTATAAATCACTAGCCCCAGCCTTCTACCATGTGGGATTCTGGGGCCACTTGATTGCACACTGTCTTTTTGTGAAAATATCAGGGAGCTCTTTTGTGGAAGTGAATCAGCACCAGCTTCGCCTCTCCATTGTGAGCACTTCAGAGCCTGCCACAATGGAACAGGAAGTCCCTGACTTAGTAACAAGGCCTCTCAGACAGGACTCCTCTCATATTCTGGCCTCTAGCAAACAGCCCCTTCTCTATCTCCCCACCTTTTGCAACTGGGCTTTTCCAGCCCGAAAACACCCGCTGGCTTATTTCATCAAGGCGCCCAGCGGAACTTTTCATATTTCCTCTTCTGCATCTTGCATCTGAGGAGCATTCTGCCTTTCTGTTCATTCATAGAAAAAGTAAAGACATTTAAGACTCAGGTAGGTGCTAGGAGAAAAAGGCAGTGCTACTGTGCAGCAGGCCCACAGGCTGCTCTGGTAGTACCTGTGCTGTTCCACACTCTGCATATATGCTGACTTATGCCTTACCACAGCCCAGCCCTGTGGGGTGTTCTGAACCCATGCTGTAGGTCATGCAAGTGAGAGCCAACGGGGAGAATGAACCTAACCATTTACAGTTATACGGTCAACAGTGGAGGAGCTGAGACTTGAACCTAGGCAATCTGGCTCCAGAGTGCTGCTGCCTAGGGAGGGATGCTGTCAGCAGGATGGCGAGGCACTGACATGCAGCTCCGACTCAAAGCACAGAGTGAGCACCAGAGATAAACCACCACACTGGCATCAATTTCCTGAGTGCTCATGTTGTGACCACTTCAGGAAGAGCAGGGGCTGTGAGGGGCAGGCTAAAGTGGAGAGGAAGATACTTTTATCTTAGGGAGATTGTTTTAATTTTTCAAAAGCACTAGATAACACCAGATCTCAAGATCAATTGGTTTCCAGGCTCTGCAGATAGAGTGTGATCTGTGTATGCAACCTCCAGGCTTCCCTAGGGCCGCTTTAGACTCTTAATCCAATGCGTAGGCAAAGCAGACAGAGCCAGCTGAGAGCTGGCAGCTTCTGGCACTCAGAGCTTGAGTCAGTGTCCACAAACATTAGGAGTCAGGAACCAGGCTCTGCTAACATGACTATGCCTCTGGCATGGTGAGCAAGCGAAGATGTAAAGACCACTTAATGCCATGTTTGAGGGTCTTCTCTCTCTCTCTCTCTCTCTCTCTCTCTCTCTCTCTGTGTGTGTGTGTGTGTGTGTGTGTGTGTGTGTGTGTGATCCCAGTATTCCTTCAGAAAGACTCCTTCAAGCGTCTGTTGGAATCTCACAGGCCAGATACCCTGGAGTATGCTTAGCAAGAACAGAAACAAGAGAGACTGCACCTCAAAAAATAAGGTAGAGTGAGAGAAATGACTCCTGAAAAGTTAACTTCTGAACACATGTGTGCACACACACACATATGCACACACACTCACACTCACACACACACACACACATATATATATACACAGACACACACAGACATACACAGTCACATACATACATCACACAAAAATTATAAATAACAAATAATTTAAAAGGCCAAATAACAATTTAATTTTGATACCAATGAACTCAGGAGCTTTCTAAAAACACTGACTCCTACAATGTAAGTACCTCAATTTTCCCTGAGCTCTGGGGCTATTTAGAAAGATGGGCTAGCTTGAGCTACATTGTTAGCCCCCAGAACAGTCATGATAATGAAGATGAATAGTCTGGTGGAGCAGACGTAAGCAGCATGACTCTGAGAGCAGCCACCATGCAGCATCCAGTGCCGGTCACTCAGGGACAAAGACTTCTTGTGCTGGGTCCTTTTCAAGCATGACTATATTAAATCTTCCTGGTAACTCTAAGAGGGAATGCCATCCCAGCATCTGCTTTACAGATAAGTAAGCAGAGGTCAGAGCCTGTGGTGCGTAGAAATGTCCCCTATAGGCTCCTGCATTTAAATACCCAGCCTCCGGTTGGTGGCACTCTTTAGGGAGCTTATGGCTTAATAGAAGGAATCTGTCGCTGGTGTTGGGCTTTGAGGTTCTGTAGCTTTGCCCTACTTCCTGTTATCACAGTCTCCCCCTTCCCACATGCCCTATTGCTTCCAGCATGTGGGTTAAACTATGATGGGCAAGTCAGCGAGTGCCAGCTGCTGCTGCCGTGTCTTCCCTGACATGATCGACTCTATCGCTAGGGAACTATCAGCCAGAATACACTCTTCCTTATGCTGATTTCATCAGAGTATTCTATATAAGCAACAGAAAGTAACTAGTACAAAGGCCACCATGTTTCCAGGGTACAATGCCATGGATAAAGTCACCAACGACTGCAGTCCTACCTGACTCCACAGTTTCAACCCCTATCTAATGTACAACTGTCTGCTCTTACGAGAAAACCTTATTATAGGGAGTTCTGGAAATGAGGCATCCTGATTACTCAAATCTTCTGGTAAATAGATGTGCAATCAATTCCAAATGCCCACTGGAAGAGCTTTCCAAAATGTTTATGGACTCTTTGCTGCCTCAGTAGATACAGTACACTAAATATAAATCTACTCTGCCTCATCAACCAATGCATCTGCAGTCATCGCCCAGCTACTCCTTACTGTACAATATTCAAATGTTGGCACGTGGCTTGAATAAGACCCATATGAAGCCCAGGTCTCAGCCCTGGAGAGATAGATACAGGGGATCCACCATAGCAAACTGGCAACTAAGCTAACTAAATCAGTGAATTCTGGGTTCAAGTGAGAGATCTTATCTCAAGAGATAAGGTGTGGTGTAATTGAGGGAGACACCCAACATCACTATGACCTTCATATTCACACACAGCACATGTACACACATATACATGAGCCCACAAACATGCATACACACGTACATGAAGATACATACAAGACTAATGGAAATAATACAATTTAGTAGGTAAGAAAATCAATTTCATCGTTTACCTTTTGTGTGTGTGTGTGTGTGTGTGTGTGTGTGTGTGTGTAAAACTGCAGCTGAAATCTGGGTTAATAAAAGCATGAACTGCACCAATGGATGCCTGTGCTATGTGCCAAGCATAGAGGGTCAATGAGACATAAGACAAGGAGCAAATGAGAAAACCTGAGAGAGTGTACATGTATGAAAATTTCAAAGAATAGATTAAAAACTGAAAATAGAACAAAACCCACCACCAAAACTAAAATGACCAGGCTCCAAGCCCAAGCAAAGAACAGTTGGTATATCTTTATTTTGTGGCTTAAGGGTTCTGCAGGCACATTAAATCATAAAAATCCAAGAAACCCTATTTCACTCTCAAAGCACACAATGTATTTTAAGGGAAGTGTCCCTTTTCGAAGAAACTGCTTGATTTTCAGGAAGTGGTGAAGTGGCAGGTGTGTACCCATGACCAGCCAAAGAAACCAAATAAATGTGCCACTGGGCAAACCTGTTCTCCCTGATAAACAGCTGTGCCCTGCACAGAGAGAAAGGAACCGGAAGAGAAAGGAGCCGGAGGCTGCTCCTCTACTGCAGGGCACTTCCTTAAGGGCAGCCTACAGTTCAGCCTGCCTGGGAGGGCATTTCAGAGTCCCATCTGCATAGGAGCCCCAGACCTCTCACCATAAGCTACGCATGAAGCAGCACTGCGAAGTGAGGGGTAGCAGAAAGACCAGATAGGGCAAGAAAGAGCCATCATTATACAGTTACTTGTGAGGCTACGAAAGGCAGAGGAGATGAGGACTGCTTCCTCTTATACTGTCCCACAACAGCTTGAATACACAGAGATCCTGGGAGTCCCCTGTGGAGGCCTAATAAACACTCAGGAAAGACAGGCTCCTGCAGTATGAGCCTGTCTCTGATCCCAGCACTTGGAAGGCTACAGCAGGAAGATAGAAGGTTCTAGATAAGCATGGGCTACACAGTAAGACCCTGTCTCAAAGACAGCATCTGATGAATGAATAGACTAGAAGAAGGAAAGAAAAAACATGGTCTTCCATCAGGAAAGTCTCTCGCTGAAAACCTGACTCTGGAGTTCAGTAGTTGAGACAGTATTTGCTGTGCTGCAGATCCAGTTTGTTGTGTTGTGAGTTTGTAGAAATACCAAAGCAAGACAGAGCTGAACTGGCTGGCTGGAAATTCCAGATGCAATTGAGGGATAGCTGGAAGGAAGCCAGCTGGCTGTTCAAATGACCCTAAAGTGCTGGGAGAGTCAGTCTTGAGGATGTGGGGCGGGGGGACCTCCATGCCACACAGAAACAGGGGTGTTCAGACATGGAGCTTTGAACACTCATGGAGACTGATGGACTACTTGGTGAGCTGGAGTGAGCTGCCAGTGAGTCTGCATCCTCTGGGAACGGTGCCTTGAAGTGAAGGAGCTGAGAGTCAACAGGCAGCATGGTGAGCCATGTTGGTTCTTCCTGCTGGTTGAGACCTGAGGTGCCCCATGCTGCCCCTCCCCCTCAGCAGAAGAGCAAGCAGCATGGCCTCTGACCTGCTCCTGACAACAGAGACAGCTCCTCTTGACTGCCGAGTAACACGGTGGCGATGGCATTATGAACATCACACAATGACAAAGCAGAGACTGAGAACTGGAACTCACCTGGTCTGAGCCAATCTCAGGGCCAGAAGAGACTCTGAGATGCCTTAGACCTGAGCCTGCAGCTCTCCACCGCCCCTGTAGAGCACATGCCTAGAACACTCACTGTCTCCACTGTGCTGGGAGCCCTAGGAGCCTTTCCCACCCCTCTCTTCCTACCTGTCCTAATCTCAGCCACCTCACCTGTCAGACTCTCATCTGACCCTCTGGCTAGCTCCTAACATTCTGTTAAAGCAGCTCTAAGCAATGACGAAGTTCCCAGGCCAGATTCCCTGAAGGGTAATTCCTGAGACGGCTGCAGACACAAGGATTCCAGGCCACATCCCCATAAATCTAGAGATGCTGAGGCCTGGGAAACTGTTAGGCTATAAAGACCCTGTGTGACTTTTGGATCAGCTAATATACAACTTCCCTGTCGTCTCCCAAATCCTTATGAACATTTCCTACCCATCCCTAACTTCAAATTACAATCATGTTTACTTAAGCAAGAAATTCTGGATAAACCAAAATTCGGTGTATAAACATAATAGAGTTTTATTCAGCCATAAAAAATAAATAAAGTCATTACACTTACAGGAAAATTGATAGAACTAGAAAGGCGTATGTTAGGTGAACTAACCAGTCTCAGAAAAAAACATGTTTTCTCTTATATGTGGATCCTGGATTTTAACTTTACCTATGCACATATCTGTAGGGTCAGGAACTAGACAGGGGGCTGTGAAAAGAGGAAAAGAGGTCTTAAGGGAAAGGGGAGAAGGGAAAAGAGGCCAATAGAGCCCATGAGACATAAAGTGTGGGAGGGGCCTGGGAGAAGAAAGGGAACCCATAGGGGGCAGGAAATCAACAAAAAGTCTATATAAAAATTTCATAATGAAACCCATGAGTTGTGTGTGCTAATTAAAATTGTCTTCTTAATAAAATACAAACTTGAAGAAAAGAAAGAAATGTTATAGAAGGAAAATGAAAAGAATTCAAAAGCAAAAAAGACAAGTATTTATTGTCTTGCCATAAACAGAGCAGTGATGCCAACATTTCGAAGGAATTCCTCCCAAGATTTGCTTTTCTTGCCTGGTTTAGAAAAGGCATTGCACCTGCCTGGTGCTAGAGGCCTGCTCCTGCTTTATCAGGTATAGCCTTTGTCACCTGAGAGACCATGCAGCTTCTCCTCAGGACATCTGAGAGGCCACTGCTAGCCATCATGGGCTGACAGGTAAGGGTGGCTGATGCTGAGAGAACTTGGATGTCAGGGAACCTGTGTTTCTGCTGCCCCTCACACTGTAATTATCAGGCCCGGGGACATTGAAACCTGGCTGTAGTGTTTTATAGGGAGGGACCCAGACCCAGCTGTGACATTAATGTCAAGGGCATCAGAAACTCACCTTCTTGACAGCCCCTTATTCTAACAGGCTTGGAACCAGCAGAGAGCCACACTCCAGTAAATGTGCTTAAGGAGAGAGGTGTGGCCCAGACAACCCAGACAACCCAAGCTAGTCTGCTTGCCTGGGCCCCTGTCAGGCCCCACATATATATTTCCAGAACCATGCAGTCTTCTGCATTCTCAGTAGTGAGATATTTTAACTGCAGTGGGTAAGTCTACCTGCTTCCACCCTCTTGCCACCTCTTTCTCCAAGTCCCCCAAGTTTATGTTGGGCTCTTACAGCATCTGTAGAAGTTTGAAGATAGAGCTAAGGGAAAGGGGGTAAATTGGGGATTTATGTGCATGGTTCACAGCTATTACTTTATTTTATTTGACTCTATTTTTATTTTTTACAGTTTTAGAGATTAATTCTAGAGTCTTGCACATGCTAGGCAACTGCTCTGTCTCTGAGTTATTACCCCTAGCCCTCCTTTTATTTGTTACTTTGAGACAAGGACTTACTAAACTGCCCAGGCTGGCCTTGACCTTACCCTGTAATCCCCAGGCTGGCTTTGACCTTTCTATGATCTTGTCTCAACCCCCAGGTGCCCTCCCTGAGTAGCTGGAATTATAGACCGGCACCACCAGGCCCAGCCATAGCTCTTTGAATGAAATGTCAGGTTATTGCTGGATGTCCTCATAACTGTCCTCATGGCTTCTACCAGCTCAGTGGTCTGCAGGCTCCACTGCACAGCACTTGGCCTGGAACATGAGGCGGAGGGGAAAGCAATGGAGAAGGTGAGTGGAAGCTAGTCTGTGCAAGCTTCTCCCAGGAGGAAGGCAGGTGGAGCACGGGAGAAGGTAGTTCACACCGATGCCTGCTCAAAGGGAGAGGTCTCCTGCTTAGAATAGATTTGACAAAATAACACAGACAATTCTCAGTACACCAGGCAGTTCCCTCCCTTTTGGTGTGAATTATACAGAATAGATTTTTTATCAAAATCCCTATATTGTAGGACTCTAACCTACAGCAGTAAAGTAAAAACAGTGGGTGTCTATTGCCGGGAGTCATCCTGTATGCACAGTAGCTATCAATCATAAAGCACAAATCTTGTCAACTACGCTGGTAGAAAAACTAAATTATCTTCTCAGTCTCCCTTTAGAAAAAAAGTCACAAAATCATTATCATATGAAGGGGTAATCAAAGAGAATTCAGTCAAAAGATGCAAGGGGAGACATATTACAAAGGTTAGAGCACCAAGCAATTAATAATATTAATAATAATGATGGCGATAATAATAATATCTGATTATTTTCTGGATTTTACAGAGTTTGATACATGTCAGGTTTTAAAATGCACAGATGTGATTGTTCCTATATTCTATATAGGAACATCTTACATAAATGTTTGCCAGGGTACCTAATTTCATATTTGGAATTTTATATTCTTTTTCTTCAAGAAGTCTGTTGAAATGCATATGCTTAAAAATATGAGTCCACATATACTGAAAAGTATCAGTCCATCCCTACAGAATTGACTTCTCCAGCTGGGAAGAGGCAGTCAAGAACTGGTGATGGGGTGCTCACCTGACCTGGGGAGCCCCTGAGTATCTCATATTGGGACCCTGACACCCACTGAGCATCCTGATCTATAGTGCAACAGGCTACAGGAGAAGGATGGAGTCCACGCCTCTACAACCAACACATTGGGCTTCTACCTCACCTAGGCAACCAGGAAAGAGGCTTTCTGAAGGTGTGCAGCCAGACATGACTATTAGAGGCAAGCACCCAAACTGATTCAGGGTAAACAGTCATAAGCCCACATATATCACTATGCAACTTGATTCGCCCAAGGGTCATACTGCATAAAAAGTAGCAACCGTTTTAGCCACATGTGGCCATTTTACTTTAAATTAAAATGCCATAAAATAAAAACTCAGTCCCTCTGTTGCCCTGGCCACATTTCAAATGCTCTACGGTCACACAAGGCTAGTAATCTCTGAAGTGAGTGAGATAGCTATAAATGCTTTCCTGCCCCCAGCTCTGCCGTTCAGCTTAGCTGAGATCAATACTCATTCCTGAGATATGAAGAAGCCCTTCTTCTCCAGCAGTGGGTGTTTTCAGGCCAGCATGTGATGTGGGGGGAGGAGGAAGACAAGCAGACAGCAGAGTGCACAGAGTGAAGGGGGTGAGGCAGGGAATAAACCCCAGTGGGCTTGGGGAGCACCTGCAGTGAACAGGGGTGCTGTCAGACACATGTGCCAAGGAAATGGCTCCACCACACTCTAGAGAGAGTCAGAAAGGAAGGAGCAGATCCTAGCTCCGGGATCCAGGCTGGCTGTCTCTTAGGCATATACTCATGGACTCACTCACACTCACGACAAAGTATGCATTGTATCCTTGGTCCTGGCTGTTACATATTTGCATGCTTAGACTAACAAAGGAAGAGGTGCCAGCAACAATGCCAGCCCTGTCCTGGGCCTTGGGCCACTCCCTGGTCAGGTCCTGCCACCCAGACCTGTATGGAGTCAGCAATGCCCTTGCTGCTAGAGCTGAAAGGATACCTTGCGTCAACTCTCCTGTAGGCCTGGCTCAAAAGAGTACGGTCTGCACCTGGACTCCTCTGTTCCAAAATCAAAGGACACCTTGGGAGCCTCCACCCTTTTCTTGGGTTTCCAAGACCAAAAAAAAGGTCAATGAACTCTTGAGTGAGCTCACCTGGTAGAGTGAAGGACCCACATTTCCCCTACATGGCAGTGTGTGTGAAGACAAAGAGGTTGGGAGCCCCTAGGAAGAAGGACATTGAGTTGGCCCCTTGAGGGCAGCTATGGAAGGAAGGTAGCTCCCAACAGGGACTTAACCCTAACCCTAACCCTAACCCTAACTGGAGGTGACACTGATCACAGTGGTTCCCCACACCTTAGATGTGACCTGGACATATCTAACCCTCCCTTGTCACCGCATCTAATCCTCACGGGAGCTCCATCAGATCCAATGCAGGCAAACAGACATGCGTCACAAAAGAGAATATAAATCTAATTGTTTTTCTAGTTTCAACTTGTTGTTGCTTTCTTTTTTTTTTCTTGGTGGTGGATCTATCCATACAAAATAATTGATAGTGAATGTATATAACCTAGGACGACCTTTCTAACTGTACAGAAGTTCATGGAGATGCAGAGTTTGGAACTGGCAAGTGTGTGTTTAGGTGGCTATCGTAATCTAGCTCTGTTATATTTTTGTGAGTTCATTAAAATGAAGTGACTTGAAAACAAACAGCCACAAACACAAGCTACCACAAACACAAGCTACCCCAGCTCCTCTAACAAAGAAAAGGACCTAGAAGCTGTAAGAGGCTTGCCCAGAGTTAGTTGCTGGCATCAGTTCTACCATAATAACATTGCCTCACCCACTCACCACCTAGTGAGCACCTCTCAAGAGATCATTTACTTAGTGGGAAATAGTCAAATTCTGGAATGAGTGGGTTCAAATCCTGCTTCTGTCAGATGCTAGCAGTATGCCCTTGGGCTTGTGAGTTCATAGCTCTGTGCTATGGACTATGTATGTAGGGATCTCGACAGGAATGGTAACAGTAGTGCCCACCTTTGGGTTGCTGTGTCATTTTAAGTCACCTACAGTGACTGTGCTTCTGACTGAGCCTGGGACAGGAAAAGCAGTTGTGATAGCAGAAAGGGGCAGATGGCCGGGCAGCTGCATACATTAGCAGCCATGGTCTAGTACTGGGTCCAAACATAGCCTGTGTCTCCAAGGAGCTTGCGGAAAAGACGAGCTAAAGTAGAGAAGGTGCATGGGCCCAAAATGAGGGCAACAAGGCAGGAAGGACCCAATTCCTAAGGCCAAGTGACAACTAGGTTAGGTTTTAAAGAGCTATATGGTCTTTTTATATAGTTTCTCATTTAATCCTTAGTCCATCTTAGACATGGGGAGTTCAATGTTCAAAGGAGTTCATCAGTTTTCCCACTGGTTAATGCTGGGGGCCTTGAGCCCACACTGCTTTGTTTATAGAATCCTTACTCCAAGTTCGGGTAGCACACAGGCTGACCAGACAATGACAGGACAATTCTCTACAAGGCTGCACAGGAGGCTGAGAAACAAGGAATCAGCTAACCCAGGTCTCTGGGCAAAGTTTCTTAAATACTTGCAGTTTGTCAATGCCCACTCAGGTTTCCATCCCTGGCCTCAGCTCATAGTCACTTAATGCTGAGAAAGGGTGACGCTAAATGATTAGCCTCCTGGAAGGCCTTACCACACTGGGCCCTGAAAGGACAAGTCCAGCGGATATGGTGGGCTGACATGCCCATGTTTTTCTTCTGAGGCCCTACAACACCAAAGGCTCCCACTTACCCCACACGAAAGCACTTCTTGGGAAGGACTGCCCTGTTTTCAACCCACTGTGGTCCTTTCTTAGGAAGCTTGACTGATTCATGTTCCCAAACTCTCCACTCTTCCTCTTTAACTCCATACTCAATGAATGCTTTACTCCCAGCAAGGAGCACAGTGGGAACATGGGAAATAGCAGCAGGCCAACCTTGGGCTGAAAGGCCCAGTCAGATCTCCCAATACCAGACCTTAGTTTTTCTATTGACAGAAGATCGGCATCTATGTGGGGAGCATGTAGAGTTTTAATTAAATCCTGTCAACATGCAAAACCCCTTCCATTTATATGGACTTCCCAGTTTTACAATGATGCTGGTGTGGACCAGAAAGACTTAGAGCATACGTAACCATGCCGAGAGATAAGCTATAAAAGTCAAGTCTCCTTAAGGCCACAGAGCCAAGAACTTCCACTGGCCCAGAACTTCAGTGTGTCCCCAACACAGTGCCTAGCAGGCACTCAATGAACATCAGTTGAACAAGTAGATTCCCTTTAGCTAAGGAAGTAAATTTTTGTTCACAGCATTTTGTAGAGGTTGATGGCCCTTAGCTTTCCCTCTGTCCCAGAAGACACTGGGCCGCTCACTGTCCACTGGCTGGATGGCTGGAGGCAAACATTCCATGGAAAGCAGGGGTTAATTGCTTCAGCTGATGAGCTAGCTACCTTGCATCATGCACCCGGAAGTCACATCTTCGTGCCCTGGTTTCACCGCCCATGAGAAGATGCAGATTTCAGCGTATAATGAAATGTGTCAAGCTCACAGAAGGCTGTGTCTGTGAGAGATCTGAAGGGAAAGAGCAGGCATGACTGGTCCCATCAGCACTGGAGAACTGCCTGATTCCTGACGACATAGCAACAGTTCAACAAGGGAGCAGATATATCTCAGGTGAAAGGAATGGAGTGTGTCAGGAAAATAAGGAAAACCCAAGACCACGGCAGAGCTACTGACAAAACCAATCACTGACCCATAGAAAACAAGACTTGAAGTAGAACTATTTACCTCTTTTATAATGAATGCAACCATTATAAAAAAAATTCACAATGCAAATCCACCTGCTGAGAGGAGCTCATGGCTCTGGCTGTGACTTTTCTGAGATCTCGTCAGAGACACCAAATAGCTGGCCAATAAATTCCTTACAAAGAGGGTTGACACAGAACCAGCAAGAGGGCACCAAGGGCACAGCAGCTCTGTCCCCATCTCACACTTGCCTTGATGCACTGAACCACAATGTGATCTCTGTTTCATGTTGAAGCTCAAAGGCTGGGAAAAAAAAAAAAAAAAAAAAAGCAAAGGAAGTAGAAAGGCCCAGGTGTGTAAAACGTGAATAAGCAAAGAAAGCATCTTCATGACAAGGCACCGACAAATGTCAAGATCAGCTGTCCTCTGGTCACCAACCCCTCTGCTCTGGGGTCCTACATAGTCTAAATCTAGTTAAGCCAATCAGCTGTACTTGAGAGGGTAAACTGAGCACTGTGTAGAGAACCCCAAACTACCTATGCCTCCCTGACCCACCTCATAATCTGGTGCACAGATAGATAACGATTCACCCAGATGTCTTCCAGCCAAAAGAAAGAGGGGAAAGAGTAGTCCAAGAACTCAGCAGATATGCTGGGCCCTGAGCTCATCCATAAGGGCGAAGGCAACAAGTAGGAGCTAGACTTACTGACGTTTTTCTTTTTGTTGTAATTTCATTTTTGAGAATTTCATACATGAGCACCGTATGCACATTACTTCCGCCCCTCTCCCTCTCTCCATCCAACTCCTTCTGTGTCCTCCTCACTCTCAAACTCTTCCTTAACTAGTGTTACATATGTCTGTATATGTTTATAAAAATTCAGCCTTCTGATTCCATTTGGTGTTTCTCATATGTGTACCTGTTTGGGGCTGACCACTTTGGATTAGGTCACCTGTCAGGGGATCTTTCCTGGAGAAGACCGATTCTTCCCGTCTTAGCAGCCATTAATTGCCCATGGTCCTTTATCTATGGGTAGGGCATTGTAAGATTTCCAGCCTGGAAAGTCAACTGATGTTGTCACTGTGCAGGTTTTGTTTAGGCAGCTGTATTTTTTTCAGATTTCTTGAGTGCAGATTCCCTATCACGTATAATAGACCCCATCTCACAGCAGACATCCTGATCCTCTGGCTCCTAAACTCAGACAGAAATCGTTGGCAAGTCCTCAGCAGCATTGAGCCCCCTACACAGTGACATTCGAATAGGAGCAACTGCCCTACCCCAGAGACATTTGGCAGTGTGTAGAAACATCTGTAGCTGTCACTACTGGACATGGGCATCCAGTAGTCAGAAGTCAGCCTCACTGCTCTGCGTTCTGTCCCAATGCATAGGACAGCAGTCCATATGAAGGTGCTGCCTGGCTCAGAATCCCACGGGTGCTGAGTTTGGGAAAGCTGGCTACAGTCAGCAAGATGCTAGGCTCAGATCCTACCTGACAGCTGCCTGGCTCAGCTGCCTTTGCACCACTTCTGTATGCTCCCGGGCTCCAGGCTCCTTTATGTCTTCACAAAGAGTGTACATGTGTCTTGAAGTTCCAGGCACTACCCAAAGCAGTATGTACATATGAAGCCATTTAACCTTCTTAACTTCTCAATGCCACAGTTTTCTCTCCTCCTGCTTTATCCAGGGAACCGAGGCACAGGGAGGAGAAAAGAGGACCCTAGAGCAGCACAGTCATAGCTCAGACTCTCATGGCACCTCAAAGCTAGGACTGCATGCTAGGTGACACACCTCAGGGCATATTGTTTTCCATTCTGCTCCCTTAGATGAAAGTGTTCACTGAGTGTCAGCACCTCCTCCCCAGGCCTGCTTTATTTCATGTTGTTTGCATTATCCCTGATCACAGAGACCAAAGACCACACCCCATGCTTCCTGCTTCCTTTCCACCTCCCACAGATGGACAATCATTCCAAAACTTCCTTTTCAACACGTAGCAACTCCTAAATGTCGATTCAGAGCCTCAACACGTGTTCCAGATGGGCTGCCATCTGCACACTCCAACACCAAGTTTACAAACACTGTAGTCCAGAGTCGGTGACCACAGCCAGGTACTGAGGCTGGAACTGTCCTCTTCCCTAAAGGCTCCCCTGGCTCCCCACAGCTTGGTTCTTGAGGTCCCCAAGAATGTCTACTTGGAAATAAATCATGAAGTGTTGCGTATCTGTAACAGATAGCCTGGCCTCATTAAGCAATCTGAAAAATATGCTGTCAGAGCACCCTTGTGAGCTACTTCACAGAACAGAAGCTAACCGTGTAAGGGCCAGCAGAGGCAAACAGGAAAACCCACAGGTTCAGTTGGGTCTATGAGAGCAAGCAAGGAAGTAATTATCCAGGCAAACACTGGGGAACTTGATCCCTTCATGAAAGGACAACCAGTCTCAACTGAATCATGCAGAAAGCTCAGTTCTGACACAGTAGAGTCACTGAAGCCTAAGGCAGTCTCTGGACAGTCAGCATGCATGCACAGGCCCTCAGTCTGCCAATCAAGGGTGACACCACCTCTTCAGCTCCAGTATCACGACTCCTCTTGCTTTCTCTGCTTGGTCCATAGCATAACCTCTTCTACTCTTTAGCTAGAGTGTTCCATCTGGGGCTTCTTCCAGAGAAAAACTTCAGTTGTACAAGGCTTTATGACAGCCCCTGTTGGCCCAGAACTTTCTGTATACATCAGGATGGCTCCAACTTGGTATTCATCTTGTCTCAGCCCCCTGAGGGCTAGAGTAACTGGCATGTACCACCACGCCCCAATAAAGGTCTTTACTTTTCTCTAACTTTTTTTTGTGGTAGTGATGCTGGGGATTGAACCCAGAACCTTACAAATGCAGGCTAGTACTCTAGCACTGAGCAAAAACTTTATTTAATTGTCTGTGAATTTTATATCATACACTCCAGTCCCACGCATCTCCCCATCCCTTTGTAGCTACCCTCCACCCTTGCATCCTCCCCCTTAAAAGAAAACAAAAAATAAAAACAAACAAGCATCTCACCATGGAAGCTGCACAGTATCACACAGTATACACTGTGTCCACCATCTTTACTTGTAAATATTCATTGCAATGAGTCTTCAGTCTGGTTCAAGGCCTCTGGCTTCTGCTACACTATCAATACTGGATCTTCACAGGAACTCTTCTCTGATACCTGTTGTTGCTCTGTACCATGGAGATCCTACAGCTTTGGATCTGCAGGACCTGTTCCTTTGCATGTTCTAGCAGTTCATAGATGGGATAGATGTTAGGGTGGCCAACTCAAAGTCCTGGATCTGGGCCTGAATGGTAGCTGAGTTGGTCATCCCACCAACTCTCCCAAATCCACACCACCAGGGCCGGCCTGCCTCTCTCTCTCTCTCTCTCTCTCTCTCTCTCTCTCTCTCTCTCTCTCTCTCTCTCTCTCTCTCTCTCTTCTCCAGCACTATCCTGGTTAAATCACCCAAGTGCCATAGCTGGCAAGGGACAGGACCGTATCTCCTACTCTCATGCCCTTGAGGTCAGCTCACTCTTACCTTCACCCCCAGGGCCAGGGTTGAGTAAGGAGAGAGACAATGAGAAGCCATCAGCTTCTCTGTGTTCCTTTGGTCCCTGTTGTTCCCAGCCCCCAGGAGCCAGCATAGACAGTTTGCTAATTCTGGAGAGATGGTTCAGTAGTTAAGAGCACTTGTTGCTCTTATGTAGGACTTGGATTTGGTCTACATTGTGGCTCACAACAGTCTTTAATTCTAGCCTGTGGGCAACAGGTACACCTATGGTACACAGACATATATACAGGCAAAGCATTTATACACACAGAATAAAAATAAATATTTTTAAAAGAAGTTGATTCTAGGAAAAAGAGAAAAGTGAAAGTGATATTTATAATATAATGATTATATTTAACTTTAAAAACTACAGGGATCTTTAGAGGGTAAAAAGAATTCTCTGTGAAATTCTGTCAAATTCAGTGCCCAGAACCCACGGTGGGAGGAGAGAGCCAAGTCCCCAAAGCTGCCCTCTCATTGTTGCTAGACAGTGTCTTCTAGACATGACAGGGAAGCTAAACTCATGAAATCTCAACAATGTGGTCTCATAACCAAGACCAGTACAAAGACAACACCAGCTGACACACCAATATAAAAGGTGGGAGCCCCACAAGGCCCTGTCCCTAGATGGAGAACAATAGGCAATCAATGGTTGCTGAGAGAGGGGGAATCAGTCTTCCCCAGGGACAAGGCTTGATAGGTGATCCTATCCTAAGCGGTCAGTCTGAAATACATGTACAGAAGAGCAACACTAAATGGAGTCAGTTGGGTGAGGGGGGGGAATTTGAGAGGTAGTAAAGGGTTAGAAGGGAAGGGGGAAATGATATACATGAAGTACTCAAATATAAAATTATCAAAAATTAAATTAAAAGAGCCTGATTAGAAAGCAGACTTGCTGTTGCATGTCTATAGTCTCAATTCTCAGCAGAGTAATCCAGACTCATGGTTTTAAGATCAGCCTGAGCTACACAGTGAATTCAGCCTGTGACAGAGAAACCTTGTCTCAAACAAACAGACCAAACCAAAACACAACAAAGCCAGTCTCTTGCCACCACCTGACTGCAAGATCAGCATCTACACAGGTGCCCCCCTTAGACTCTCAGAGGTCAGTCCTACTGCTTGATTTCTCCTGTTCTTCCTTTTGGAGAGAGAAAAGGGTTGGGTCCAGAAAGGATTTCTGTCTCTGCATTGAGAGATGAAGGGCCACATACTTGTCTCCAACATTCACTCAACCGGCTTCGATCTCCATCATAATAACAGCACTGCCCTCTCAGGGGAGTTTAGCTTGCGGAAATGGGAGGCTCAAGATGAGATTACTGAACTGTGCTGACAGTGGATGCTGCCCTGACAGTCGTGTCTGGTGTAGAGCTATAGGGCAGGCATTCCTGGGCTGGTCCCTTTGCTAAGCCTCTAGTCAGCACAGGGCTTTAGGCCCCATGGAGGCTTACTTTGAAGAGAACCAGGGGGTAAGTATCTCAGAGCACGGTGGGATATTGCCAGGCCTTGCTGTTTGGCTATTGTATCTGAGAGACGGAACTGGACCACACTAAGAAGGCTGAGGTTCCTGTAATCCCTGGGAGGCTGAGGCAGGAGGATCACAAAATGTCAGCTTAAACAGCAAAGGCAGCAGCAATTCATCTCCAGGTTGGAAGAAAAGTGGTGACAGGAGCAAGCATTGTCCACTCAGTACAGAAGCTGTTCAGTGAGAGGACAAGGGGCATGATGCCAGGAAGAAGAGTGGCTGGCAGTGCCACTGCAAGCAACGACAAAATCTAGCTCGCACATTTCAGACCCCATTACTTCCTGTCAAGTCCTTCAATGGCAGAGTATTCAAGACGGGCCAAGTATATCTATTTCTATCTACCCATCACACAGGAGAGGTTTCCACATTTGACAGGTGAGGAAACTGAGGCACAAACAAATCAAGTAACTTGTGTAGGGTCACACGGTATATGACAAAGTCAGGGTGGAAGTCTGGTCCAGTGCCTGTGCTCTTCCTTCTCACACCAAATCTCCTATCCAGGGTGTCAAACAGATTAGTGGACAATTAGAGTAAGTGACTCTAGCTCAGTGTCCTGCATCTGTCACTAGCTGGGGTGGTTAATATTGATTATCAATAAGATCTAAGATCGCTCAGGTGACAAATCTCTGGGCATGCCTGAGGAGTTTCTAGATTGGGTTAATTGAAATGAGAAAACCCACTGTAACTGTGGGCACTGCCATTCTATGGGTGGAGCCCCAGAACTGATGGAAAGGAAAGAGTGAGCTGAGTGTTATCATCCATCACTTCCTGCTTCCTGACTTACGGTGTAATTTAACCAACCACCTCACACTCCTACCTCCATGCCTTCCTGCCATAATGAACTGTATCCTCAAAATGTAAGCCAAAACAAACCCGTCCTTCCTTAAGTTACATTTGTCATGGTATTTTGTCACAACAACAAAAAAGTAATCAATAATGTGATATTCCTTCATAGAAAGTAAACAGAACCCAATGACAGGCAGGGTTTAGAAACAGAAAATCAGCATTCCAACATATACCTGATCAGGTATTTATCCAAAAGAAATGAAACCTTCCAGGCACACAAGGACCTGTATGTAAATGTTCATGGCAGTTTTGTTCACAACAGTTTGAATGTAGTAACAACCCAAACTTCTACCCACAGATAAATGGGTATAAAAGCATCGGGGGTAGGGGTGTAGTAGAGGGCTTGCCTAGCTTGACCAAAGCCCTGGGTTTGATCCCCTCTACTGCAAAAGACTGAGCACGGAACACACACCTGTAACATTAGCACTTGGGAGATAAAGACAGAAGGGTAGATTCTCAAAGACATTCTTGGCTACATGAGTCAGAGGTCAATGAACTGACATGTGCTGGGTTCTGAAGCCGGAGTGAGGGTTGTTGTATGTTCCACCCTTTTGCTCCTCCCTATCTTCTCCCTCCCCTTTTGTTCCTTCCCTCTTTCTTTCTTTCCTCATGCTTGCTTGCTTGCTTTCCTTCTTTCTCTCTTTCTTTCTTTCTCTCTTTCTTTCTTTCCCTTTCCTTCTTTTTCTTTCTTTCTTTCTCTTTCCCTTGCTCATTACCCTTTCCTCTGCTCCCATCTCCTCTCCCATTCTCTCTCTCACCTTCTTCTCTCCCTCCAAAGCTTACTACCTCTCTTCCCGGGCCCCAGGATCCCAGGTACTTCCAGGACTGCCATTACAAATTAGTAAGCTAGTCAGAAACTCAGGCTTCCTGCTTCTCAGCCTATTTCAAAGGGCAGATGCTCTACCACACTGGCCAGTGACCTACAGAGAAGGCTGGCAAGCCTACAAGGCCTTCACTGGCCCCCGTGTAGCTTCTTCTGCCTCCTAGGCACAGTCTCGTGTATTCAAATAGAAGAGCACCTTCCTAAGGATCACTAAGTATGAAAAGGGAGAGAGAGTTTGCCTCTGGTCAAGAAAAGAAGCCATTCTTCCTTTCTTGGACCCTGAATTATTGTCTCATCCATAGAGTGTAGGTGACAGTCCCAGACACAACTAGGTGAGTTCTTTCCATCTTAAGCCCTAAGAAGCATGGATAGAAAGAGGGGCCCCTCACCCATCCAGTGCCTATATGACCATCTAAGACAGTCTCCTCCCGGCACATATCAACTTTGTTTGGTGAGAATGGATAAAGATGTTCAAGGACCCAGGGATAGGAACAGAAGTGAGATTGGCATTGTTAGATCCCCTGGGCTACAGGAGGTCCCTGGCAACCAGGAAGCCCATCTGCTGTACCCTCCCTCCCCAACAGTAGGCTCGCAGGAAGGGAAGGGGACAATAACGAACCAACTGCCCTTGCTCCAAAGTGTTTCAGGAAGTGAGCAGCAGGGTCCACCTGCCTGAGAGCAGGCCACAGCAGAGTCACTCACCAGTCAAGGCCTCTTGGATAGAGTGTTATGAGGTCCTTCAGCCAAGAGCCCTGGGAGTTGAGTTCTGCCATGTGCAGCACAGACACATGGGCAAGGGAACAGGGCTGAGATGCCAATCCAAAAACCCCCACCTTCCTGGAAATTTGATATAGAAAACCAAAAGAAGGCAAGAAAATCAGTCCTCAGGAGCAGAAGAGAACTACCAAAGAGGTGCTTGGTCAAAAAACTACAGTAAAATAGGACCACCACACACAGAGAGAGTTAGACCCTACAATTTAACCTAGATACCCATAGGCATACAAGAAGCCTACAAACTAAATACATGGACCAGGGTCATAATAGTCAAAACACTAAACACACTGTGAGGAGATGCCTTAAAAGGCAGACCTATATGCTACGATCAGGAAAAGAAGAGGCATCTATAACAAAAAGCTCATTGTCCTGGGTCCTTGACAAACCAAATTTTTACACAATATCGTCTAGCCTCTAAAGCCTGAGGCAACTCTAGAAAAGCACACAAACACAACCCTCACATCTAAGTCTTCAGGTCAAATATGAATATGGGGCAACATCAAGGTAACAAAGGCAGGGAGCTGCCTACATCATACAAAGACAGAACCGTCAGTGCATGAAACTGAAAAGCAGCCCAAATCCACCAGCTCTTTCAGTTTACCATGGAGAAAGGCTTGTGTCCCTAGAAGCTGCACTTTTGCGTGTAAGGGCAAAACGGTTAGTTACTACCCAGAATCACTTACTGCTGTCCTCATAAGACTTTTACTGCCAGGTTAAAACACACTGACAACTACCATGTCTCCGTCAACCTTGGAGGAGCCTGGAATGCTGCCTTAGGAAGAACATACCATCCTACCTGCAGAAGACCATGGGACAGGCTGACCAGAGGGTATGTAGGCATCCCTCAATGGGCTCAGCAGACTCTTCCATGGTTGGTAAGAATTAAGATCAATTGTGGTGTTAAAGATGACCCAAAGAACTAGAATTTCCTAGTAGAAATTTCCTAGTAGACAGTACCAACTTACTAGGAACAATTAATACAAGTGGGTATAGTAGGGAAAACAGCTTCCTAAATGACTGATGTAGGCTAGAATCTGGTTTAATATATGGAAAAACCATGAGACCTGTGAGCAAGCAGAACAAGGCCCATACCTAAACATAGTAAAAACTACAGCAAACCAGTCTAGAAAGGCAAGCCAGGGAAGACAAGGCTGCCCTCTCCCTACTTATTCAATATAGTTCTTGAAGTTCTAGCCAGAGGGACATCTGCAGATAATAGAAGAAGTCAAAAATATCACTATTTGCAGATGATATGAGATTCATTTTTGTGGCTTCCCTGAGAAACAAGAGAAAGGACAAGAAAATAATATAAAAAAGACTTTTAACCAAGCAAGAATTTCCCCTGAAGAAAGAAATTGAAGAAGACCTGTGAAGATTAAGTATAGAGATAGTAGATTCAATGTACTAGAACACCAAAGAGTTGTGAAACCATGGAATACAAAAAAGACAAACTATCCAAACATTTAAATGTAGCTCAAAATGAAAAAATTAATTGTTCTCAGAATTGAAAAAAACTAGATATGCCAAATCCAAATGGAAAAAAAAGATAGCATTTTGCAAACAATGAGACACATGAGAAAAGGTGACATGGTGACAAACTTAAGGTGGATCAAGGACCTCCACATCAAACCAGAATAATCTTCTGGAAAAATTTCCTGAACAAAACACCAATGGGCTCCAAGAAAAACCCAACTGTAGACCTTTGTCCAAAAACAAATACAAAAATCCTTCTCAAAAACTCAAGCAAACAAAAACATAATGGTTGTTTTTAACCTCTCATTAAGAAAATTATAATATTTCAAGCTCTAACAGAAAATATTAAAGTCAGGTGACAACAAAAGGATGTGGAGAAAGGGTACAGCCAAGGTTCCTCAGAAAATTATGAACTTTTAATCCATATACCCAAAAAGATTAACATATAAAAAGAAGACTAAAGAATAGCCAGAAGCAAAGATGCCCCCCTTCAACAGAGGAATGGATACAGAAAAATGTGGTACATCTACACAATGGAATACTACTCAGCTATCAAAAACAATGACTTTATGAAATTCGTAGGCAAATGGTTGGAACTGGAAAATATCATCCTGAGTGAGCTAAAATCACAGAAAGAAAATGGTATGCACTCATTAAACTGGCATAGCCCAAATGGAAATTACCTAGATCTAGAACAAATGAAACTCAAAGACGGATGATCAAAATTATTCTAAACTCAGCTGAAGGTTTCAATAACAAGAGCTCTGAGAAACACATAAAACAAAATTGAAAGACTACAAAAGGAAAATCAAATCTACAGTCATGCAGGAGACTTTAATGTACTTCTCTCAATAATTAGTCAAACAAACAAAAAACAGTGACTATAGAAAGGATGTAACCAACATAATCAAAAGGCTTGACCTAGAACTTGCATATAATTCTTGATTACATTATTATACATATAGTACTTGCACAGTAGACTCATATAACATGATAAAAATTGACCTCACTTAACCTTATCATTAATGTGCTTTAAAGTTGGGCTTTAGCCCAAGCATAGCACTTCATTCCTTTAATACCAGCACTCTGAAAACAGTGGCAGGCAGATATATCTCTTTCAGTTCAAGACTGGCCTGTTCTACATAGTAAGTTCAAGTCAGTCTGTGCTACAGAGTGAGACCTTATCTCGGAAAATTAATTAAAATTAAGTCAAATTTTATACATACATTTGTGATCTAACATAAGTTTAGGTTAGAAGTTAATAGCAGGAAGGTAAGAAGCATAACAAGTACCTAGATTTTTAAAATAAAAAAAAAACACTATAGCTATAAGTAGCTACAAGTTAAGGAATAATCATAGTGGAAATTATACTTAAAACCAAATAATATAAAGCTAAGACATGTCAAAGATGTGTAATAAATTAAAGTAGAACTGTGGAGTTGATACTGTTCATAATGAGAAAAACCTGGAAAATTAAAAAAACATTCAAAAAAGAAATATTTCAAAGCTAACAAGAGAAAATTTAAAAATCAGTATAAAATGCATTTCTGGAAAATAAATGATAGGATCATGAACAACTAGTTCTTTAAAGCTGTGAGAAGACTACAGAACCAGAAGGTGCACTGGTAAATGAAAAGGTGACACAACTACAGACACAACAGAACTTAAGATACACAATGCCTGTTAAAAACAAGTTGATAGCAAATGTTTAAAAGTCAAATAAAATAGAAAAGGATGGTTTGCCAAAAATGAGTCAAGAAAAAATTAAAACCCAAGTACCCACTAACTGCTCAAGAAATTGAGTAAACAATTCCAAATTTTTAGGGAAAAAAGTATACCAGCCATACAAAAGCCCTTCTTGGGAACAGGAAAAGAGAAACAGTTCTAAAACCCACTGTCTAGGCCTAGCTCAAACTCAATATAAAACCTGACAAGGAGGGGATGAGAATGGAAATCACAGTACAGATGTAAAACTTCTAAGCAACATATAACCAAAACAAATCCAGATGAGTATACAAACATGAACATGTTATGATAAACAAAATTTACTCTAGGCAAGCAAGATTAATTTAATATTAGAAAAATCAGTTCACCATACATTAACAAATTTAAGGAAGAAAAATAAATTTCAATAAATATAGGAAAGACAATTTTCAAAATTCCATTATTTTTTTTTTTTGTTAAGCCTTAAGAGGCCAGGCAAGACAACTAAACAAGAAAAGGCACTTGTAACCAAACCTCATGATCTGCATCAATTCCTAGGACCCATGGTGGATGAAGAGAACCAACTCCTGCAAGCTGTCTCATGGCATGCATGCACACACTAAGTATAAATAAAATAAAATATTTTAAAGCCTTCACAGATTATAGAAAAAGGGCAAATCCTTACTTTGATGATAAATATCCACAAAAAAATGCTAAGTTCGGGGGACATGAAAGAAAGTCTTTAACTTCTAGAAGACAATGTTTCTCTTCAGGATGTCCTTAAAATATTAAATGTTTAATGACAAAGAAAATATGGATACATGTTTATTATTTTAAATCAAGACCTTTTATTTCTTTAAGGACATTTTAAAAGACTGAAAGAGCCATGAAATAGAAGATACATGTCTACAGAATAACAGCTTTGAGAATAGAAAAAACATAAATGGAAAAATATATAGAACAGTGATTTAAAATAAACAGACTAAAGATGTAGAAGATTCTCTACACACACACACACACACACACACACACACACACACACACACACACACACACACAACCCACAAAGGCCAGCAACTCATACAAAGTCCTGAAACAATCAAATATACACAACCATTGTTAGACTCCCGTAAGACTGACAGAAACATCTGGCAATATCCTACATAAATCTGAAGTATAAAGCAACAGAGACAATTCTACACTGCAGCAGGATATATATATATATGTGTGTGTGTGTGTGTGTGTGTGTGTGTGTGTGTGTGTGTGTGTGTGTGT
The DNA here is from genome assembly GCF_011064425.1 of Rattus rattus. NCBI lineage: Eukaryota > Metazoa > Chordata > Mammalia > Rodentia > Muridae > Rattus > Rattus rattus. The sequence continues at coordinate 37,156,859 of NC_046154.1, forward strand.
GTCACAATGGAAATTAATTTTTATTGAGGTGAATTCACATAAGCTAGTGGAAATTAATTTGAAACTACAGTATAGCATTATAGCATTGAAAACACTCACAGTCTGTGACCAGTAATTCTACTATTGTGTTTATTCCCTAAATAAATGTACATGCTCAGCAGGAGGTTTGAACAAAAATGCTTACAGCTGTACTGTTTGCGACAGTAAGAAATCCCAGGAACTTGTTTATTCATAATAGGATAGTTAATAAACTATGATGTGCCTGTCTTATCCCATACAGCAGTTCAGGAAAATGAAGACATTTTTAGCTACAATCAACAGTGTGAATGAACCAAGGAGTAAAGCATCCAATCACTGGTTGGTACCCACATATTACAGTCCTGCTTTGGACCTTAGGGAAGAGGAAGGACTCAGAGGAGTATCAGAGGGGCATCAGGATTTCTCAGGTAAGGAGCAATTTACTGATGATATGGGGACAGCCCAGCTGTCTGTCAACCAGTGCAGCCTTACTGGTGCTCCTGGCCCACATTTATTAGACACCAGAACAAAATACCAGTATGATTCCACTTCTTATGTGGTACCACAAACATACAAACTAAGCAAGGTATTGTTTATGGAGACAAATGTGAAAGGAATAAAGAAAATAAGGGGGAAAGACATGGCGATGCCTGAGAAATGGCTACCAGTGAGAAGTGCAGATGAAATGGGTGGATGGAGGAGGAGGCTTCTCTCTCTATCTCAAGTGGACAGGGGAGTACTGAGTGTTGGCGTACTAGTTTTCTTTAGATACAATTTATAAATGTATGATTTGCATACCTCACAGTATGCTTTCTTTATTGTTTTTCATTACAATTAAAGGAATAAGAGATTGACATCTCTGTTGCTGAGTAAGATGCCCCACATGGTGACTGGTTGGTATCTGGTCTTACCCATCATTTCACAGACACCCTTACAAAAATGCCCACTGAGCAGAAAGTGGAATCCAGAGCATATTAGGGTCCAGCTCCTCCATTTGCTGTGATCATAATTATGCTTTAGGAAGTCCCCTGAAATCATTTCAACATCAGGGCAGGAAGCAAGTGACTGCCACTTCTCTTGCCTGGCTTTGCATAGCAATGCTTCAGTTGGGTTCATTAGCACATGCTTCAGTCATGAGTGGTCCAGTAACCTCCCAAGACTTCTAATACTGTATTAAATCTCCTCTGAGGGCCGGGGAGTTGGGGAAGGGATACATGCTCATGTATTTGGCCACCCCAGCAGACAGGCATTTGGAGTAAACATTCACTCTTTGAGTTCTTTGTGATCAACTCCTAAGAGCCATGCCCATGGCAATTTGTCTTTTTAATCTGAAACCAAATGTGAACTTTGTGTAACAAAGTCACAGCTAAGAGGGATCAATGGTCTGTGCCTTTTCCAAGGTGCAATATGCTCACCCCAAAATGCTGAAAGACACACAGAAATCCTGACATGAGAACTGCAAATGGCAAAGGCAAAGTGCTGGTGGTTCCCATATCACCTCTGGCCTCTGAGCTGAAGCTACAGCCAGAGGAAATGAAGAGACTATGCTACGTTTTATTCTGCACTTCCAAGTGTGGGCCTCAGTCAGGAGTCTGAGATGGAGGGATCAAGGACCTACCACATTAGATCTTAGGAAGGTTTCCAAAGTCCTCACCCTCTCTGTCAAAGATATTAATTTCTTCCCGGACTCATTAGTTTCACCACCTCATGTTGGGCCTGTAAATGCGGCCAATGGCTGAAGAGACTAAAATTATTCAAAGACACAACTGAATATGTCGTTATTTTTAAATGTGTTCATGTCCATATGTATGTGTATATGTGTGCACATGTGTGTGTGCATGCCCATGTTCATATGTGCGTGTGCATGTGTATGTATGCAGAATGCACATGGAGGCCAGAAGACAACCTCAGATGTCATTCCTCAGGCACCTGGCCTGGACCTTACCAAGTAGCCTAGGCTGGCCAATGAGCACAGAGATGCCCTTGTCTCTGCCTCCCGGCCATGAGATTTTAAGTCCCTCACCACTGTTCCCAACTGTTTTTTAACTACATCTAGGGATTGAACTCAGATCCTCATGCTTGTAAGGCAAACACTTTACCAAACAAGCCCCTCACACATACATTTATAATACCGCTTTCATTTGTTGTTCCATCATTCTTTCATTGGCTTTTCTTTGGATCCAGTTATGTAACCACAACTGGTTTTTGTTTTGTTTTTGTTTTCTTTTGTTTTCAGGTTAACCCCAAACTTCCATTACAAGAGGCACTGATGCTCAGAGAGATGCCAAGGTCCCTATGCTTCTCTCTGCTTCACTCCTTAAATCTGAGGGCCAGTGTTGGCTCATGCCACACATGTCTAGGAGTAAAGCTCCACCATACTTCTCTTTCCACAAGAATATCAACTACACTTGGCATTCAGGAATACTTAGTGACGAGGGGAGGAACCCCTCACTCAAACATAAGCTCATCTATCTTTTCCAGAGCCCAAACTTGACATCCCACTTCCCAAGCAAGTGTTCTCAACATGACCCATCAGGACAGCCCTGTGGATAGGGAGGGGTCTTCAGTCACTTCACATCACCTACTCCTCTACTCTGCCTTCCCACCACCTTGAGATTTCATGGAATTGGCTTCTCTTCAACTCATCACAATGGTGCCCCTTCCCTTGAAGACACGAAACTTTTAAATAATTCTCAACATTTCTAGTTATATTTAATGACATGAAATGGTCATTTTCTTTCAGATAAGTGATCCAACAATAAATGTATGCATTCAAACCTTAAGCCACACTGTCTGCTTGCTTTTAGTTAGGTCCTCACATTTTCCACAGATGGACCAAACTGTAAAAGGTACTCTTTTAAAAAGCATGGGCCTTCCTTTTCTCCTCGTGTGCTTTTCCTGTTGCCTTTGTATTAGAGAAGAATTGTAATGAGCACATGGGCAGAGGGTTGGGCCACACTCTGTGTGCTCATGTAAGTCAGACATCCTTCCAGTTCTGAGCACAAGGTCTGAATTGAATAATCCCCACCACTAACCCTGGGGTGTGGTCATAACATCTTGAACTCATTTATCCAGTGGAGCAGAACACTGGCAGTGGCCAACCCTACATCCCTAAAGAGGTATAAGAAGCTATGCCACCAGAGCCCACCTCTTCTACCAGGAGTCCATCAGCCCTCTTTCAACTGTAGCATAATGTCACTGGCCCAGAAGGCTGGAGTGTGTCTCTTGCCACAAGAAGATACATGAAAGTTCCAATATCATTTTCTCAGATTCTCAAATGTTAAAACAAAACTTGTCTGATAATGTATAATACAGACCTATTAAATGCCAGCTAAAGATCATCAAGTTTCCAACAGGGCTTTATAGGTGTACTATGATTTAGTCGGCAAGCCTCTGGCTATCCAGAAACTCTAAGGGACACTGGGAGGCAGGCCGCATTTCTCTAAACAGAAACCAACCACAGCTCAGTTGGTTTGTGCTCCAGTCCCTCGTGCCTTCTTAAACAGGACTAAAAACAGCCACTAAACTATTGTTGGTATACACAGGTCAAAAGATACAACAAAATATATACCATTTTATTAATTTGCTTACATGCCTCTGCTAATCTTAGAAGTCCACATTTTGACTCCTTATAACCTTTAAACATAATTTTTCAGTTTTGCCTGTTTCTAGCATTGTTATTATTAGTTTCATTGATATTTGATTAAAAACAACCTCCCTAACCCTCTCACAAAGCTTTAATGATTTCCCCATAGTTTCTAAGTGCATTTAGCAAGGCTCTTAGAAATCTAAATGCTGAGTCCTGAAAAAGGGTCTGAAATTCCCACCAGCAAGAGAAGCAGGACGAAGCTCGCAACCACAGACGTTGTGATGGATGTTTCTCTGCTTTACTCTTCACGACTGTGCAGTCAGATTGTGTGGTACCTACAGAGCCCTCCAGCTGCAGAGCACCTGATCCTTTCTCATCCACCTCATCCTCTCCTCAAACCATCCTTCCACCAGCTTTACGGACGAAGAGCAAATCTGCTCGATCGGGCAGCTGGGTTTCCTGCCCTGCCTGTCTCGGTACAGTTAGGGAGTGGCAAAATGTGCCCTGACTCCTCCTGGGGTAACAGTCTGAAAACCAGCCTGTCAGGGCCTAAGAGGATGAATGAATGAATGAATCCCTGAAAGACACCAAGGAACTTGCTGAGCAGGAAGAAAGACAGGTTGAAAGCTATCTAGTTGTCACACAGCTTTCTTAATGTTATCTTCCATCAAGTCGGATCTTGGGATCTGCCAGGACTTTAGACTAAATGTATCTCCTCTTGCCTGAACCTTTCACACACTAAATGCCTGGCTGGCTCATTTGGCAGGGGTCCAAGAGCAGCTTACACTTCTGCACTCTGAGGAGGGTGGCCACTGCTGTAATACAGTGGGCGGAGACACCTTGACAATAGTGCCAATTGAGCACATCTTGATCTACAGAGCACACAGTAGTAGTTAGCTCTTAAAGCAACAATGCCCCCAGGCCCCCACCCCTACCAGCCAACTGCTATACCAGGGTATTGAGGGCCAGAAAATAATTTTAGCCTTAGGAGGTCAGATTTAGTCACCAATTTAGCAAACCTACCTACCAGCCCCAGGAGGAGTAGGTAAGGAATATGACCAGAGTCTGTGTTAAAAGCTCTGTGGACTGTGGGTACTTTACTGAGCTGGATGAAAGGGAGAGTTAAGCTCTCCTGCCTGCAGAGCTCCTCACAGGACAGCTATCCTACCTTGCAAAGCCCCTAACATTACAATGCAAGGATGGAAAGGACATCCAGCTCCTGCAAGTCTCCACTTCAAGCAGCAGATGTCAATCATCAACAAGGGTCTCTTTCCACCCCATCCACAGGGCATCCCAGCCCAGAGTAAGACTGGCACAGGTGATGAGACAGACTTCTCTCTGGCTCTTCCTCCGGAGGTACCTAAGTGGCCACCTAGACCCAGTGTCCTTTTATCCTTTTGAGTTAGGAATCTGAGGGCCCTGCAGAGGTGGCTATATCCTTCTCCACAAACAGAGAGGGGTAAGACTACAGCAGAAAGTTCAGACAAGTATCACCTGGGCAGAAGTCGGTGGGAAAGTTTCAGATCAATACCAACCCAATTCTGAGACCTCTGTCCTCAAGCAATAATCCTGCTCTTTGCCTGTATTCTTGACCCTCAAGTTGTTCAAAGGATTTGTCCTGGTCCCCACATGCTTCCTGTCATCATCCCTCACATAATTACATAAAGATATTATAAACAACAGAAGTAACCAACTTTAGTGCAGGAAGGCTGATGCTAGTTGGGCACAGGGTCTGATCATTAGTTGTGATTACATAACTACATAAACATGGGTTGGAGAACACTTCTGTAGAGGTTAGTTCAACAAATGCCTTGTTCTCCTTCCCCACCCCAACAACAGAAGGCAGGCCTGGGTCAAAACATCACAGAATGCCTGATATCTCCGGGGCACCTGGCCTCTGCCTAGCAAAACCAAAGGCTGCCAGAACTTTCAAGATGCAAAGCAAGAAGAGGACCTCAGGGTACCACTTCTCCAAGCCACCAGGCTCTTGTACAAACATTGTCCTCCAAGGTTCAAGGGCAGGTCAAGTCACAGACAGGGTCCTGATCTTGACAAGCAGTAAAACCAAACCAGCCAGCTTCAAGGAAGTCCAAATAGGTCTCCAAGTTCCTCTACTCCACCACTTCTGTCCCAGCCACTAGTCTGGATGTCCATCACCTCCCCAGGGACCATTCGTCACCAGCAGTGTTCCCATTTTAAAATATGATGAAATGTGGGGCATCTAGGAAGGGGTACCTGCTTTATTAGTGACAGGGTAAGACATTACCCCAACCCCACTCCCACCTCAGTTGGAGTTCGGGTTTGGTGTGGTGTAGTGTGCTTTGGGAAGAGGACTGAAAAGGTGTGATCCCCCTCCCCGCACCACTCCCACCCCCACCTTGGAAGTGTCTTGAGGGGATGGCAGGACTGTGAGCAGGGGGAAAAATTTCTCCCTTCAATGCTGGCACCCAGCATCAGACCAATATGATCCTTCTACCAAGCAGCAACAGACATCTCTGGAGCCTGACCCTTCCTAGAGCAGCAGCCTGGCCCAGGAGCCAGGTCTGCAGCGCAACGCAGCTGAGCGATCGCGGGGGCACGCGGCACGCACAGGGTTACAGCCCAGCCGCCGCTGCGAGTGATTGACGCGCGGGGGTCACTTGAGGTTCGCGCTCCCCCAGCCAGGCCGAGCTCGCAGCCCACCGCGCACACGGTGGCCACCCTGCCAGCCCCGCCACCGCCACCCAGACACCTGGTGTGAGAAAGGCAGCAACAAAATGGAATCCCAGCACTGTGGCAGGCACTTCCCGGTGGCGGCCGCGGGAGAAAACGCAATCAGGGAAAAATAAAGCACAAGGAATCCATCCGCGGAATAAAAACCCCAGAGTCCCCTACCTTCAGCCTTGGGGTAGCAAGCTGGTCCTGTGTGTTCTCTGACCCACGGATCCAGCACCCTTCTTCAATTATTCCGGTCAGTCGGGATATAGTGCATTTTTTTTCATAAACACCTGTTTCAAGTAAGGGGTAAAGACCTTATTGAAGGAATTGTTCTTAAGAAATAACCTGTGCGTACGTCTGTCCATCCAGGCGTGCATGCGTGTTTGTATACACACATATGCACACGGAATACTCATGTACACTGAAGCACCAAACTAGGCAGGGGGATAATGGGAGAGTCGGCTGGTGGTGAGCATGCTCACGCCGGGAACAGATCCACCCTCTGTTATTCCTCTGAATAAATATAAATCACGATCAGAAACCCAAACAGAAGCATCCCTCTTGAATTCCTGCTGGAAACACGGAATAAATTCAGCCCGCAGACACAGAATCTAATCAGCAGCTGCTTTCCGAATCCAGAGCCAACCCATGCCCAGCTTGTCTTTTCCACTAGGAGTCCAGATCTTTTTTTTTTTTTAAAAGGGGTTTTAACCTTTTAAAGATACAGTACACCAATTATCACTTGAATAGCATGGCTGGGAATATTGGAAGAAAGCACCAGGCCTATTGCCACGCAGGGCAAAATTTCAGGTAGTGACAGTGTTCATTGACTTTCATACATCTGCCCATGTGGATAATACATTACTTGGTGGGAGAAACATAGGCAAGACAGGATATAAGCAAAGCACACATGTCTATTTCGTGATGGGCTTCCCACTGATGAGTAGCACTGCATGCGAACACTTCTAAACATTCATGTTCAATGGGTTAGACTCTCAGCAGACTTCTCAAAACAGGGGTCACTCCTCTGGGGTCCCTCATTGCTCCTGAGGGGCCAGAAGGGCCAGGTGACTCGAGGCAGTGAGGTCTCTGCTGAACCCCACCCTCTACCTCCAGCTTTCTCCCAGGTGCCCTGCCTGCCCTCCCCTGACGTCTCAGGGAACCAAAGGACAGTTCAGGCAGCATTTCTGAGCCACCGTGAGAATCAGTCTCAGATCCGTCATAGGACAGGTTTCCTTCTGCTTGCATCAGGAATTGAGACTGACACCTGGCCTTCTCTGTTTGACTCTTCTGATTGGCTCCTCTTCAATGTTTTGTTAGCAAGGTTTCATTGCTGTTCTGTTTTTAACTTTTGGGGGTTTTGGAGCATGGAGGTTGAAGAACAGCCCACCCCAGCCTAGAATGCTCATGCCAACTACTTCAGCCACTCAGATGGCATCCATTCCAGTTTTGTTTTAGGTTTTAAAGAGGTACCACTGAGAAAAACAAAAAGTAACTTTACTCCTGTTTGAAAGAAAGACCAGTGTCTTCCTCCCAAGAGCCCCAGAACTTCATCCCGGCCCTGCTACCTGCCCCCCTTGTTCCTGGCCATCAGCAGGCCCCTCCACCACTGTGTTCCTAGGGCCACTCCAGGACAGGTCCCCCCAGCTCTAGCCCTGACTCTCATTCCCTCTCCTGGTCCTGCCAGGCAGACCACTGAAACCCATGCCTGGCTCTCTCTTACCTAGCCCTGTCTGCCTCACCCTCCCAGCCAAAACTACTCTCCCCACCTCTCCCCTCCCAGATTCTTTAGAGAAAATTAGCATATTTCATGTGTCATCATCCTAGCTAGCTGAATCTGTCACTGATTGGTTGGGTACTGGCAGCCGGAAATGTCACCAGCCACACAGCATGGAGCTGGCTCTCCTGTGGCTACCACAGATCTGAGCTTAGGAGGCTTGGTGACAAGGTACAGACCTACCACAGGGAGCCTGTCACTCTTCCCAAAGCCTTTCTTCTACCCAGGCCTGGAGGAAGGGGCAGAGGAGGCCAGAGTGTCTGCCACTGTGGTGTCAAAGGAAGAGGAGAGGCATGTTGTGAAGAAGGGAAAGCCATCTCTATCCCTGCTGATAGATCTAGGCAGTGTTCCTGACAAAAGCATTCTTTCTTCACATTAAATCTCAGGGAGGCTGGAGAAAACAATTTTATTTTCTGCTGCTCAACTCCCTGTAATAGTACAGCACCAAGCAGGAATCCTACTCTGGTCAAGCTGTCAGGAATCCAGAAGGAGATTTGGGCCCACACCCTCTCTCTTTGAAGCCCAGCTCTCAACTGCCCCTGCATGGCCTTAATGCATGCTGAAGCCCACAGCATTGTGAGACTCAACTGTCTTTGTAGTGACCCACAGGAACCTTGTCTCCAAAGATTTAAGGAAACCCAGTGCTTCAGTCATACTTCATCCCATTCTCTGCCAATGTTAAGCCCCATCTCTCTAGCTTTTTGTGTGGAAGTTGTTTCTCACACTTTAGTTGTATTTAGGCTCGAAGAAGGACCCTTGCAGGCAGACAGGTCATGTGGTCCAGCCATGCACAGGGCAGAGGTTCCAGACTCCTCCCCAATTCCACAGAGGTCATTGGTTTGGTGAATGATAAAGGGGGCTCCTAAATGTTTTCTTGTTCATTCTTCCCCAAAAGAGCCACTTAAGTGAACCAATGTCAGTGGTCCCACTGGAAACCAAAGGACTGTGCCATCAAGATGTAGGCATTTTAAAGAGTAAACATTTCAGAGTAAATGAGGCCTGGGCAGGAAGGTCTGTGAAGATTCTGCACAGACCGTGGAGAAGTCATTGCACAGGTTCCAGGAAAGGGTCCTAGAAAGTTCAGGCTCAGAAGATGGGGACTGGAGGACAATTATGGATATGAAGAAATGCAGAGACAGATCAAGGTCATGGGGAGCAAGACCTGTTCACTAAAGACAGAATGGCTAGACACAGAAGATTTTCACAGCTTCTTTGCAAAGTGGGAAGTTTATTCCCGAAATAAGTAGGAACTAAAAATGAAGGGGAGCAGGCAGGGGAGCTGCTCCCTAGGGCCACTAAAAATACTCTACATATGCACACACGAACAGAGAGAGAGAGAGAGAGAGAGAGAGAGAGAGAGAGAGAGAGAGAGAGAGAGAGGAAGAGACTTCAGTAACCAGATAAAGCATAGAGCATTGCCCAGCAGGAGTTCTGAAGGAACAGCAGCACCAAGGAGAAGCAGAAACGAGGCAAAGGGCTGTCCCCTTCAGCTGAAGAGCGGGTGCAGGCCACAAGGTGTGCTGGCAGCAGCTTGTTGAGCAAGCACACACACTCAAAGATGCAGAACCCCAAGAACAAAGAGACACAACCACAAACGTACTCGTAGGGGAGGAGGCCCTGACTGCTTAAAAGAAGTAAAATCCGAGGGCTTTAGTCCCCTTCTAAACTGCAGCTCAGAGACAATACCTGCACAGTGCTTATAGGGACTCCAGGAAGGTCCTGAAGCCTCAGTAGCTGCCACACTAGCACAGCCCTCTGTGATGATAAAACAGAGACATGGCACCACAGGCACACCTTTTACTAAGAAAAGTTTCTGGAGATCACTTGAGGATCTCTGCTAAGCAAGAGGAAATACAGGCCAGGAAAACGAACTCACACGAGGAGAGGTTATTATGTAAGAAAATGTAATGCGGAATGAAGCCAGGTAAAATGTAAGGCTGAGTACAGAATTGACAGCTGGTTATAAAGTTTAATAACTAAACATTTTGAAAGATGAGAGTCAAATGATTTAAACATGCAATATCCCCTCTATTCTGTAATATCACCTGCTACTGATTTCATCATTTACCTATAAAAGGACAGAGAGAGACACAGAGAAGGCGAGACAGACAGACAGACAGACAGAGTTTCCAGTTTACAAAGTTTTGATAGAGTATTTGGCTATAAGTTGTTCTATTTTCTTATTGGTTATTATTGCTAACATTCTACAGTGTCTAGTCTTCCTTCCTACTAGTAACCACCATCTGTTTTTAAAATACAAGTTCCAGAATTAAATGTATATACTAATAAAATTGAGAAATTTCAATGGAGATACATAAGCAGAATAATAATAATAATAATAATAATAATAATAATAATAATAATAAACACTACTGAAAGGACATTTTTGTCAGGTAGACAATTCCAGAATGCCTCTTCTTCCAAATACTATGTTAAAGTAACATTTAGGACTGAGGTTGATGGATGGATGTTTGTTTGGAGATGGTGTCTTGCTATGTAGCCCAGGTTGGCCTTAAGCTTCAGCTCCTCCCTCCCTGGCATCCTGAGTACTGGTATTACAGTGTACATAACAGCACCCAGTACAGCTGAAATACCCAACGAGAAGGAAAACATTAGAAGGGCCACTGACCAGGAAAGCAGAGAAGGAACAAGAAGAGGCTTATTTGCCAGTTAGAAATGCGTAACCCTTCAGTGTTATAGTAACCAAAAGAGCCTCACACTACACAACCTGCAAAACAGGCTGGTGGGCCTGAATGTAGTCCAGAAACAATTTGACTATAGTTTGTCATGTGAAGGTAAGAAATGAAGGCTGAATTTTAAATCCGTGGAACAAAGAAATCATTATCCTGTAACATAATAAGAGTATTTGACTACGGCTAGTTGAAAAGAATTATTTCCTTGAACCCATGCCTTATTTAAAATCTGCTCTGTTTTCAGAAAAAGAGACCTCAAAGGATAGATAGATATTATATTTATTATTAAGTATTCAATGCCATAAAGTTATTTTCTAATAATGTAAAGAAAACTGAGGTCATCCAGTCTATGCAAAATACCAATGGGACAGGCTAAACAATGCTCCCCACAGAAATGTTCTACCTAATGCCTGGAAAACGAGCATTACCTTATATGCAAATGATGTGAATAAATTAGTGCTCTGGATATGGGGAGGTTATTATAAACAAAAGGAGAACTCTACATGAAATCACAAGGATCTTTTGTAAGAAACAGGAAGCAGGCAGTGGAGAAGTCATGGGATTACAGAGGTCAGGATCAGAGGGCTATAGCCAGAAGCCAGGACAAGTCAGAAGTCATCAAATGTAGAAAGAATCAAGAAACAGATTTCTCCCTGGAGCCTCTGGACGGAGTTTAGCATTGTTCCTGTCAACACTTGATTACTACCCAGAGAAACGGACTGAAGACTTCAGACCTCCAAACTACGAGCAGATGAATATGTCATCCGATGGCATCAAGTTCATGGTGCTTCTTACTCAGTCACAGACTATGAAAACCCACTGCAGTGAGAACTGCAGGATTCCAGTAAGTGTTCCTCTTACTGTGTGCCAGGCACTACTCCAGGAATTGCACATGCTAGCCATTTAATTTGTACACAAGGGGGCAGTAGGGAGTAACTGTGGCTAAGGCTACGGTGACCTGGGTTATATTGCTTTCTCATTTGTCATGCAGAGATTTTGTGGCTTGAACAAGAAATGTGCCCTCCAGACTCATGCTTTGAACACTCACCAAATTTGTGGTGCTACTGAGGAAAAGGGGTGGTGCTGAAGGAAAAGGGAGAGCCTTTAGGTCCTAACGTTTAGGAGGTAAGGCCTAGCTGGCTGAAGTAGGTCACTAGAGAGAATTCTGAGGGCATGGGCCCTAGTTCTGGCCACTTTGCTTCCTTGTCTGCCATGATGGGTCTCTGCCATACACCCCTGCTGCCATGAATCCCATCATGCCTTCTCTGCTGTGATGGACTGTACCCATCCAAACCATAAACAAAAACAAACAAACAAAACAAACCTCATTTATTAAGTTTTAATTTTGGTCATAAATATAAGTGAATAAAATTAACTAAGAGGAGACATAATGATGACACCTACCTACTAGTGTTGTAGAGGATAAAATGAGGCTAGCTATATATAACATGCCTGACTATAGGTTCCCATGTGATAAGCAGTAACTAGTACCCTTGAATATTTAGCATTCTGGTCTGCGTTCTAGAACTTCTCTTACCAATTCCCTTTCTTCTCTCTTGATATGAACGAAATGTGAGTCACTCCTAATCACCATTTTATTCTTCAACTATTTGAGAATGTTGATCAGGTCCTCAGGAATCTGAGCTGGTCCAGGCTAAGATGCCTCTGGCCATCGCTCTTCAGGTCATCTACATTTTTCCCTACACTCACCAGCTCCATGGAATACAGTCTCCTACACTTTAGATGTGACCAGATGACCACCATACTTCTACTAAGCAGAGATATATACACTTCAGCCCTTGGAGCAGCCTAATTTATACAACTTACACGGTAAGAGTGCATTTGACATTAAGGAAAGATTGTAAAGACAAACACAAGGAAAAAAATGTGACAAATACCATATGGGACTGGTCAAATCTAAAATGTTTGCTGTTTTTGCCTTTGTTCTAGAAAAGCTTGCTATCTCATTCTAGAGAATTCTATACTTTTCTCAGTACAATATACTATTGTTCAGGTTTTTCCGGGAGTAAGACTACACTGATATATTTGCTGGCTTTATTTCAAGCCTGATAAAGTTCCTTCAGTAGCCATCCTCCTCTCTCCCCATCTTAGTAGTAAGTCAGTTACTCAACTAAGACTACATTTCCCAGCATTCCTTGTAGGCGTGTCCAGAGGACAGGCTTTAGTTCTGAGTTGCAAACTCGGAATGATTTTCTGATCTGCCCTTGAAGGAAAGGATCACAGTCTCCCCTCCAAATCTCTTTCCTATTTGCTGGAGTGTAGGCTTGGATGTTGTGTGAATGAGGCTGACTGATCAGGAAGACAAAGGACCCTGGGTCTGTGGTGCTAACATTTTATCCCGTCCTAACCAGGAATAACCTAACATTTTATTCTCAGTCTCCAAGAAGGAAACTAATTTTTAGTTTACAGAGTTTTTTCAGGTCCTGTGACAACAACTGAATCTGGGGATGCAAGCAATACAATTATATCATTCTATCTATCTATCTATCTATCTATCTATCTATCTATCTATCTATCTACTGATCTGTTTATTTATTTATCTGTAATTACTGCTACTAAGCCATATACTTTCCTGGTCTACACTCACACCATAACCTTACATTTATTTATCCCACTTACACTCAATATTGTAAGAATAAACCCATCATTTTGCCTGATGTCTGGGACATAATTCTGTGCCCTAAGTGTCTGCTATCCTTTCTCATTTCATAACATTCTTCAAAGGGCAGTTCAGTTGCCAAGCTCACTAAGGCCACACTCAGCAGAACAGCTGATTAAGATTAAGTACAGTGCAGTAAGGAGGACTGCTGTGTCAGTGTGTGGAGGAAGGAAGTGACAGGTCCAAACCAAGAGCCAAATGGACGAGGAGGAGGAAGAAGAAGAGGAAGAGGAAGGAGGAGGAGGAAGAAGAGGAAGGAGAAGAAGAAGAAAGAGGAGGAGAAGGAGGAGGAGGAAGAAGAAGAAGAAGAAAGAGAAGGATGATGGAGGAGGAGGGGAGGAGGAGGGAGAGGAGGAAGAGGAAGCGGAGGAGGAGGAGGAAGCGGAAGAAGGAAGAGGAGGAAGAGAAAGGAGGAGGAAGAAGAGGAAGGAGGAGGAGGAGGAGGAGGAGAAATTGCTATGATCCAGTCTCCACACTAGGAGCCTCCCCACTGCTAGCTCATTTATTAAATAATTTGATCAATCAATTGCTTTAAGTGGAGATTATTTAGATTTGGGAGGATTATTTAGATGTGTGTGTGTGTGTGTGTGTGTGTCTGTGTGTGCACATGTGTGTGGAGGCCAAAGGACAACCTTGGGTGTCATTCATCAGATGCTGTCTACCTGTTTTATGGTCTGGAACTCACTGAGTAGGCTAAGCCTGCTGGCTGGCAAGTCCCAGGAATGCCCTAGTCTCCTTCTCCCCAGCTCACTGTCTTAGTTGGGGTTTCATTGCTGTGAAGAAAAACCATGACCAAGGTAACCCTTATAAGGGATGTTTAATTGGGGCTGGTTTACAGTTTCAGAGGTTCAGCCCATTAACATCATGAGACATGGCAGTGTGCAGGCAGACATGGTTCTGTAAATGGAACTGAGAGTTCTCAATCTTGGTCATACTGCAGCTGGACTGTCTCTGGCCAAGCTTGAGCATATATATATGAGACCTCAAAGTCCATCCCCAGAGTGAAACACTTCCTGTAACAAGGCTACACCTCCTCCAATAAGGCTACAGCTCCTAATAGTGCCACTTCCTATGGGCAAAGTATATTTAAACCACCACAAGGATCCAACTTTCTTGTTCTTCCCATGTGGACTGAAACCAGAGGCTCTCCAGGAACCATTCAGGCCTTCAATGCCATTGGGACTGTGGAGGCATCCAGGCTTACGGCCGAACCTCCCCCAGTTCTCATCTCCTAGGAGGGAGGCAGACATTGCTGGTTTCTCCAGTCTATATCATGTACCAGCCTAGGGAGCTTTTTTTCATAATATATATTAATCCACCAGTTCTGTTTGCCTACAGCAGTGATTCTCAACATGTGGTTCATGACCCCTTAAGCAAACCTATATCTCTGAAAATATTTACATTATGATTCATAAGTTTCAGTTATGAAATAGCAATGAAAACAAACTTATGGTTGGGGGTCACCACAACATGAGAAACTGTATTAAAGGGTTGCAGCGTTGGGAAGGTTGAGAGCCACTGCCCTAGAGAACCCTGACTAGTACAGATGGCATACGGTTGTATTCAATACAGATTGAAAACCCCATGGAGTTTAGGAGGAAACAGACACTTACGTTTCTACAAGAGGGGCCTGGCATCTTACTCAAGTTCCATGACCAATTCTGATAATCGCTGTAAAGAACTAGTGCAGGACTCAGCTTTAGAAAGCCACAGTCCCTTATAAAATGTCACTAGGCCCAATGTTAACCAGACAGACATGATACCGAGATCTCATACCATGGAGTCAGTGTACCCAAAGCATAGCCTGAATGTACTCAGCAGGGCACACAACAGCAAAAGGAGCCTGGTGTTTCTAGAGCACCAACTCAGAGGTAGACATTTTGCTCAGCAAGTGACTCATAGAGTCTGACTTTGTTTTTTCTCTCAGATAGGGCTACCCCTTGCCCTGCTAAGCATGAGTTCAATATGAGGAAGTTTCACCAATCTAGAGAGGCCCCACTTTGGGTATCTCACACACAGCAGCCACGTTCCAGACCCCTCTGCTGCACGGAGACAGGCAACCTGGCTTCTGATAAGTTTGCAGTCCCTGGCTGCCAAGCTTGTGTGTGTGTGTGTGTGTGTGTGTGTGTGTGTGTGTGTGTGTGTGTGTGTGTGTGTGTGTGTGTGTCAGGGTGGGTGAGGTTCTTTTGTGCTGACTACTGTCCTTCCCAAAATTCTACAGACAGATGCTTGGCCATGGCTACAGAGGACTCTACAGCACCACAGGAGCAGAGTGTGAAATTTCAGTCGTACTGAAATAACATCAACAACGCCATAACAAGAAAAGGTCATAAATAAACACTGCAAATCTCATGTACTTTCTCATGGGGGATCAAAATCTAGCATGCCTTTAGGGACCAGGCACATCAGGAATGCGCATGGCAGGAATAAGCAAAGCCTGTGTATACTGAATTTAAAAGAGGCAGAAAGTCCTGTTAGTTAAGAATAGTGGAGTCAGATGGTGGGATGTAGGTCTGCATAGCTAACTCCAATGATCAGTCAGCAAAAGAAGAGGGGCTCATCTCTCAATTGGGAAGACAAAGAGAGTGCACTTTTTAAAAAAAATGCTTATATAAACATATATCAATTTTTAAAACAAATTTTTAAGAAAGAGAGAGCATGCGGAAATCAGGATGTCTCCAAATGAATGGGGCAGACGACTTGATCACAGTAATTCTCAAACTGCAGTCCTAGGGGCAGAGTCACAGGAGCACCAGGGAACTGCAAGATGCTCCTCGGAAGAGCTCCGACAGCTTGAGGCTCTCCACAGCCTCCCAGGAGACAAGGTGGCCTTTGCCTCTTTTATCAGGGCCTATTTCATCTAAAGTTCACCTAGCTCGTTCATCATTTTAAGCTCATACAAGATTTATACAAAGAATCTTATATACTCTTCCCCTAGAGTTCCTTACTGCCAGCGTCCTCTCTAACAACAGTAACAATCAAGCTCAAGAAAGCGATGCTGGCACAACACCACTGAGTGCCAGCCTTTTCTCTAATGTTTACATATGAGGAAATGTATACAAAACAAAACTACATTACAGCTATTGTCCAGGCGTCAGCGGAGGATGCGATGCCGCTCTGGGCTGCTGGTCCTCTGTCTCCTCAGACCCATATTACCACTCAGCCCTGGCTCTCAAGCCCCTCATTCTTCTGAACGGCCTTGCTTGGGTTTTGTGTGCTGTCCCTCCTTGGATTTTTCTGGCACTCATGATTAAATAGTGCTCAGGAGTCTGGGGCAGGATTAGTATAGAAGTGCTGTGTCCTATAAGAAATAAAATAGGATGATGACAACTCCTTTTAAAATAAAAGTCTCTTGAGTCAGCCTAGGTCAAATTATGGATAAACAAAAACAGGGGACACCTGCCATAACCACTATCCCAATGGTCTAACTATCCTACCCAAGGTACAAGTGTAGAGTAGATTCCTGACAGCCATGCTTGCCCTCGGACCCACAGACATGGCAAGGACACTTGATGAACTATAAAACAAATAGGGTGTAATGTGGAGAGAAGAACCCAGTACGGTTTTGTTACAAGACAAAGTCTTTTAGAGATGAGGGATGTCAAGTAAGATTGTACCCTGCTGACTCCTCAGCTGGTGGGAAAAGAGAAGAAGGGACTTTTATTGAAGCTATAAAGAAACTGTTCTCAGGGCTTAGTCAGTACACTGGACATTCTAGGCCAATGTCAGCTCTACAGGGTGGTAGAGAAACTTCCCCGCTTTCACAACCCTGAGCTGCTGGTGCTCTTAGTATGAAATAATGACCTGTACTTCCCACTATGAATGGATATGCTGTCACCATGTCCATTCATCCTATCACTGGCCATACCAGCCTTGGTGGCATCTGCTAGCTTTCTCCACTGAGAAGTGACTCGCTTTCTCTCTGTCACTGAGTATTATCAAGGAATCTCCAATGTCTGGAGATTGTTCACCTAGTAATTTTGGCATCTGTGTGGTGAGCCGTCTCCTCTCTCCCTCATTCCTCTGTATTAGCCACCAGAATTCTTCATCAAGGAGGAGCCGTATTTTCTTCCCATGGAATATCAAGTCTGTTCAACACTTTTTTAATCAAGACAGATTCATGAATACTTTCTTTGTTCTTTGAGTTATAACTTAACACATCCTTATTTAATTTTGTTTCAAATTGTTCCCATCTGGACCATGGGTAGTTCTTCCAAATTGGAAGCTGATCCCCGCCATGGAGGAAGCTGACACGGACGCCGTGGAAAACAAGCACATCCCTCAGTCATGCTGCCATAGCCTCTGCCTCCCATCTCATTGCCCACCTTCAACCAGTGCACGCAGCTGGTGATAAGGGCGTCCAGAGTGGCGCTCCTGGCTGCTCTCAGAGTTGGAACCCGAGCGCAGCCTGGGCCGCCTGAGAGGTTGCTTTGGGGACTACAGTGAGAGTTGGAAGAGGATGAGATGGAGGAGGGAGAGGAGGAGGAAGAAGAGATGAGCCACTTCTCTCCGTGTCTAGAGTCCGGACAGGTGGACTCCAAGGACAAGGAGGAGCACCTGATCAGTGCTGTTGAGCTGACCCAGTACATCTTGTGTTCCACTTGCAAAGGTTACTTGGTAGACGGGACCACCATTACAGAATGTCTTCACATTTTGTAAAACTGCATTGTGAGACATTTTTACTATAGCAACAGATGCCCAAAATGCAACGAAGTTGTCCACCAGACTCAGCCTCTTTATAATGTAAGGTTGGACCTGCAGTTACAAGACATAGTATACAAGTTAGTGATCAGTCTAGAGGAAAGAGAAGAAAAGCAAAGGCGTGGCTTTTATAAAGAAAGAGGTCTAGATGGAAAAGAAGTCTGTGCGTGGTTTGGGAGAAGCAACTATTGGGCATGTAAAGAATTTATTAGAAGAAAAATGGGTCTTAATCTAGCTTGTGGGTAGATCATCTGTGGGGAGCACTGCCGACCTGCACTAGGGATGCAGCAATGCAGGATCTGCTTGTCCTTCAGTACAGTCTTGTGGTTTCTCCTTTGAAAGTAACTTGAAGACACAAGTATATATGAGAAACACAGTAAGAAGGCTTCTGCAGGTCTACATCACACCAAGATCCTCACAAAGCACATAACCACCGCTACTTTATGCAGTTAGGAGCTGGCTTCTGTTTTCAGCACCAGAACCCAGCACTGTGTGTACAACTTGAAACCATAGAATATATTTGCTACACTATGGACTATGTAAAAAACATTCAAAACTCAGGGGGAAAGAACTGAAAACCACTAAATTTTAAAATTCCTTATGATTCCAAGTATGAGGAAGTTGCTGGTTGCTTCCCATCTTTGAGGTAGGTCGGTCCTGTGGAAGCTGGGATTCTGCCCTCCAACTGCATGGGTTAGGTGGGTGTCCTTCGGAACAGTTTTGCTTTGAATTTAAACCCTGGGGTGTGCTCAGCACCAAAACTACTGCCACTTACATGTCCCTGTCCTATTCTGAACTAAAACATTCCAATGACACGGCTGGGGCACTGTTCCTCGGCTCTGAGACTGTTAGAGACGGCTCTTCTCCCTTAGGTACGAGGTGCTGCTTTGTGATGCTTCATTTGCATATATCGGTGCCACTGGGACAGGTGTCACAAAAGTCCCTCAGTGTGGCTGTGGATGATGCCTGCTTCTAACAGTAGCAAAACATTTCAGGTGAATTACCAGGAGTTTACAGAATCCTTACTGTTTCCTCAGCCACAGATTATCTGGTTCTGTGTCTAATGTTTGTTTTCTCGTCATTTGGGTAAAGAATCAGAGTCTTTGAGAACCTTGCTTTCACAAAGACTTAATTGTAAACATTATTTTGCCTAAAATTAGCATCCTGATGCTTTCTAAAATATTTTATAGACTTATTTCATAGCAAAATTTCCAAATATGTACAAAAATTTAAAAAATTAGAATTGCATTGGCAACTGTTTTTGTAAAGAATTTATGAATTGTACATAAATTCTTCTGACATTTAATGAAAATTTATTTTCGCCAAAAAACTCCATACATATTTTGTATGTTATAGTTAGAATTATAACTAAGTATTTGATTTGGAGATGTTATCATAAAAGCATCTAAGTTTCAAAAACCAAATGTTTATTGTCAATAAAAAGAAATATAATAGGAGTTGGGGAGATGGCTCAGTGGTTAAAGCACTGGCTGCTCTTCCAGAGGACCCAGTTCTGTTCCCAGCACCCACAGGGAAGCACAAACATCTATAACTCCAGTCCCAGGGAATCCAACACCCTTTCTGGCCTCCAAGGATACTATGCACAGATGGTACACAGATATACATATAGACAAAACACCCATACACACAAAATGAAAAAAATATTTTTAAAGAAATATTACTGACTTATAATCTATCACCTACTAAACTCACTTATTAATCCTAGGACTTTTAAACACATAAGTTCTTTGTCAAACCATCTGTTGATGGGCATGGTTTTATTTATACTTTCCTATTCTTTATATATTTAACCCCCTTTCTTGCCGTATTGTATTGATTGTGGATAGGAACTGTAGGAGAGTACAGTGTTCAGTCTTTGTCTATTAGGTCTGTTGTTCGGAGTGAGCTTTTTCCTTTTTCCTTGCTTGCCTGCCAGCCTGCCAGCCTTTGTAAATACCTTTTATGAGACCAAGAGAGCCCCCTTCTTATTTCCTTGCTGCTGTGAATTCTAACCATAAATTAGCTTTGACATTTCCAAGTGTCTTTCTAGGTACATGGAAATAATCATATGGTTTTTCTTCCTTGGTTCTAGACATATATAAAATTACTAAGCTTTCCAAGCACTGAACCATCTTTGCATCCCAAGGATAAACCCCTTTAGTATATAAATATACATACATATACTACTACTAGGTTTGACTTAGTAATATGTATGTATAAAACCATGTATATACTTATAAAGAATAATTCTATATTTCATTTTCATTAAAGATCTTTGTATTACATTTGCTTCTTTATGTTTGGGGGGCATGCATGTTCCACAGCGCACATGTGGAAGCCAGAGAACAACTTTTGAAAGTTCGTTATCTTCTTCCACCAAGTAGTTTCTTGGGGTTGAACTCAGATTATCCAGGCTGGGGAGCAACTGAGCCATTTCAATGGCCCAATGTCTTACTGATAAGCATTCTCTTAAGGAGTTTCATAAGTATCACCATGAGGGATACTGGACTATAATTTTCTTCTCTTGTATTCACTTTCACAGACTTGTGTATTAGAGAAATTCTGGTCTCATAAAATAAAATGAGAAATATTATTCTCTCTCTTTTTAAAAAGAATATATACAATTAAGAGTCCGTAAATATTTGGTAAAATGTGTTACTGAATCCATCTATTCCATGAGTTTTCTTTAGGGAAAAAGTTTTAAATCTATAAACTCAGTTTCAGAACATATAGGATTATTCAAGACATCTTTTTCTTCATGAATTTTCATACTCATGTTTTTTTTATGGAATTTGACCATAGCATCACAGCCAGCACCGAACTGTACATAGTACTGCCTTTTGTGTTTTACTGTCCACAGGGTTCTGTAATGATGACCTTTCTTCATTCCTGATCCTGGTCACTTGTGTCTTCTCCTTTCTTTGGATGGCCTCATTAGAAGTTCATCGTTTTCCTTGATCTTTTCAAATAACCAGTTTGGGTTGGTTGATAGTTCCAAATTGCTTTTCTGTTTCTAACTCATTGATTTTTGTTTTTCATTTTGCTCTGTCTTTATTATTTCTTTCCTATCTCTTCCTTTAGTTCTAATTTGTTCTCCTCTATCTGATTACTTTTCAGTATTGACACCTTTCTTCTACTTCTAACATAAACATCTAATATTATAAATGCTCATCTGTGACCCACTCTTACTTCATTTCACAGATTTTGATATGTTGTCTCTCTTTGTCAGTCATCAGGAATATTTTCAAATCTTGCCCGATGCCAGGCGTTGTTATTGCTGCTGCTGCTGCTGTTGCTGCTGCTGTTTTAGGTGTTGTTACTAATGTTGCTGCTATTGTTGTTTTAGATGTCCATTGTGTAATTTTCATACACAGGATTTCCAAGTGACTTTAATGATGGGTCATGAACATATCGTCCATGATGTCTATTCTTGTGAAGTTATGGTTTGTCTCACGGCTCAGAATACAACATTTGTTAGTGTGTGCTGCATATGCACTTCAGAAGGGTTTGTGGGTGGATGAAATGTTCTGTAGTCAACTAGAGTAAGTTGGCTGGCAATGTCACTCAGGTCATTTTAGTGACTTTACTCCTTTGTAAATTTACTCAGTAATTTACTAAGAAAGGAGCATTGACTTTTAAAATCATGATTATGAAATCATATATCTCACTTTTTATTCTACCAGCTTTTGCATCATGTATTTTGAAACTTTGGTGTTTTGTATCTTTGGAGAATTGAACCCTTTATAATAATTTAATGTATATCATTATCCCTTATAATAATTCTAGTCTTAAAGGTTTGTTTTGTATGGTATTAATATAAATAATTCAACTTTGCATAGCAAATCACTTTTACACCCAACAGTTTTTAATCTACCCATTTCTTCATTTAAAGTGGATTTATAAAAACAATGTACTTTTGAATCTTCCTTTTTTTTAACAATCTCAATATTTCAACTGAAGTATTTATGCCACTCACATTTAATGTGATTATGGCATGATTGAATTAAAATACATCATCATATTAGCTGTCCTTTTTTTTCTTTTTGTTCCTTCCCTTGCCCCTCCCACCCTCCTTCTTTTTCTGAGTTCTTTTCCTACTGTCCTTTGGGAATAAGGGAAGGAAATCATCTCAGTGTTCTTCTTCAGCTCTGCTTGTAGTTAAGCACTTTATAGCTGAGCCTTGAAGCTGTGCCCCTCTTAGTGACACCCATCTCTCCCCTGGGTTAACTCTGAATTCAAAATGAACCCCTGCCTTTCCCCTCGGAGTCCCGGTTTTCTTCTTATCCCTTTACCTCACATGTGACTTGCTAATAGCCTAAGAGCAATGCTGCTCCCTTCCACACACATCACACACACCAAGTTATTGTTTCCAGGGGAACACGAGATCAATGTCCAAATGGAGCTTCTTGCCTTTCTCAAAAGCTTCTGTTCCCCTGACCCAGATATTCACTACAGGAGAGACTTTCTGTGGCCTCTTCAATCGCCCTTGTGAATTTATAGCCATGTTTCTGTCTGTAAGAATGTCTGTAAGAAGGTGTTTATCTCCCTTACTGATAGCCAGTGTGCCCTTGCTCAGGTTCCAGCTACTCAACTACCCTAGGTTATTCTTACAGGCATCTGACTGGCTTCCATCCCAAGTGGCCCTGTCTCATGTCTACAGATGTCTGTCTTCTTCTAAATAACCGCCCACATCCTCAGTATTGCAACAAACTCAGGAAAACTGAGGATAGGCTACTCACCATGTTTTTGTATGTCATGAGTTTGAGGACATAGACTTTCTAGTTCTACATGTTTAGTTCAATCCAGAACTTATATAGGTATTTTGCATCTTCCTCAGTAGTGAACAGGAGAAGGTTCAGCAGTTGGTCAGGGCAGGTATCCTCCTTTTGGAAGGAACTGTAGAAATAACAGATGCTCCAAAGTTGTTCTTGAGAAATGTAAGGTATGTGGGGAAAATCCCATAGTCTTTAAGTTAAACATAAATAATGTGAGTTTCTAAAAAGTAAAAGCCAGAATCCGTGTAAGCTCTGACTCAGCTGTAATCCAGGACTGTTGTTCCTTAGCTAGAATTCAGGACTGGCATGGCTCCACTAAAATCCAGGACAGTCACCTCACCAAAAGCACTTACCAACCTACAACTTCCTGACAGAAAATATGATGCTATATAGTAAGAACTATAGGTAGCAAAAAATAAAATAACTTTAGAGGGGTTCTAGACATTTCAATTAATTTCAGATTCTTTCATTCATGTTGCTACTTTGCCGTAAATATGATGGGTGACTACTCAAGGCCAATATCACATAGATCATAGTTATTTATTTTATTATTTATTATCCCTTTCCAAAGATAAATATTGCCATTAACCATTAACTAGTCTATGTATCATCATTACTAACAAGGATGATGATAAAATAATCAGTTAGTGGTCACTTAGACCACTGTAGCTAGCTAACTAAAATCATTTAACATTATCCTCCTTACAACCCAGTAACATAAATGGACCTTAGAAAGTTTAAGAAGTGTCTTAGTTGGGGTTTCTATTGCTGTGATGAAACACTATCACCAAAAGCAAGTTGGGGAGAAAGGGGTTTATTCAGGTTACACTTCCACATTGCAGTCCATCACTGAAGGAAGTCAGGACAAGATCTCAATCAGGACAGAAGCAGGAGCTGATACACAGGTCATGGGAAGTGTTCCTCACTGCCTGTTCTTCATAGATTGCTCATCCTGCTTCCTCACAGAACCCAAGACCACAGCCCGGGATAACATCATCCACAATGGGCTGGGCTCCCTATCAATCACTAATAAAATGCCTTACAGTGACTTGACGTGCCAGGGTGGGTTGACACCAGGAGGCAGAGGAGCTTCTCAGAGGAGAAAGGGAAGTAGGACTGTGTGAGCTGAGGAGAGGGAGCTTCCATTGGGATGTAAAGTGAGTTTTTAAAAAGTTGTAAAGAAAAATTACAAAAAAAGAAAAAAAGAGAAGAAAAAAGAAAATGCTATCTTATGGGGGCATTTTCTTAATTGAGTTTCTTTCCTTTCCGATGACTCCAGTTTGTGTCAAGTTGACATAAAACCAGCCAGCACAAGTTAGTCAATGCCAGAGCCAGAATCAAATCCCAAGTCAGATTCCAAAGCCCTAACTTAAACCTCCCGAGCCGCACTCCAGAATGCTATCGAGACTTCGTGTGGCCCAGCGAGTATCCTCTCTGGAAACGTCCACTCTTGGGTAAGAACTCCAAAGCACATAAATGCCTTATTGGCTGAGACCAGCTGTCCAACCAGAAGAACACTGGGTTTAGGTGGCAGTAAGTGACATTTGTTGAGTAATCTTGACAATTGACACCTAGGAGATTGATTTGAAAAGGAGAAATTACAATCTTCCATATTTTCTTAACATTTTCTTCCTCCTCCTTCTCCTCCTCCTCTTCCAAATATATGTATATAGTTATGCTTTCCTATATAAATATTCTCTTCTTCCCTACAAAACTGTATTGTGTTACTTTTATTTAGTAATTTATTTAGTCTTTCTGAAATCTCTCCTCACTTTTCTAACACAACTCTTTATTCTTTTTTTTTTAATCTTTATTAACTTGAGTATTTCTTATTTACATTTCGAGTGTTATTCCCCTTCCTGGTTTCCAGACCAACATCCCCCTAACCCTCTCCCTCCCCTTCTATATGGGTGTTCCCCTCCCCATCCTTCCCCCCTTACCACCCTCCCCCAACAATCACGTTCACTAGGTATTCAGTCTTGGCAGGACCAAGGGCTTCCCCTTCCACTGGTGATCTTACTAGGATATTCATTACTACCTATGCAGTTGGAGCCCAGGGTCAGTCCATGTATAATCTTTGGGTAGTGGCTTAGTCCCTGGAAGCTCTGGTTGGACATAGCCCCCCTTCAAGCTCTTCCAGTCCTTTTCTGATTCCTTCAATGGGGGTCCTGTTCTCAGTTCAGTGGTTTGCTGCTGGCACCAGGAGAGATCTACATCCTGTTCTGTCGGCTCTGCCTTTTTGATCCATCTTATGATGGGCCACATGTGGGCAGATTTAAAATTGCCTCCCTATTCCTGCCAAGGGTATTCTTTTGTTCTCCTTTTAAAGAAGGAGTGAAGCATCATTCAGATTTCGTCATGCATCCTAGGGAGCAAGCCATCAATGAGTGCATACCATGTGTGTTTTTCTGTGATTTACCTCATCAGGATGATATTTTCCAGTTGCCCATTTTATGAATTTTTAAAGTCATTGTTTTTTGATAGCTAGTAAATTCCATTGTGTAGATATACCACATTTTCTGTATCCATTCCTCTGTTGAAGGGCATCTGGGTTCTTTCCAGCTTCTGGCTATTATAAATAAGGCTGCTATGAACATAGTGGAGCATGTGTCTTTGATATATGCACAAATCTTTATTCTTAACAGTTCTCTATAAGATAGCTACCAAATCCTGACATTGACATTCTAAAGCTGTCTTGTACACCTAGGACATAGCAACCACATAGAAACGAATTTTAAAAGTAATAGTGCCAATATTTACTGATGAATCCTCAGCAAGCCGAGGCTGAGCTATACTCAAGCATATTTTGCCTTCCCTAGACAAGCCTGGGTAAAAACAGAAGGTTTTGTGGGGAATATAACTAGCACTGATGACCAGCATCAAAACAAAGAGGAAGAGCCTGGCAAAGAGAAGCCATTGCTCTGGGTAGATTTTTGAGTGAAGACAAACCAATCTTGGTTTATAACTTCAAGACAGAGAACCACAGCAGGTAACCCTCCACATGGCTTAATTATAACAGGAAGCAGTAATTAGTGCTTCTTAGTCTCTGAAGGACAAGACACACACAAGAAAGGGAATCGACTCAGGTGATAATGGGGGAAAGTAGAGGCAGCTGATCCAGGGGGGCTATCACCCCTATATACTATAACCTATCCTCCCTGAGAGTTAGAGACAGGGTGAATCCATTCCTACATACTCGTAATTGACTCAACATACAATGGAGTTCTGTCACCAAGTGGAGAGATATGTAATAACTTGTATTTTATACAACTAGTCAAAGTTCAGAGATTAAGTGTCTGTTCCACCAAAAATGGGGCATCTATATCATCCTCCCACCAAAGCTCAGGGGACATGTGCCTGGGAAGGAGGACTGTAGAGCTAGAGGCCAGGGAGGATGGAGTGAAGCTGTCTCCTGGACTCGACAGGAGTGCTGCATGTGTGAACTCACAGCAGCCATGCTTGTCTGCACAAGACATGCACAGATAGAGTCAGTCAGCAGTGCAGACTGGAAGGGGCTCATGAGTGCCCATTCCCAGTGGAGGAGCTGTTTGCTCCTGGAGGATGAAGAGTCAGTTTCTTTAGTGGTTGTGGCCCCTAGCGGTGCTCCAGTGGGTGGCACCACACCCAAGTGTATATGGGCAGCACAAACTGGGCTTAGTGGGTTATAAAAAAGAAGAGATATTACGTTGGGATGAGGAATGGCAGAGTAGGAATGGGTCTGGGAGGAGTTAGGGAGAGTAAAAATAAATATCGAATTAAACTGTGTATAAATGTGATGTTATCATAGAATTAATACAAATATGTTTTTAGATAAATAAAAATTACAGGACCTAAGATTTTTATCTGCTCAGAACAGGAACCAGCAGTGTCATGAAGCCACTGAGCAGTTGAAATGACACTCATTTAAAGACATGCTGGATTTCAAACACATGATGTGAGAAAGGGAGTATTAATATTCCTCTAGTAATTTCATATCTACCCCATGTTCAAGTTAGGATGCAGGGGCTTACATGGCATCCATATTGACTAGTGCTGGTCCAAGACCTTTGAACTTTGATGAATGTAGGAGCCCCTCGGCTATGTGTATTATCAAACACTTAATTTGCTTAGTTAAATTTTCTCTGGCTTTCAGACAGACTGAGATATATCCTAACAGCTACAATTCAAACATAGAATCATCCTGTCCTTCCAAGATACTTCTTCTTTTTACTGATCAACTGGCCAAAGGCCTTTATCCAGGCCAATACTTTAATAGTAATATGCTCAGATCTATACATAGTCCACACATGAGCAAATCAACCATCATGTTTCCCTGTGAATGCCACTGAATATGTCCAGGGTGTGGCATATGCTTCTCTTTCCAGGCTTCCCTGCCAACACTCTTACCTCAGCCTCTGCATGTTCCTCACCTTCTGTCTGGTACATTCTGTCCTCTCTTTCACTTGCCTGACTCCCTCTCATTACTAAGGTCACAAGTTAACTGTTCCCCCTTCAGAGATGAATTCCCTAACCCTTGATTTTGGCTGTTGGGGTGGGGAGGTGGGGGTTGTCCTTCATCACACTTTGCCTTCTCTATGTGGCATAGAACTATGTGTTCATTTCCTCACAAGGCTGTTTAATACCCCTCCCCCACTGCACTGTCCATCACCTTCATACAGGAGTCATGCATATGAGTTTCTTCCCTTTATCCCCGGGACCTGGTACAGTGATGAACACATAGTAGGTGTTTCGTCTGCCACCAGTGAATGCAGAGTGCAGAAGGAGGAGGAGAGTGGAGAGAAGGCGAGGCAATGTGGTGAAGGCTTCAGATAATGTTGGGTAAACAAGCCCCTGGTGAGCAATGGTGGACCCTTTATGGCAAAGCTTTTTGGAAGTGAGGATGAAAGTAGGTCTGACCCCCAGTGGCGCCTCATACCTCCCTAGATAGAAATGAAAGCGGTCAGAGAAGCAAACGGTAAAAGCTGCCGCTCAAAAGCATCCCTGAACTCTGCACAGTAAAAATTTTATTGAACGTTTTGTGTGCTGCTAGTGTCAACCTGGTTCTTGCGCTTATTTTTACAACCTAAGTAAAATTAAGGGAGGCTGAGGTCCACTCTAGAGTGCTCGCCTCATTCTGCCCAAGGGCAAGGTCACTCGTGCCAGTACCTTAGTGCAAGTACTCATTATGGACCTACAGTATTGTACAGGGTGCTGGGACGAGCTGGAGGACAGAGGTTCTACATAACAACAAGATGGAAGGCAGGCAGTGCTAGGCAGGTCAGGGTATCTGTTTGTCACCCTGATATTAGATCCTGCCACCATGTGTGTGTTTTACAATAAAGCACATTTTAAAATGAACTATGATATGCTCGATTCATGAGCTAGAACATTATCCTCGAAGCCCTGTGAGGAGCTCTCCCTGGTTTCACTTCATTTTTAAAGAATGGAAGCCACTGCAGTACTGCTCTACAGGAACCCGAGCCTAGAGACGGTTAGAGTCTAAGGATGGAAGTTGTCCATGGTGAAAGAGCTGAGGAGCCTGGGAGGAGGCCAAGCCACCATCGCTCTGAGAAGTAACACTTACCTCCTCCCTCCTCCACCTCTCTGCTCTCCTGCCTGAGAGGACCAGGAAGTCCTCCTCTAGAGGAAATCAGGTGCAGAGCCCTGCCGTCCGTCACCTCAACATTCTGGCAGATGATTTCCACATGAGGCTGTGAGAAGACGGTACCTCACAAAACCAAAGACAGACTGGAAAGGTTAACACACGATCAATGGGAGCCTTCGAGCACTGTAGAAAACCTCGTTTAGAGATGAGAAGACGTTAGTGGTAAAATGAAGGTTAGCTTTGTTTCAGAGCTGAGAAAGGAACAGGACCTCTTTAAGGTCATTCAGCTAAATACATGTCTCCAGCCTCCCAACATTATTTTGCCCCATTATTCATTTACAAATACTGACACTTCCAATCCTTGTACATATACATGCACTTATATGTGTTCTTGCTTCTTTTTAAAAATACATTTCACTGAGCTGGAGAGATGGCTCAGAGGTTAAGAGCACTGGCTGCTCTACCGGACGGAGGTCCTGAGTTCAATTCCCAGCAACCACATGGTGGCTCATGACCATCTATAAAGGGATTTGGTGCCCTCTACTGGCATGCAGGTGTACATGTGACTGAGCTCTCATACATCAAATAAATAAATAAATAAATAAATAAATAAATAAATAAATAAATAAATAAATAAAAAAAATGAAAAAATGCATTTCACCTATGAAAAACAGATCCAAACACCTTGCTAACTGGAACCTATCACACACACACCATGCATACACACATGTAAAGCATGCATGCATATAAATTCAGTGAAGACAATGTGAAAAAAATTTAAGAGAGGAAGAGAAAAATAGCCTATTATTTCCCAGCATTCAAAGATTTATGTAGTAGGGGAATAACAGGATGTCTTTCTGGATTCTTCTCTTGTTATCATCACACCACCCATCCCCAGTAGCATAAGCTGAAAACACCCAGGACCTCCCCGTCTGCTCACACTATTCTAACACTTACAACCACTTCCCTCACTGCCCTAGCTTAAAACTCTGCAGGTCAAATTGAAACCTGTCACTTCTTCTGGACCCTCCCATGGCGACACCTGACACAGAATGCTGTTAACAGTGGCATGCTCACAGTATAATCTCCCTTAGCCTCGGCCACATGTGTAAGAGGGTAACATGTCAGGGTTCCAGCAGAATGCTGCTCTGAGGACTGAGCTGATCCAGCTCAAGGGTAACTGAGCACAGCGCCAGAAGCATGGCAAGTGTGCTAGGAAGGTGCTGCTCACTATGTGTCCAGTGCTTGCTTTTCTCTTTGTTTAGTCATCCTGTGTTTCCATAACAAAATACTTAATGCCAGATCACTTACGAATAAAACGTGCTCATTTAGCTCATAGTCTGGAGGGTCAAGGACACTGTGTCAGCTTCTGCTTGACTCTGGTGAAGACATCAATGTCATGGTGGATGACATTACTGTCAAGAGGAAAGGATTACAAGACAGGAAACTAGAATGCAAGGCTGGGTCCCAGAGGAGAATTCTAGTAACCTTGTCTGAGGTCATGTCTCCAGAGACCAATAGCCTCTCTCTAGGCCCCACCTCTTTATTCTCCCTTTAGTTTGTGAGACAAGGTCCCACTGTAGCTCAGGGTGGCCTTAAACTTACTATCCAGCCAAGGCTGCCCTTGAATTCCTCATACTTCAGACTCTACCTTATGAGTGCTGAGACACAGGCCTGTGTGGCATAACTGAGGTCTCACCTTCTCTCAAAGGTCCCATCACCCCAGCATTGCTATCCTGCAAACAAGGTCCAACACGGCCTGTGTGGGACACCTAAAGCCATACCTAACCCAGAGTACCCCTGTAAGGGTGTATCACAAAGGAGGGGTTCTATTTACTTTTATAACCTCCACCTCAGGATCAGTTTTAACTGCATTCCTCATAAATGTTTGAGAAATTAATGAGTGAAGAACCTACCAAATGTTAACATATTCTCTCATTGTTCCTATTTTCAATTAATTAAAAAAGGATGATGATGAAGAAAAGCATAGAAAGATAAAAGAAAATGCCAAGGGGAAGGAGGAGGGGCCGGGAGGGGGAGGATGGTGAACACTAATGTATTATCACTACTGACAATGGGATTTGACTCTTGGATGCATAAACTAGGGGCACCACCACAGCAGCCCAGACTGTGACAGCCCCTCTTGCTCTCCTCCTTGGAAAGCCATGGTTATATTGATCTGACTCATGGTTCAAGGAATGATTGTAGAGCTGAGACTCTCCCCAAAGATAGGACTCTCACTGCAGTGCCCCCAAAGGACACAGGTAAAAGGCCCACACGTGGCCTTGGTCCCAGGATGTCTTGAGGACAAGGCTGTGTGGCAGGTATTCCATGCTGGGCATCAGCTCGTCCTCAACCTCCCCAGGAGTGGTGAGGCACTTGGGGTGTGGGCCATGTGTAGGTTTCAATGCAGGATGTGGAACTTGACAAACTTACTCTTACTGACTCCAACTCTCCTGGCCTTCCACTTGTGGATCAGTGAAGACCCTAAGAACTCAGTAGTAGTACTGAGTCATATTAAGGTGCGGAAAGCCTTTGTTTTGCTGATTAAGAAGGCAGCATACATTTTTAACTTGATTATTAAGAAATAAATGCCAACCTTTCAGGAGAATCCATTCCTTTCTGTCTCTAACTAAAAGCCAAGAAAGGCTTCAGGTGTCTTGCCACCTGAGTAGGCCAGGTGGCTTCAGGGCAGCTGCTTCTACTAACAGGGCACTTGTCACCAGGGGCTCAAAGTCTCTGAGTGTGCGGTTGGGGGTGGGGTGATGGCTCCTAGGAGGCATGAGTGCACACCAAGAACACGTAGTTTCAGATGTTTGCAAGGCCAAGGTCTGGGGAGGCAGGCAGGCTCAGCTCCACCATTTGCCAGCTCTGTGGCTTCCGGCATGTTGCTTCATCTCTCTTAAGTCTGAGTTCCCTCGTTTGAAAGTGGATGATAACAGTATCTATCCCTCAGGGCGGGGGTGGGGATGAAAGAGCTAAGGGGTGCCAGGCTCAGGACGTAAGTCACCCTCAGTAAATGATACCTATTGTTACTATTACTTAGGATCTAATTTCTCAGCTTTCAGATTGCTTTTTATCCTCTAGCATTTCCACCGAGAGAGAAAATAAAAACGGAAGCCAGGGAGACTGAGTTGAACATTGTAATAGCTAACCTTTGGGAGATTTAAAATGTTCCAGGCACCAGGTGGGTGGTATTGACATGTTTTTGCTCAATTAATCTTCATAACAACAAATCAGCCAGGTGGTACCATGAACCCTACTTTTCAAAGGGGTGTCTAATGCCAATAAAAGTAAACCCTTGGGTGTGGATTGAGGAAAGAAAGAATGCTTGGTGAACTGGAGTGGGGGAAAGGGGGCAGGAGAGGTGGGGGGATCACAGTGGGAAGAGCAGGAAGTATTCCAAGCCTCTGTGGGTCATGCACTGTTTCCTCTCACATTCTTTACGGGACAAAATTAAGATTGGGAATCCTCTTTAATGAGATGCCTCACGCTTGTTTGAAGACCGCAAGGGTTCAGAGGACACTCAGGAGGGAGGAATGCACTTTCCCCAGAACTGTAAGCTGGCATTCTACAACAGCAAAGACTCCCATTAGACACAACCACAGCCCATGACCTCAGCACATTAAGTACAGTACCCTGTAGGTCCAACGTCCTCAAAGGAGACAAGAGGCAACTAAGGCCTCCAGATGCTCAGCTATGCTTAACCACAGTAGTCCGCCCCCAACTTTCTCCCAGGGCTCAGCTCCTTTGTATTCTTTCATTTTTGTCCTCTCTATAATAATGAACGTGTGACTCAGAGGTTTAATGAGTTACCAGGAGAAGTTAACCAGGAGGGAAGCCCATCAAGGAAACTCATAATTAAAGTTGCAAATGGACAGAGGAATACAATCACTGTGTGAGATGGAGGACGCAGGGGTGACTCAGGAGGTAGTCTTGTTGAAGAGCGCACCCACGACCTCATGTATTGTGGGTAAAGATATGGAAGCTGAAGAACAATTCTGGAAGCCTTCTATAGTCGAAAGAGATAGGTCTTCTGGGCCTTTTTTTCCCTCTTAAATGAGATAGATCGGTAGCCAAGAGTCCCTTCCCACAGAAGCTGAGCAGCAGTGAAGTCAGATCTCACCAGGGGAGCCATTACCACTCAGCTGCTAGCACCACCAGGCTCTACTGCCAATTCCTTCGTGGCTCACTCATGGGTCCTGTGGGAAATGGTCACAGACAGGAGAAGGTGAACAGCAGAAGCACCCACTGGGTTTCTGCTCTTTATCCCAAAACCAGAATATTTTGTACCTGCTGAAACCTAGCTATAAAAGACTATGGAAGCCTGGTATACTGCCTTTAGAGAAAAGAAGCAGGGTTGTGGTAGATGACATGGTCCCCATGCCCACCTGAGGCCCGCTGTCTATTTTGTGTATCCTTGGATCAGCAATGCAGTAGCCCAGGAGACTGTAAATTCCTAGAAGAAACTCAGGTTAATCTAACACCCCTTATACTTGGAGTTTTCAGAAACAGCAATCGCAGAAAGCACATACTGCCTGTGAATCTATTCCAGGAGTTTTTGCCCTGATTAAGCATGCCAATAGAACAGCCCTACAAATTAATCCCAATACCAGATGATCCAAACAGTGTGACTCACTGTCTTGTCCCCATATGGTATGGTGTGAATATGAAATATCCTTCCTAGCTCATGTGTTGGAGCTGAGGCCCCTAGACGTTGGTATCATTTGGGGAGGTTCTAGAAATGCTAGGAGGTGGAACTTGGCTGAGAACATATGTCACTGGGAGAGAGCACTTAGGAGCAACATCCCTGTGGCCCTTTCTGTCACTCTCCACCTTCTCTGTGTCCTGTCACAATGAGGGGAAGAAGGCCCTCCACCACATGCTCCCAATACTATGATGTTCTGCACAAGTGCATGGGGTCAAGCACCCATGTGCCAAGCCCTCTGAAACTGTGACTGTAAGTCAACCTTTTTTCCTTTAAATTATTCTTTCAGGTAATTTGGTAACAGTGATGCAGAAGCCTGACTAATATGCCAAAAAGGTGTGACACCTGAAAAAGGCTAAGGCCTACCAGACCGCCCATAAGAACCCAAAAGCAACCATTTTGGCAACAAAGAGAAAAAGAAATGACCCAAAATTATTTCCACTAATGAAAATAAAGGAGGAGCTGGGGATGGCTCTGCGGTCCAAAATGCTTGCTGCTCTCACACAAGTTCAGTTCAGTTCAGTCGAGTGCAGTCGCTAACACCAGCATTAGGAGGACCACAGCCATCTGCACTCCAGCTCCAGGGGATCTGATGTCACCTTCTGGCCTCTGAGGGCACCTGCACACATATGCACAAACCCACACACGGATGGACGGATGGACGGATGGATGGATGGATGGATGGATGGATGAATACATACATATGTGTATATACATACTAATCAAAATGTTTTTAAGTTAGAAAGGAGATATGAGCCCATGGATCTTTAATTTACACATGGAATTTGAAATTCACTTTTAAATTTTGTTTGATTTTAAGTATTTTGGTGGTTTGACTGAGAATGCCCCCTTCCCAGGGCCTCATACGTTTCAATGTTCAGTTTCTCAGTTGGTGGGCTGTTTAGAAAGGCTCCTCCAACAGCCTTATTTGGGAGATGTGTGCCACTAAACGTAAGCCTTGAAGCCCATGTGTCTCTGTCTGTCTCTGTCTCTCTCTCTCTTTCTCTGTCTCTCTCTCCCTCCCTCCCTCCTGCTTATGAATCAGATGTAAGCTCTCAGCTACTGTTCCAGCACTATGCCTGTCATGCTCCCCACCATGATGGTCATGGACTTATCCTCTGAAACTGCAAGCAAGACTTTTTATAAGTTGCCTTGGTCATGGTGTCTGCTCATGGCAATAGAAAAGTAACTGAGACAAGTACGTATGGGTTTGGACCAGCATTGGAAACAAATTACTGAAGCCAGAATACAATGCATAAAAGAGAAACAACTGGAAGGTGCTCCAACTTTGGTTTCTTGTGCTTCTACATGAATTCTTCCTACTCATTCCTCTATGCTCAGAGCAGATGGGGAGTGAATTGTTGGGTCCAAAAGGTCTTTGGGAGAAGACATCTATTTTTTAAATTCCTAATCAAAGTATATGCCTGTTCTGTAAAAGTATCCATAAATACACATTTCAAAGTGAAACAAATATATGAAATGAATTATTTTACCACAGATAACTGATTTTCCCTTTCTTTCACACAGTAATATTGTTATATTTCACCATATTTCCTGAAACTTACCTCCCACCAGTCTGTAAGCATATATACAAAGGCTAAAAGAAGCACCCTAAAGCCCATAAAAACAAAGTTTGGCCAAAATAATATTTATATCAACAATTAGATATTCATTCTATCAAATGAGCTAGACTAAAAAGCTCAATTATTACACTATTAATACTGATTCAATCGCCAGGCAGTTTTCAAACCCCTAAGACACTGCTAAAAAAGGAGGTATAAGTTTCTCATCAATCACTGTCAATAAACATGAAACATATTTAGCATAGTCCAGTCTGATGTAGCAGAGCCAAACCACTTGGGGTCAGATCTTGGTTCCCACATAAATAGCTTAGGCATGTGAATAGACCTCTCCGAGCCAACCTCCTCCTTAGCATTCCAGTTCATCCAGAGGCATCTGGAAGAGTTCTGTGTGCCAAGGACAAACTGGACAGAAGGAAGAAAAGTTCATGCTGCAATGACGCCCATTGTCTAGACTGGACACAGAGCAAAGACTTGAAGCACTGGAGGAGGAAGAGATATAGGAGAAGAGGGAGAGGAGATATAGAAGGTGGGAAAGATATAGGAGGAAGAGGAGGAAGAGGAAGGGGAGAGGAGGCAGAGTCCAGGAGGTTTTGCTTGTGGTCCAAGTCTATTCTTAGCCAAAGGATAGGATGAATACCTAAAAGGTTATTTACCATCCAAACAATCCTCCCCAATTTAGCTAGTTCTCAGTCTGAATCACTCACTGAGTCAGGGCAGGACATGGTGCCAATGCCTGTCCTTGAGCAATCCAGGTACCTGACTCACAGCCTATTTTAAAAAGACAAAACTGATCTACATCTGGCATTGCCAGGGTGAGCCAATTCCCCTACATGCAGTCTACTACAGGTGACTCTTCTCTACTCATTGAGGTCACAGAACTGGATTTGGCTGGCTGTGGGGGGCAGTGCAGAACAGCAGAAGTGGCACTGAGGGAGTCCCAGCCACCATTTAGCTGTCCTGAGACTTTGAAAATGACCTAAACTTTCTAAACATAGCACGTTAATAAAAAGGGCAGCATAAATGACTCTGGCTTTGAGTGGGACTCAGAGCATGCTGAGCCTGCAGCAGGTCCAGACCCTACCATCTTGCTGCACGGCCAGAACAACCTGAGGCAAAGGCAAAGGCTGAGCTGGAAAAGGTTGGGGGCAGGGGTGGCTGAGATATTCCACGTGGAAACTCTAAGGCATACTCCTGGGGCTCTGGAGCAAGGCCTCTAAGTTCTTCAGCACAGAATAGTAAACCACTAAAAGAGCTTCTGGTGGTTTCTGGGCCACCTTATGGACTCTGACCATGGGACAGCACGTGACTAAGTGGACAGAGCTACAAAAATGTTAATGCAATATTTTTTGTTAATTCTTGGAGCATTTTATACATGCATCCAATGTATTTTGATCATACCTACCCTCCCCCAACTGTTTTCCACCTAACTCCTCCCAGTCCTACTTCCCTAGCTCCTTCCTATGACATCTCTTCTCTTCATAACCCACCAAGGCCAGTTTTTGTTGCCCCTATATTCATGGTATAGGTGCCAACCACTAGTGCAGGTTCTCAACCTTCTTAATACTGTGACCCTTTAATACAGTTCCTTATGTAGTGGTAACCCACAATTATTTTTGTTACTTCACAATTTTAATTTTGCTACTGTTATGAATTATAATATAAACATCTGTGCTTTCTAATGGTCTAAGTCAACCACTATAAAAGGGTTGTTTGACACCACCACAAGAGGATCATGATACACAGGTTGAGAACCTATCAACTGCACTAGAGTATGGATGATCTACGGGGCCACACACTTAAAGTAGGGCTGCAAACATTGAGCTAAGTAAGTACCATCACACCCACAAGGTCATAATGTTGGCAGGGTCCATCATAAAGCAAAAGCTGTACATTCCAGGCTTCCCACAGCAGGGCTGAAGGGCACATGACTGGAAAGAGAAGGCAGCCAAAGTCCACCTCTACCAGGCCACTCCCTGCTGTTACAGCAACCCTTCCTACTCAGATCACAACTGTGACCTCACTGGGGAATTTCCCAAGCTCAACTGATAAAGGAGGGGAATGCCTCAGAATGGGCTTGCTGATATGTCAGCTGACTGGGCTGGTATGAACTGAAAATAGACAGTGCCAGGCCTGAGCCTTCCCACATACTGTATGTGGAAAGTGGCCCACAGCGTGGCTACTACTACAGACTCATGGGCAGTGGGGAAAGGCTTGTCTAGTGGCTTTGGCACTAGTAAGTCTGAAAAGAGTTATGTGGACAGGCCTTCAGGCACAAAGTCCGAGGGTCTCTATAGTGCAGATGTACCTACTAGTGGACACTGACTGTGGAGGAGAAAGTATGAATAACCACGTGAAAACTAGGCAGCTGTCCATCAACTCCGTCATTGGGCATCTGGTGCTGATGCAACGGGCTCATGTTTGGAGCAGTCAGGGTTACAGGAGAGGCCATGGCAGGTTTCCTTCTTAGGCAACTCAGCTAGTGCAAGTTTGACCTGCTGGCTACAAAGGCTACTACAGTCTTTGGTCTGGTACCAGCCAGCCCCAGGTGAGACCAACTACCTTGATGACAATGTGACTAGCACAGGGCAGTATTTCATCCTGATTAGTATTGATGAATAGCTCAGACATGGATTTATCTCCCTCCCCATCTGTAGGCCTCAGCTGTCAAAACTATCCAAGGGCTCCAACTGACTGGTATACTGTAAATCTGTCCCGATGCGCACCCCCTCCCCCATACACACAGACACCAAATTCACTTCAGACAGAGAAATCCATATTACAGCAAAATATATATATATATAACTGTAGGCAGCCCTCACCCAATGAGCAATAGTCTGGTATTCACTATACCACTCTGTAGCGGTGGCTGTTGCTGGCTTGACAAGGCATGGGAACAGTCTCTTAAAATAATGACAAAGTACAAGCTTGAACAGAAAACCCAGCACAGATAAGGCACATCCTTTGGGAGGCAATATAGACTTTAACTTAAGAGCCATTTTAAGAGCATTGGTTCTCCAAGAGAATACATTGGCTTGAGAACCGAAGTTGAGAGGCTAAGAAATAGGACCCCACCTGCAATTGCCCCGGTGTTATATGGGATATGTGTGCCTCCTGCACACAGTACTTTAGCCTCTGAAGGTTTAAAGATGCTACTGCTGTGACCCATAGTGGATTTCTCACATTGCGATGAGACTTAAAACTACTCGCCTGGTTTCTATTGTGGCTCGAGTATCAAATGTCCTCCATAGGCTCAGGTTTGACATTTGGAGTGGTACTCTTTTGTGAGATTGTAGAACCTTTGGGAGGCCTAGCTAGAAGATCTGGCCTGCTGGAGAACAAACATTGAGGGTTACAGCCATGCCCTGTCATTTGGCCTGCACTCTCTGCTTTCTGAAAACTAATGTGATGTAAGCAGCCCCTTCACACTCCCCGTCACATGGTGCGAGCCATTCCCACCATGGTGCCTTCCCTGTCACAACAGACTATCTCTTGGATCATGAGCCAGAAGGAACCCTCCCTCCCTTAAGCCATTCCCTTCAGGCATTTTGCCTTAAGAATGAGAGAAGTAACTGACACAGTTACATTAAGCTTCTCATTTTAAAAATGGGTAGGATCACCATAGAGGGTAGGAGTGCTGCTACAGCACAAGGATGTGGGAATGTTGCTACTTCCTTGTGATGGGTATGGGGATGCTGCTGCACCATGGAGACAGAGGGACACTGCTGCACCATGGGGACAGATGGACACTGCCATGCCACGAGGAGGAAGGGACACTGTTGCACCATGGGGTTTGGAATGATGCTATGTCATGAGAGGAAAGGATGCTGCTACATGTGAGGGCAGGGAGAAGGGCACATGACATGTGAAACACACAGTAGACAGCCCACTCGGCTGATTTGCATTACATTACTTCAGTGACAAGTTTTAATTGTAAAACAAGTATAAGAGCCACAGTCAAACAAAAACATGGCACCCAGGAGCTCAGAGTATAGAGATGAAAGTCTAGGTTCCTCTACTATACAAACTTGGTTGAGGAGATAGCAGGCATGAGAGAGATGAGCATCTGCATGACCGTAGGACTAACCAAAGCCATGGGGACTGTAGTGTGTCCTTATAACTAGAGAACTTCTACCAAGAAGAATTCTGAGGACGTTCTGAGAAGACTGACTACTTTAGAGTGAGAAGCAGAGGGGCAGACAGGAGCAAAAGCAGCTCATGTTCCTGCACTGTGTGCCAGGCTGTTGTGTTACATCAGCCAGCTTCCCATCACTATAACACAATACCTGACACCGGATACCGGTGGGGGAAAGTGAGGTTTATTTTGGCTCATCATTCTAGAAATTCAAGGTCAGGCTACATCTTAAGCCAGGAAAAACAGAGAGACCAAAATTCAGGAACCCTCATCTAGTGAATACCACTGATGACCTAAGGTCTTTCCATTAGTCCCACCCACAGTGACTTAAAGGCCCCAATAGACTCATCTATTTAAATTCTTGGTCCCCAACTAGTAGAACTGTTTGGGGAAGGATTAGGAGGTGTGGCCTTGTTGGAACAGGTGAGTCACTGGGAGTGGATGAACTTTGAGGTTTCAAAAGCCCAAAGAGGTCCAATCTCTCTCCGTCTCCGTCTCTGTCTCCGTCTCCCTCTCCCCCTCCCCCTATCCCCTTCTCCCCCTCTCCCTCTCCCATCCTATGGTTGGTATATCAATATGTAAGCTCTCAGCTACTGCTCCATGGCATCCCTGCCTGTCCGCTGCCATGCTTCCTCCCATGGATGCTCATGGACTCAACCTCTGAAACTACGCAAGTTTCCAATTAAATGTTTTCTTTTATAAGTTGCCTTCGTTATGGTGTCTCTTCACAGCAAGAGAAAAGTAACTAAGTCATTACCTTTTAAGGGAAGACTGCCACCATGGGTACCAATTCTTTGCATATAGCCCTTTGGGGGCACACATGAGTCATACTAAAGCCATGGCATGCACTCTTTCTTTTGCTGCAGCTACTCTTGGCTACTTATGCCTCACACCTGTACCCTACTTGGAGGAGTCTCCTTATCTGACAGGAGCCACCTTACCTAGGGATGCCTGAGAAGTATCTCAGGTGTTCCCCCAAGTGATACCTGTGACTCCCCATAAAACTAATCCTCCAGTCTTACCCAGTTTCTGCCCTACTCTCGGCTGCCTCTTCCACATTGCCATAAAATTTTCATTATAGCAACCCCCCAATTATAAAAAGTCTTTCACAGGCTCCACATCTGAGCAGTCAGCTTAATGGCAGTTACCCAGCATATACTTGTGCTTCATTGTTTATAGCCCCATACAAAGTGTAAAGGCCTATGACTTTGAGAGCATGTTTAGCCTATATGCACTCTCCCCCCCCCAAACTGTGGTCACAGGACACATCTCTGCCCCACAGTGACAGCCTGTAATACTATCTGTCACCCCTCATGTTCTTTTCTAATGTCACATACCCATCCATTTGAAAGCTGGGATCCATGTTCCTTCCTATAGGAACTGAGCAGGTTTATGACTATTCCAACAAACATGGATGCTGCCGTGTGATTCCCAAAGCTCATGGTAAAAGGTGGGTGCCTCTGGCAAGAACTGTGCAGGAGGCTAACCCTGTGCACAGTGTGGCAATTCTCAATTCACCAACCTGTTTGGAAACTCCAACTGGCCCACATGGAAAAGCCTGAAACATGAAGACAGAAAGATCTGGCCCATCCCCCACTGGGCCAGCTCTAACCACCATTGGATTGTGGCTTCAGGAGAGATCCAGAGTTGGGACCATTTCACTGGGTCCCTTCCTGAATTTCTGACCATCAGAAACTATGGCAGAGAACCACCATGCAGAAAGTATGCCCTGGCTTCACAAGCACAGGAAAACGGGCTGTTGCAGCGGACCTGGACAAAACCCACAATCTAGGTCCAGCCCAGCCCAGAGCAGCTAAATCTTAGATAACCTGCATACAAGATGCAGGAGATAAGGAGATGGAGGAAGAAATAGAGAGAGGGCAGGGCTGCAGAGGACTAGAACTGTGTGAGGCTGCTATTACACACCATCTGACAATGACCAACACAGGGGACATAGGGGAGTGAGAGAAGGCACTGCTGTTCCCAATGATGAGATACGTCATAATTTTTAATCCAGGCAGCTTTATGACAATTATAAAGAAAAATAGTGCTGGGCATACTAGTGCATGCCTTTAATCCTGGCACTTGGGAGGCAAAGGGAGATGAATCTCTGTGAGTTCAGGGCCAGCCTGAGCTACATAAGTGAGACCTTATTTCAAAGAAAGAAGGAGGGAGGGAGAGAGGAGGGAGGGAAAGGGGGAGGGAGAGAGGAAATGAAAATCTTGCTCCCTTTTTTGAGTCTCTGAGAATATATAACAAATGA
This sequence comes from Rattus rattus, assembly GCF_011064425.1. Classification (NCBI taxonomy): domain Eukaryota; kingdom Metazoa; phylum Chordata; class Mammalia; order Rodentia; family Muridae; genus Rattus; species Rattus rattus. The sequence continues at coordinate 37,198,059 of NC_046154.1, forward strand.
TGCTATAAGCTTTCTTTACCTAGGACCTAGAACAAAATGTTGCCAAGTTCCTGACCACCTCAAAAAGGAAACAAAGCAGACAGAAAATACCAGAAAACATGAGCTAGAATTGGCAGCTCTATAAAGTATAAAATTAATTTTATAAGAGGTCAGGGACTTCCACTAATAAAGTGTTTATTGACACAGCCAAGCAGGAGATTCAGGTTAGAAGCTTTAAAAAAGGTGTCAAGAGATTCATTTAAGCCAGTATTACAGGAATCTATACCTCGGTCCAAGAGGAAAGGACAATAAACAATTACCCATGAACATGGACACTCAGGACAAAGTGAGAAGCCATAAAGAGTAGAGACAGAGCCCAGTTTCCTCAATCAAATCCAATCTCAAAATCTCAAACTGTGGCATAACCAGTTTGGCTTAAGGGGTTTAGCTTTCCTGGGCCAGGGGGTTAAAAAGCACTCATAGCACATACGAAATAATCACTACTTGCTGACCTTTTAAATTTGAATATAAGTTAATTAGAAAAAAAGTACTGAAGAGATAGCTCAAAAGCAGATCACTTGCCTAGGATGTATAATGCCCAAGTACAATTCCAGTAACACGAACATAATATACACATGCACGCATACACACAGAGACATACACACACTCACATACATATATATATACATATATATACATATATATATACATATATATAGAGAGAGAGATACATCCACAAACATATGTGTGCACATATAGAGACATATATACACAGACATGTACACACATCTATATATATATGTGCACACACACATGCCTGTGTACAGAGAGACATATACACACATAAATGCATATGTGCCTGTCTACATACAGAGACATTCACACACCTAAGCCTGTGCACATACACATATGTATCCACCCACACACAAAGAAAGGGAAAGGGGAAATTTCATGGCAGCTATTCCACAATTCTTATATTCATTTTTGACATTACCACCCCACACACTCATTTGTGACCTTGGTCACCTTCCCTGGGCTCCACTGGACTCTGAGAACATGAGCCTTAATTTGCAAACTTTTGATGATGAAAGAAAGAAGAAAAAAGAAAGAAGGAAAGAAAGGAAGGAGGAGGGAGGGAGGGAGGGAAGGAAGGAGGGAGAGAGGGAGGGAGGGAAGGAGGGAAGGAGGAAAGGAGGGAGGAAGGAAGGAAGAAAAAAGAAAGAATGAAAGCAAGCCAGCCAGCCAGTTGGGATATAGGAACTCTTACTCTTCTCAGTGTGGCCTTGGTAATACTGACTTGACTGACTTGATTTTTATGTTCAAACTCAACTCACGGGGTTGGGGAGTTAGCTCAGTGGTAGAGCACTTGCCTAGCAAGCTCAAGGCCCTGGGTTCTCAACTCCAGAAAAAAAAAAAAGTCGAACTCAACTCACCACACTAACCAGAGCAGCAAAGGAGGCATACACACACAGAGAGAGACACACGTGCACATGAATGCACCATTCTAAAATGACCCACTCGGGTTGGGGATTTAGCTCGGTGGTAGAGAGCTTGCCTACAAAGAAAAAGGCCCTGGGTTCGGTCCCCAGGACCGAAAAAAAAAAAAAAAGGACCCACTCCTAACTCTCCAGCTCTCAGCTTAGATGAGTCTCCTTGCACACTACACCCTGACTCTGGAGTCTCTTTTCTCTCTGGCCTCCTGCTAGGCAGCAAGCCCAGCTAGGACATACGGAGATAGGGATCAAAAGCACAGGCAGTTTAGAGTTGGCCCTGCTCCTGCAGCCCTTTCATCTAAGGGTGTCCTGGACACACTACTGTAATTCACTATTTCTCGTCACTTCTATCCAGTGCACCATTATTCTTCTCCCTAGACAGAGTCAACTAAGGTTCAACGAAGCATGAGTGAAGGCTGGCCTCTGTGTGTGACCAATACCCTCCTATTGTTGAGCACAGAGTCTTGGAGAGACGTAGGAATGCTCTGAAATCTTGCCCCATCTCCACACTGCCACCTTCAGCACTGAGGGACATATCCTCCTAGCTAGGAACCGAAAAGCATTGGCTCCTACGGGGCCCCATGGCTGGTGCCTGTTGGTGCAGGGATCTTGTCTATAAAGGCTAGGCTGCTTGCCTGTATTTGAGACAACTCTGAGATGCCTTCCCAGATCCTAGGCTCCTGTGGGGTCCTCTAAGGCCTTCATTATGACTACTTCCCAGTTTGGTATTCCTCTATTCCTTTGCTACTTCCCTTATTCCTCTACAGACACTGAGCAGGGACTACTCCTCAGTGCCCCTCCTGCCTGCAAACCTTCATCTTGGGTCTATTTTCTAGTTTCCTTATTATTGCTATGATAAAATGCTGACCAAACAGTGTATAGAAGAGTTTATTTGGAGTTCGTGGTTTCAGAGGGATAACAGCCTATCATGGTAGGGAGGGATGACAGCAACCAGCATGGAGGCAGGAACCTGAAAGGTCATCTTACCCCATAAACACAGAACAGAGAGAGAGAGAGAGTGCATTAGACATGGGCAAGGCTGTAGGATCTCAAATCCCACCCCTCTTACATACCTCTTCCAGCAAAGCTGTGTTACCTCCCCAAAACAGTGCCCCCAGTTGGGCACCAGGTGTTCAAGCACATGAGCCTGTCGGGGACGTTTTCACTCAAACCACCATAGTACTTGTGAGGGCACATGTAAGATCGGGCGTGGTCAATGGCCAGGGAGAAATATGCTGCTGAATGAAATCACAGCCATCTGCAAGCTGATGAACCAGCAAGGCCATGCTTGGGGATCAAGGACCCTGTTGTGGGCTTCGTATGGAAGCACACCCAGTCAGCACTCATCCAAGGCCAGAGCAGGAACAGCTTGTACCAAACTCAGAAAGTTATTTCAAGGCCAGTGAATCCAGCCACCTGATTGACTTTCCCTTTGATCTGCCTCTAGGTCAGACGTGCTCGGTTTACATCTGTGATTATAGCTGGGCCCACTGAGACAGATGGATAGGAGTAAAGTGTATTTTGAGTTGGCCTTTCCTCCTGTAGCCCTTTCATCGAGAGGTCTCCTGGACACTGACTGCAGGCAGTTTATTAACTGCCTCTGCCTCAAGGCACATTACTCTCCTCCCTAGGAAAAGTCAACTGAGGCTTATAAGGGATAAGCCAGAGGCCAGGAGCCCACCTTGGAAGCCCAATGTCTCTGAAGTGAGGTCTAAGGGACTGGGCTAGCTTGCCCCAGATTGTTTCCCAGGAGCAATACCCAGCTCACTGGACTCCAACCCTTTCTGAGTTTGCCTCAAACTAGCCACACCTGATGTATTACTACCTCAAACTCCTTTTCTCCTTTCTTCCTTTTCTTCTGCTTTTTTCTTTTTTGCTGTTATTGTCATTTTTATCCTTCACTGTCTGTAAAGTATGTTATTTTTAAAAGTATAGTACAGTATTTATTGGCAAGTATATCCTTTGAAATAGCAAGTCGGATCACAACTGTAGCATTTTCTCATGGTAATTCGAAGCTACTGTTATAGAAATAGAATCATTGCGTATGTGATTATCTAAAGGAGATTATGGTAGTAGGGGCTGCTCGTCCAATACGACTGGTGCCTTTACAAACTGGAAACTGGAATGCAGACATGAACACAGAGAGACTACCAAAGGAAGAGAGGAATCAGGCTGCTCCAAGCCAAGGGGTTACCAGAAGCCAGGAGAGCTAGTGCCTGCCAAGAAAACAAGGCTCTGCTGAGACCTTGATTGGGGGTTCTGGCTGTTACAACCATAAAACAATAGTTTCTGTCATCCTAAACCACCTAGTTTGCGGTACTTTGGAAACCCTGGGAAACCAAAAGCCAGCCAGCCTGTCTGCCAGGCTCCCAACTTTCAAACCTTCACCATTCCCCCACCTGCCTGCTTAGAACCTAAGAAAGCAGAAAGGGAGCTGAATAAGGAGACGTTGAGCATCTGGCATGTTGTTCTATAGTGGAGGGGGGGGAGGGGAGAAGGGGAGCCATAGATACTTTGGCAGGAAGCTCAGGTCAGGCCTTGGCAAGGCAGTATAGGAAGGAACAGGATGAGACTCACAGCCTTCTGTGGTCCCTCCAGCTCCTTGATGCAGAGGCCCCCAGTGTCTTTCTGTGTGAACCCCTGGGTTGCTGCCACCTCCAGATGAAGGACTCAGTCATGTGGGAGAATAATGTGGCTCCCAATTCTCTACCTCCCAGTCTTCCTGCCTCCCTGAGGACAGATGAAGACGCAGATGTAGGCTGGGAAGTAAGCCTCCAGCCTCAGTGGCATCTCCTGCAGTGACATGAGGGTAGGTAGGGGTGAGGCATTCAGGAACTGATGGCTGCCATCCCACTAGAGATTACAAACTCATCCATCTGAACATTTGCAAATGAAATGGAGGTCTCTGGTGTCCGGCAGCCATTCAGAACCTTCTAAGTATGAGACTCTGGTAAAAGGACTGGATGCTGCTGTTACCTCAAAGCACAGCTGTCACATTCTACATTTCCTGCCACTACCCACCCAAAGGTAAAAGAAACCCTGGCTGTGTGGGTCTTGTCTAATTCCCCTATCTGTCCCATTTCCCCAGCCTGCCTCAGTGGACACTTCTAGCCTAGAGCCAGACTCTGACATTCTGGGAGGGATGTAGGGTCACTAGAAACACAGAGCAAAGGTGACTTCACAGCATACCATCAACAGACAACAGCTACCAAATCAAAGAATGAAGCATCCCTCTTAGGATCCAATCTCTTAGGACTTTGTACTGCTGGATCTCCCCTACTGAGACCCAAGTCTGTACATTTAATCTAAAGCCTGGGTCTGAATTATCAGATGTATAGGTTTACTACCAAGTTAGCACTTCCCTTACTGAGAAGACTTTGGTTCCCAACCTTTGTAGATGTCATGTTGTGAACTATGACCCATCCCACCAGGAGGGGTTTACCACAGTGGCACTGTGGACTGAAGGCACTATTTCTGTGTTGAAGCCCTAACATTTGACTGTCTTCGTGTACTTTTAAAGATGCAATTAACGCTAAACAAGGCTCTAAGATTCTACAACCTTATAAGGATGAGGAGCCCAGGGATGTTCTTGCATGGAGCAAAGACCACTTGAGGACACAGTGGAAGGCAGATGTTCTACAAAGAAGCAGAAGTCAGGAAAGCATACTTTCTACCCCATGTCATATCCATGTCTCTACAGCCCTTTCAACCTTCATACTATGGCTCTCAGAGCTAGCAGCCGCTAATCCTGGAAGTTTGTTAGGAGTACAAATTATCAGCTCCCCATCCCTGTCCTCTGAGGCTGCTGCCGAAGTGTTCAGGTGACTCCCAGATAGACAGGAGTTTGAGAATCACTTGTTAACTCTGGAGTCTACTCTGACACTCAAGTTCTCTCACTGACTTTCTCACTGGGTCATCTTTCTAGAACTTGATTCTACACACTGCCAAGGGTAGAAAAAGAGAAGAGAAAATGTAGAAGGCAGAATTCCATTTCCTATCAGCCAACTATAATACAAGGAAGCCTCATTTCCAGGAACTGTCAGGCAGAAGCCACGTGGTACAAATAAGCCATCATGATTTTCTAACACAGCCCTGTTAGTGAAGAACCTAGCATGGAGCCGCAAATTTGTCATTCCAGTGCTCAGGAGGCTGAAGCAGCAGGATTATGAGTTCAAGGTCAGCCTGGGCTACATAGCAAGGAATCCCTGAAGAAGAAAAGAAAGAATAAAGGAAGAAAGGAAGAAAGGAAGGAAGAAAGAAAGGAAAGAAAGGAAGGAAGGAAGAGATAGAGAGGGGAGAGAAAGAGAGAGATAGAGAGGGGGAAGAAAGAAAGAAGAAATAGACATATGCATGCAGAGAGAGAGAGAGAGAGAGAGAGAGAGATTTAAGAGAGAGAGAGAAAGAGAAGGAAGGAAGGAAGGAAGGAAGGAAGGAAGGAAGGAAGGAAGGAAGGAAGGAGAAATATTAGATTAGTGAGCTACTATGGGTAAAACACTTGCTATGCAAGTGTGAAGACCAGAGTTCAGATCCCCAGAACCCATGTAAAAGTCTGGCAGATATGGCAACTGGCTGAAACTCCAAGACTCAAGGGACAGAGATGATCGATCCTTTGAACAAGATGGCCTCCTAAGCTAGTGATAATCAGTGAGTATTGCATGTAGTAAGACCCTGCCTCAGAAAATGAAGTAGAAAGCAATAAAGGAAGCCACCCAATGTCAACTTCTGGTCTCCACACACATTCATGTGTTCTCACACAGCTGTACCCAAATCCCTGAGAGTACACACATGTCTCCATTTATCATTTATACACACACACACACACACACACACACACACACACACACACACACACAAAAAATAAAAAATAAAAAGAGAAAAGTAGTCTATCAATGACTCAGAGAGGAACTGTGCTTCTGGGTTTCCTGGTCACACCAGTACTCAAATCAGAGGAAAGCCCATTACATGCAGCCAGAAACCACATGGAGCACAGAGCTCACACCAAGCTCCACAACCTTGCACAGCCCCTAGCTACATAACCCATCCCCTGTTGTAATATATTTTTAAAACTTAATCACCATCATCTTGGAAGGTTCCCAAGGTGTGCTTCTTGTAAGTCCTGGCTTTGAGTCAGCACTGTCCAACCCCTCCTGGAAATGCCCCAAGGGCTCATGTCAAGTGCTTCTCCTCCAGAGCTCTGAACTCCCTGAGGGAGCTTCTGAAGCTGCAAGGTGCCCTCCTGCTTCCATCGGACATTTGCTTGGCAAGCCCCCTGAAAGCGACAGCTTCTAAAAGCATGAGGCGGAAGAGTTAAGAGCATTTGTGTCTTCCAGAGGACACAAGTTCGCTTCCTAGCATCTCACGACCTCTTGTAACTCCAGCTGCAGGGAACTGATGTCTCCTTTTGGCCTCTGCAGGCCTCTGCACGCATGCCCCCTAAAACTGGAGGGCAGGCGGGTGCTTCTTGAAAGATAACAAATGTTGCAATAAGGAAGTGGTAGGTGCTCAGAGGATGCACAGTTGGGAGCACGTTTATCCTACAAAATCAATTTCTCTCTCCCAGTATTATAAGCTTTCCTTCTCTGCTTGTTTGAATCAATGGCAAATGCCCAGCTCTGTAAGGGAGGTGTCTTGTTGGCCATTCATGTGAAGGGGGCTAGGAAGGTGCAGGTGAACCTATGAAACAGCCACCATGAAAATGTAGGGAATGAAAGTATCAAAGGAAACAGAAGCAAAAGCATCCTTCTTGCTGCTTTTATTTTTCCTTAAATAAAAACAGTTTCAGGACACTGACAGACCTAAGTCCTTCATTCATCTTCTCCTTACTTGAAGCCCTGATGAATGAAAACCATGAAAGCCAGTCCTTGCTCTTGTTAATAGACAGCTACAAGGGCAAAGTCAACAAGGAAAGTCTGGTGAATCTTGGCCACAAAGGAGAGAAATTTAATAACACTTTAGGTTTTATTTTACATGACCAACCCGTCAAGAAACTGGGAACCTGTAATTTATGTATCCCGTGAATAGAAAATTGATTAGCAGGTCAGAATAAATGTCAGCTTGGGAGGAAATGATAAATGTAGTTCCATTGGGTCAGTTCCTATCCATGCTACTTAACATTCTCATTAATTACTTGCTGATACAATGGGTAATAGAATTAGAGGTGTATCATTAAACTTGCCAATTAAGACCCAGTGAAAACACAAATAGGTCTTAATGAGTTGAAAGATGGGAAGGCTTTACTTGCTATTCTCAGAGCTCTGCCTGGTATGGAGCTGGCACTCCATAAATGTTGGTAGAATGGTATAAATGCCAAGAAAACAAAAGCTCAGTGTGGTTTCCCGATGGAGGGAAAGGAAAACCCTTTACAACAGTGTTAATTGGTGCCTGTGATGAGCTTAAAGTCTCAGATGACAGCTGTGCAGCCATGACCAACAAACAACAAGGAGACCTAGATACAATGCTCACAAAGCAAATTAATGCATGTGAAAGCACTGCCAGGCTCATACTCAGTTTCAAGCATGGTCCATACATTAGCTTTCTTTTTACTGATGTACAGACACACATGCACACACACATTTTTTTTTCCTGGAAGGGAGGAAGGAAGGAGGGGGAGGGAGGGAGGGAAGGAGGAGGAGGGGAGAGGGAACAGGGGACCAGGTATAGCTGGGTGGGGAAAATGAGAAATAGCCATGTTCAGCCACGCCCCTAGAAGCACAAGCTGTGCCTTCTCAGTGGCTGGCTCCAGGCGGGGCAAAACACACACCAAAATGACAAACCACTAGGGTGCTAGATCCACCTCCCTTAGCTGAAGGGCTCCTGGGAGGTTCATTTGGGTGATTGTAAACCTTCCTAATGCTGTGACCCTTTCGTACAATTTCTCACTTTGTGGTGACCTCCAGCAACAATTATTTTTGCTGCTACTTTATAATTGTAGTTTTGCTACTTTTATGAATCATAATGTAAATATCTGATATGCAGTATATCTGATATGTGATCACTATGGTCATCCGACCCAAGGGTGTCACAATCCACAGGTTGAGACCACTGAATTAGACTCAAACTACAGAAAAGAATGCATCCTTATGAGACTCAGTCCATTCCACATCATCCAATGTGGTCGTGGAACTTAATTGAATACAGTCCCATGTATGAAGGGAAGAGCATGCATCACTTGAATTAAAAGTAGAAGAAAGAACTAATTTTTCAGAGCATTTTAAACCAAGTAATAGATCTTGACAATTTTCCTTAGGAGGGGTAAATAGGCAAATGGAAATTACACAAGTGCTCAAGAACAGCAAAACTTCTGGGGAGAACTTAAGCCAGGCTCTGTTCTCCTAAGAAAACTCACAAGGAATGTAACATATATGTGGGGGAGGCAGGGACAGGGGAGGAGAGCAGACAGCATTACAGACAGCATGAGCGAGCTAAAGGAAGAATGAGAGGGGAGACAATATTAATCAGGAGCCATAGGACACGTGAGAAAGTTCTAGAAGTAGGAGTAACATTTCAGAAGGCTAAAGCTACAGTAAGAAACACTCAGGTAAGAGGAACGAGGAAGTAAGTGAGAAAATGGATTAAAGGGATAAAGAACTCAAAACATAGCATGGAAGAAAACAGTGAATCTTGACATCTCTGCTTTTTACAAAAGCCTGTTCCCCTCTGACAGCAATGCTGCTGTAGTCCAGGTCTTGACTAGTTCTCCAAAGCCTACATGTCAAAGGTTAGGGCAGGAGACTGGTAGGAGGTCTTAGGAAGCCAGAGCTGAAGTGGGGTTTAGAACCCCACCCCCTGCTGTCTTTCATTCCCTGATCATGAGCCAACTGCATTTGCTCTGCTGCACACACCAGGGGTACACGGAATGGACCCTCCAAAACTGTGAGCCTTCTCCCTTCCTAAGTTTATTGTTTGCAGCATCTTGTTATAGTAATGAAAAGCTAACACCATGTTGTCATGCATGGATAACAGGGGTAAGCCCACCAGGCCAGGAGAGAATACAGTAACTCCTAATGAAAGGTCATCTCAGGATACAACTCATTTAGCAGGTGCTTCTGAATTGCCCGACACATTTCCCTGTTGGTGCATACAATCTACAATGGAACAAAGAACAAACCAGCAGATGCAGAGATCACATGGAGTTCTCAGAAAGAAAGCCCAGAGAGGACCAGCTTCCAGACAGAGTATCAAGGAAGGCCTTCAGGATGCATTTCAAATTGAGAGGTAAAGGGCAAACAGGAACCAGCCATGGGGATGCTGGAGGATTGGTCCTAGACTGGCAAACACAGACTATGAACAGCATGGTGTGTTGAGGATGGTGTGCTTTGCAGGAGCACAGAAAGATCCTGGGGCTGGGATTTAGCTCAGTGGTAGAGCGCTTACCTAGGAAGCACAAGGCCCTGGGTTCAGTCCCCAGCTCCGAAAAAAAAAAAGAAAAAACCAAAAAAAAAAAAAAAAAAGATCCAAAGAAGTGGGCAGGGTTCAGATCACATAGAATCCTTTTTTTTTTTTTTTTAGAGAGAGAAGAAAACATTTCATTCTAGCTTGTATACACTTTCAGAGGGTTAGAATCTTATACTGGCTGAGGGCATGGCAGCCTGCACACAAGAATGATGCTAGAAAAGTTGCCGAGAAATTTACATCCTGTTTTGCATGCAGAGAGGGATACAGTATGCCTGGCTGAAGCCCACCCCCAGTGGCACACCTACTCCAACAAGCCACACCTCCTAGTCCTTCCCAAACAGTTAACTAGGGACCAACCATTCAAACATAAGAGGCCATTCTCATTCAAATCACAATTGCCTAATTAATAAATTAATTAATTAGGGATAGTACAATCTAATCACAACATTTTCCCCTTCCTTTCTTCCCTCCATTCCATATATATCCCACCTTTTAATTTCATGGCTTTTTTCCCCCTTTTTTTATACAATTTTTTTCCATCTTTATTAAATTGAGTATTTATTATTTACATTTCAAATGTTAGTCCCTTTCCTGGTTTCCATGCCAACATCCCCCTAAGCCCTTCCCCTCCTATTCTATATGGGTGTTCCCATCCCAAACCCCCCCATTACCACCCTCCCCTCAACAATCCCGTTCACTGGGGGTTCAGTCTTGGCAGGACCAAGGGCTTCCCCTTCCCCTGGTGCTCTTACTAGGCTATTCATTGCTACCTATGAAGTTGGAGCCCAGGGTCAGTCCATGTATAGTCTCTGGGTAGTGGCTTAGTCCCTGGAAGCTCTGGTTGCTTGGCATTGTTGTTCATAGTCTTAAGGCACAATGAAGAACTTAAACTTTCTGCCATCTTAATGCAGGCTGCTGAAACAAAAGTAACACACCCCCCGCAGCTTAGACATACAAAATGTCTCTCACAGCTCTGAAGGCTGGCAAGTCCACAACAAAGGAAGAGCATGACAGATCTTGATCTGGTGGAGCCAGACCAGACGGCTGTCTTCTTGCTGCATCCTAGCATGTCAGAGAGAGAGAGAAACCAGTGTCTTCTGTCTCCTCTTAGAAGGGCACTGTTGTAGGATAAGAGGCAGCCATAGCTGATGAGAAGTCTACTGTCCTTGTTTTATTTCTGTTGCTGTGATAAAACATTTCAACAAAAAGCAACTTAGGGCAAAAGCATAATTAGCTCATGATTGTAATTTATAGTCCCTTACTGCGGGGAAGTGAAGCAGCCAGTCACATCCATAGTCAAGAAGAGAGAGGAGTGAATGATGGTGCCTACTGCTCCACTCTCCTCTCTCCTCTTTACAGTTGAGGATCCACACAGAGAACAGTGCTGCTCACTTCTAGGATGGGTCTTCCCACATCAACTAACGTAATCCAGAGAGCCCCCACAGACATAGCCACAGGCCAATTTGATACAAATATGCCTCACAGGAACTCTTCCCAGGTGACTGACAGTTAAACCTAACCATCACATTTACGTCAGACATTACCCAGTAATGTCCCTGACTCAACTATGACTGACTCCTGTGTCACCTGCCACCCATGTCTGTTTCCTAGCAGCATCTACAGCAGGGGAGCTCTCAGAGGGGCTCAGAGCTGGTACGGTTTGCTACTGATGAAGTTGATGGCAACTTTGGCCTGAAACTTACATAATCTGCCTAGGCTTTCCTTACCAAGATGAGGACTGTGTTTTACAAAAATGTTTCCTATTCATATAACAAGGCTTCCATGTTAATGTTGGACTTTTATACACCTTTCCTGAAGAAAGGGGATGAGATATGAGAAATTTTAACAAAAGGAATTCATTATTTACTATACACTTAATAAACTATTTATTAAGGTAGTGCTCTTTGGGAAGATTAAATGAAATTTTTTCCAAGGAGTTCAGTTTGGCTTTTTGAGGCAAGGTTTTACTTTGCAACTGACCTTGAACTCCATAGTGCTTTTGCCTCAGCTGCCAAGTTCTGGAATTACAGGTATATAGGCCATGACCAGTCAAATGAATGCTATTTATCAAATGTAGTTAAGTGTGATATTTTTAAATAAGTGCTAGAGAAAGTTGTACTCCATAAACAGACTTCTATGGAGTAATAGATTGCCCCAGAAGCTACTTCGCACTGTCTGTCAATGTGCTGAGGCTAAAGAGGTGTTTCAATGGTAGCAGCACTTGGTTCCAACACTGGAGCTTAGATTCCACACCTCATAAAAAGTTTGGCATGCCTGTAGCCCCACTGCTGGGGGTAGAGAGACTGAGGCAGGAGGATTTCTGGGGCTTGCTGGCTTTCAGCTCTAGATTCAATGAGAGACCCTGTCTCAAGAAAAGAATGAAGAAAGTGATACAGCAGGACACAAGAAAACTTACTGCCCCCCTCTGGTTTTCTTGCATATGTACACAAGCATACACACTCATACTCGTGCATGCACACACACACACACACACACACACACACACACACACACACACAAACACACACACGAACAAAAAGAAAACCCTGATCTTCTCTACTTTACTAAATTGTGCCTGAAGGATTCTCAATAAGAGATAATGTTCATTCATTCACTCATTCATTTGTTCATAACTCTGCAAATTATCCACTAATCCTGTCATAGTAAATAGTACACACAGGAGAATTAATACTGCTAAAACATTGTCCAAAGAAAGATACATCTTAATGCAATTTCTATAAAAATTTCAGTAATATATTTAAAAGAAATAGAAAGATTACCAAAGTTAATGTCATACCACAAAAGACCTCAAGAAGCCAATATAATTTTGTACAGGAGACTAATGCTGGAGGTACCACAATATCTACCACACAAACCTCTGGTAATCAAAATACCATGGCATTACACAAAAACAGAAATATAGACTGTGGTGGTTTGAATGAGAATGGCCTCCATAGGCTCATATGTTTAAATACTTGGTCCTAGTTGGTGGAATTGTTTTGGGAAGGCTTAGGAGGTGTGGCCTTGGAGAAGAAGGCATGTCACTAAGGCTGGGCTTTGAGGTTTCAGAAGTCTTATGAATTTCAAATGTGCTCTCTCTGCTTCCTGATTGCAGTTTGAGATGTAAGCTCTTTCCCACAGTGATAGTGATAGACTCTTGGAAATGTAAGTCCCAAATAAACTCTCCTTCTATAAGCGGCCTTGGTCAACTTATTACAGCAATAGAAAAGTAACTAATGCAAAGACAAACAGAGCAGAACAGGAACCTAGGACTAAATCCAGCATTTATGGCCAACTGATCTTTGATAAGGGTACCAAAAGCACAAAACGGAAAAAGAGTATCTCATCAATAAACAGTATTGATGAAACTAGTCATGATATTAGATGCTCGTCTACTCCATATCAAAAAACCAACTTGAAGTAGACTAAAGATTTAAACATAGCCCGCAAGACTATAGTGATAATATGAGAATACACAGGGTCAAGCTTCTTGATACCAGTCATTTGGATACAGACCCCCAAAGTACAGGAAACAAACCAAGAACAACAGATGAGTGGGGCTTTATCCAACTAAAAATATCCTGTCCAGGCAAGAAAACAGTAAACAGAGTCAAGAGACAAAGCCTGGGAGAAATATATTTACAGGCAATATAACTGAGAAGAGGGAATGTCCCAAACCCGGAAAACAGACTGCATGTGAAACTTCCATGTACCTGTGAGATATTTTGATATATCTGTACACTGTAGAATAATTAGATTAACTAATATATTCAATACCTTTAGTACTTAATTTTAGTGAAAACATTTAAACTCTTACCAGTGTTCTCCTATAGTGTGTCAGAATTAACCATATCTACCCTGCAATATGATAGAGCTTTGAACCTGTCCTCTTGCCTAACTGAAATCTGTCTGTGTATCCTAAGTCATTAAATTTAATTCTGATTAAATGGCCTGATTTTTGAAATAGATAAAGACCCTAAAAAGATATTTCTCAAAAACTGACCAAAATGGCCAACAGGTAAACAAAAAAATGTTCTACAGCACCAATCATTGAGGAAATGCAAGTTAAGACATGAAGGAGTGCTGTTAGAGAGACGGCTCAATGGTTAAGAGCACTTGTTACTCTTACATAGGACCAGATTTGATTCCCAGAACCCACATGGTGGCATCTATCTTCCATATCTCCAACTGCAGGAGACCTGACACCCTCTCTGACTGCTACAGGCACCAGGTATGCACACAGTGCACATACATTAAATAAATCGAAAAACATAATAGCCACAGTGAGATATCAGTTGGGGGTAATACTGTTATCAACAGGACAACAAATAACAAGTTTTGGTGAGCACACAGAGAGAGTGATATCCTTACACATTGTTGTGAATTAGTGGTGAGCACAAAGAGGAGGTGATATCCTTACAGATTGTTGTGAATTAGTACACTTGTTATAGAAATCAGTATGGAGTTTTTTCAAAGTGTCAAAAGTAGAATCGCTATATAATTCAGCAAACTCCTTTAGAGGATATATATATATTGATATATATATTGATATAGTTATATAGTTATATATCATATGTATTGTCATATGTATCATACACATCATATCATACATATTGTTACATATGTCATGTATATAAAAAATATTGTCATATATATCATATGTATTGTCACATATATCATATATTGTCATATATATGATACATATATACCAAACTGTTTTATGAAAAAAGCACATATTATTTTTTGTCAACTTAAAGAATCTATTGACAAATGAACTAGTAAACAGAGTATGCTACGTTGACAGAGGTGCCATGAACAAAACAGTCTGCTTATACACAGAAGCAAGGCAAAGCAATGACAAGGAAGAGCGGAGAGTTAGACAAAGGCAAAGAGGGAGACAGGGTGATGGCTAGAAGGAAAAAAATACCCAGCAAAAATTTTCTATCCAAATGAATACCATGTGCATGGGGGAAAGAAGCAGCCCTCCATTTACGGAACAACTACACTGGAGCAGAAATAGCCCTAGACGCTTGACAGAGCTTTACAAAGCCAGTCTTCTCTAGAGAAGGCTCCTTGTTCTTAGTGGTCAATACATTCCCAGGACATCTTTTAATAATGATAAACTCACAGAGGAAAAATACCCCTACACCCTAGGAAACAAGCAGTTCACAAGCAGAACAGTCCTGTGAAAAGCAGATAAGCCAAGACTAGGGGTGTTGCAATTATCAAGTCTAAATTACAAAAGAACCCCCTTTGCTGTGTTTAAAGAAACAAAGTTATAGTCTGACAATACCTACAGGGAACCAGAGTCTGGAGACAAACACTAATGATTTGAAAAGAAGGCAAGAAGAAGATCCAGAAACAATTGTTTAAAAAAACACAAAAGATTGACAGCTTGCTTTAATAACAGCTTAGATCATGTTGAAGAGAGGATTAATAGAAGGATCCAAAACTGATCCAATATAGCAAAGAAAAACAAGAGAGAAATATAAAAGACACTATGTAATAGGGAGGAAGAGGTTCAAATGCATTTGTTCAAAGTCCCAGAAAGGAGAGAGCAGGAGAATAGACAGAAGCAAGCAATCCTCAGAGAAGGTTTTCCAGAATCAACAGAGTGATCACAGATACTCAAAGGCTCAGTGAAACCCTATGGTTATAGGAGTGGTCAGTGCATTCCAATCACATATCTTTTTAACAGTGATACACTCACATAAAAACAGACACCCAAGAACCCTAGGAAACACCTCACTCCTAGGCACGTCACAGTGCAACTTCATAAAATAACAAGCAAAACATCTTAAGAGTAGCCAAGGAGAGGCTACCTTCAAAGAGTAGAATTTGGCTTCCTGAAAGTCATAGAGGAGGCCAAAGACAATGGGATGTCATCTTTGATGTTTTCCTTTTTTAATGTGCATGTGCTTTTTGGCTGCATGTGTGTTTTTCCACAGCATGTGTGCCTGGTACCTGCAGATGTGAGAAGAGGACATCAGGTCCCTTGGCTCTAGAGTTACAGACAGTTGTGAGCCACCATGTGGGTGCTGGGAATTGAACCTTGGCCCCCTACAAGAACGCATGTGCTCTCAACCACTGAACCGTCTCTCCAGCCCCATCTTCAATGTATCCAAAGAAAACCATTCCCCATCTAGAATTAGATTCTTGGTGAAAACATCTTTTTTAACATGGAAGCAAAGTAATGGTGTTTTCCAGTAGAAACTGACCTTACTACCAGCAGTAAAGCCACTTGCTAAGGACAATTCTAAAGACTGCTCCTTGGGAAAAAGAGTGGACAGCCCAGATAAATGATGAGCTATATGAAGAGAGAACAGAGGAAGTGACAGAGTGGAAGATCAATCTACATGACCATGATGCTCAAATGCTGGCCTATAAGCCTGGAGGTTTAAAAGGCAAGGGAAAAATGGGTGACAGTTGAGGTCTTTGAATCATTCGGGAAGGGTACATGGGTGTTTGTTAAGCAAATTTAGACGTTGGTGAATGAAATGTTTGCACTGTAACTTCCAGGGAAGCCACTGAAAGAACACTGGAGAGCACAATTCAGTAGAGAAAAAAATTATATGGAATAACCAAAAGGACAAGAAGTAGAAGAAAAAGAAACAAGATGAGCAGAGCCAATGGTCTCCCAACCCAAATCTATCACAGATAATATTAACTATAAATTAACTAAATATCCCAGCTAAAGGTCATTTTGTCAAAAGAAGTATAACAGAATTTATGCCATTTTCAGAAGACACATATGAAATATAACACAGGGAGTTGAACATTCTAAGACAGGAAATAAAACATAACATGGGTACCCACAAAGTTGATACAGATTATTAATGAGTACACATACATACATCTACAAAGATATGTTGACAATATACACATACACATGCAACATATCTATGCAATGCAGAATATTTTCATTAAGATACTGACAGCTGTGTCCTGAGCAAAAGGAAGGATAGAAGTAAACAAATGAAGAAGAGATTGGAGGGATCAGAGAAATGAAAGGGTATTGAAAAGTCAGTAGAAGATGAAAATGAATGGGAAGGAAGCAAGGAAGCAAGGAAAGAAGGAAGGAAACGAGCAAGCGAACAAGCAAGCAAGCGGCAGGTGAAACAGTCCTCGGGCAGGCCAGAGCATGGGATGTAGTGTCTAAATGGAGGGCCTGGCCTCGGTGGGAATACTGCCAGTACGTTGCAAGAAAGTGGACATACGGATGTAGATGCCTCCTAGATCTGATACTGAGGTCTGAAAAAACTACCTTCTGGTAGCTTCTGTGGTCTCAGAAAATGGGATCACAATTATCTTTGGAAAGCAAGGGAAGAAAGGATATACTGGGGATGTGTGTAGAGACGAGCATGAGAGATAGGCCTCTGGTATTCTCTAGCATCTTAGTCCAATTTGGGAGGGAGGGAATTCATGAACAGGGAACTGGGTGAGCATGTCAGAACCCCCTGCAATGGACAGTCATAAGGTTAGGACAGTGCTTACTTCCCTCAGCTACCTTCCTCTGGGTTTATTAGCATGAGGGGACCATCTGTGGCACAAATAAGCACTCTAAGGATGGAGGAGTTGAAGGATCTTTGCTAAATGACTAAACTCACCTTCTTTTGGCTTCATAGGCACACACAGTAACCACCTTGTTTTCTGTTGCTGCTCCCTGGGGTCCTGTGGCTTCCCATAGGCTCATTCTAACTGATGCAGCTGGTGCTACACAGCCCAAGCCAGAGTGTTTCAACACAGCATCTTCTATCATCTGTCCCTAGACACAAAGTCCACACCCAGCTCCTAAGGGCATATCTGTGTTCTCCAGGCTCATCATACCCTCAGTCCAAATTAGCTTGTGACATGAGCCCATCTACACAAGTCAAATGACATTGGCTTCTGGGTAGTCAGAGGTGACACCATAGCTCACAGAGCCTAGCTGTGATTTCCCAACTCACAAATGTGATGCTTGGGCTGGCCTGGCCCAAAGCCTGTGTCCTCAAACAGCAGCTAAGGGAATATGTAAGTAACCTGGGATTCTCATAGCATAGAGCCTGGTTTCCAAGATGGTGTGTCCTGGGAAGAGGTCTAGCAGAGTTAATATGCCAAAAGAACCAGGCCTTGGGTTGGGAAGATAGCTCAGACTGAAAAATGTTTGTCACACAAACATGAGGACCCGAGTTCAGGACCCTGACCAGCCTCAAGCACTGAAGACTCAAGCACTACAGATTACACCTATGATCTCAATCCAGGAGAGATGGTGACAGGAACATCCTGTGGTTTGCTGGCCAGACTAGCTAGCTAAAGCAGAGATTTCCAAGTTGAGTGAAGGAGTCTTGCTTTTAAAAAAAAAAAAGAAGAAGAAGAAGAAGCAGAAAGCAACCAAGGAAGATGCCTGATGCAAACCTCTGGCTTCCACATGCACATGTTGACATGCACTGTCATACATGTACACATACCATAATAGAAAGCCAGGAAGCCTACTGACCTAGCCCTGTGTATTAGCCTCCTGCTGCTGCTATAGCAAGCTTCCTTGAACCTGATTTCAGGACAATACAAATCTAGTATCTTACAGTATCACAGGTCAGAATCTCAAGTGGGTTTCACTGGACTAAAATCAAATTAGCCAATCTGCTTTGCTTCAGGAAACTAAAGAACTTGAACCTTGTCTCTTCAAGCTCAAGAGGCTACTTTCCTTTCTTGACCCCATGGCCCCTTCTACTCCCCTTCAAAGCCAGCAGCAGTGTCTTCACATCTGATTTCTTGACCCCTCTTAAAAGGGATTATATTGAATTCACTTTTTAAAAAATAAGTTTATTTTCCCATCTTAATCTTTTTTTCATTGTGAACCTAGGCTTCAATGGCTGAGCTATCTCTCCAGCCCCCATCTTACTTTCTTCACATCTGCTAAAACCCTTCGCTATGTAACTCAAGGCAGTCATATGTTACAAGGCAAATGTCTGGGGCAAGGGGAGAGAACCATATGCTACCCAGCACATTGGAAGCCACAGGCTATCACTTCCACCTCCCATAACATGTCCAAGTTATCGCAGCCAGCCCTGATCTGAGAGGAGGGGCAAAGGCTGTGGGACTCAATGGAAGGGTACAAATTAACTCAGTGGAAGGATAGAATTTGTGTGTGGTTTGCAACTGTCACAGCACCTCTTCCTGTAGCTGAGAGCTACACTCCTATCTGTGACTTGGGAGAATGGAGGCAGAGAAGCAGACATCTGAGAGGGAGCAGGAGACGTACTCGGGACAGTCTTATCTATGCCAATGTTAGTGTCATCTAAAACATTATAAATCCTCTTGTTATGTATGGATGACATCAGGCAGATCACTTTTTATGTGTCTGTATCCCTAAGTGAAAGCTAGGCTTGAGCTGGACAAGTTTCTCATTTAGGGAGTTCTTCAGGAACACCCCTGGCCACAGCATATAAATGCCCCATGCCTGTGTCAAGTCTATAAGGTTCAAATCAGTGCAGTACAGGAAATGGAAGGACGCAAAGAAAAAAATCATTGAGCTGTTAGTACATGGATGAGAGAATCAGTGAATGAGTACCACTCCCCAGCCCAACCCCAGCCCCATACCATGAATGCTCCCTGTGCTGTTTAAGTTGGAAGAGTGTTTCTTCTGTTGAAACCAGGCATTATTAGTAAACAACCAACTGAGGGAGCTCGACACAGCTAAATTGCAGGCTTCTTTGGAAACAGGCCTGAATGGAACGTATTAACATCATTGTATTTTTCATGGTTAAGCTGTTAAATATCAAACTGTGCTAAACGCTAGCTCTCTACACCGTGGCTGAACCCAACTACCCGTTATATCAGTTGACTAAACCGTCAGACTTGGGGCAGTCAGCAGTGGAATGGATGTGTTTATAAAATATCCTGAGGTATCCTGGCTCAACATCAAGAAGCAAAACACCCCCTTAGAGTGTTAAAAAGCTTCTATTAAAAAGAAAGATTGACAGAGGGGTGAACATGAGAGTAATTTTTAAAAGGAAAGCCAAAATACTGTGGAAAAGAACATAATACACTGCAGGGTTTAAGTGAGTAGTCGTGGTCTGTCTTTCTCACTGTTAATTCAATCATTTTTACCTTATCATTGAACCATTATTTAGAAGACTGGACACTAAGTTTTGCCCAGTTAAACTGACAGTCGACTTTTGTTCTCTTTCTTCTTTGACTTTGAGTATTTGGAAAGTTTTGTTAAATTGCAGAAAGTAAGCAAAACTGTCATAATTTTTTGCTAAATTTTATATAGAGAGAATTTGCACTGAAAACTTCAGGATGGGACTGATAGCTATCTTTGTGCGTGAGACTGTTTTGTGCAGATGTGGGTATGTACACATGTCTATGTGTTTGGGGAATTACATGTGTAAATGCATGTGAAAATAAGGTGTGCACATGTGTGGGTGTGTACGTAGAGGCCAGAGGTTAATGTTGAATGTCTTTGTCAACTCCTCTCGAACCTGTCCTTTGAGACATGATCTCATTGAACCTAGAGCTTGCCCATTTAGTTAAACTGGTGGCCAGTAAGTTGCAGTCTCTTTGTCTCTATTTCCTTAGTACTGAGATTACACAGACCATGTCTGGCCTTTTTGAGTACTGGAATTACACACACACACACACACACACACACACACACACACACACACACACACACACACACACACACACACACAGTGCCCAGATTTGCAGTACTAGGATTTAGGTCCTCATGTTTGTGTGACAAGTGCTTTGCCCACAGAGCCATCTCCTTACCCCTGCAGGTGTCTTATATGACATGTCTGAAATGCCCCACACAGACACAGCCTAACACCCCAAGAGTACATTGCTTGAATACCATTGGCTGTTATTACTACCTGATAAAAATCAAATCACAAATTCTTGTTTGAGTTCTGGCTACTTGAAATAATTAAAACTAATGAAGCATTCATTACCAAATGGTTTCCTCCACATGACAAGATTATTGGAGGTGACGCCAGCTGTCCTTGCCACCTCCTTCATGCTATGCTTCACTCTTACTCTGAGCCCTTCTGAATAACAGGTAATCATTTTCCCTCTCTAAATACATTTTCTAATGGTAAGAGCAATATGTGCTCATTATGGGAACATTATAAAATATAAAGCAATTAAATAAAAGAATGAGAAACCTCCAGAAGAATTCATTTAAATCCTCTTCCTGTGTAAACTCCCATTCTTATTTCTTAAGCCAGAAGACATTAGAATTGGAGCAACAATAAAAATAAAGCCAGAAGTTGCTAGAGTGATATCTCAGTGATTTCTCTGAGAAGCATCTTCTCACCAGCCCCACCCCCAGGACCCCTACAATGCCTGCACCTCAACCAGCATGCACTCTAACCACTGACATCAGCACCTCAGGCCAGGATAACTCTGGGTGGCAAGCAAACCTCATGTAATGACTGATTATGACACTGACAAGCCAAATGTGTAGAAAAGAAAATGATATGTGAGCCCAGTGAAGGGAGAGAAGGTCTCCACACCTGATCAGAGGTGCTGTGGATGCATCTGAGTGGAGGAGGACACCAATGGCGGCAGCAGCTCAAAGGCAGGAAGCCCAGAGGGAAGGCACAGCGGGAGGAGCCTGGTCCCAGGGGCAGCTCATGAGGAGCCTCTGCAGCCCGTTCTGAAGTCAGCACAAGATTCAAACCAGGGCTGGGAGACAGCGGTCAGTAAAGACTTGAGTTCAATCTCCACAGTCCATGGTCTTTGGTTTTGGTTTTGGGTTTGGGTTTGAGTTTGGTTTGGTTTGGTTTGGTTTGGTTTGGTTTGGTTTGGTTTGGTTTGCTTGCTTGCTTGCTTGCTTGCTTGTTTCAAGGGAAAAAGAGGGCAGTATATGGTGGCATGCACTTAGACTGATTTCAGATCTGGGAAGGGAGAGACAGGTGGAACAATGGACTTCAATGGCCAACCACCTTAACCTAATCAGCAAGTCAGGCCAATGAGAGACCCTGTTTCAAAAAAGCAAGGTGGTCAGTGCTCCCGAGGAATGACATCTGAGATTGACCTCTGGTCTCCATTTGTGCCTGCACCTGTACACACACAAAGACACAGACACACACAGAGATACACACACACACACACACACACACACACACACACACACACGGTGTGTACCAAATGGATCTTTATCAACATTTTCATATAGGCCATATCAAAGAATTGCAGAAAATTAAATGTATAATACATCTTTAGACTCCACCCATTAAGGACTCTTTAGCCATGTTTGGTCTTGGTGCTCAAATTACATGTTTATGTTCTGTCTCTTTTTCTTTTTCTCCCTACTCATCCCCTCCTCTCTTTGCACACTGACTTCATTCTCTAGCCATAGACAGACTGTGTACAGGGCAGGCTTTCACAGTCCAGTGCTCTCATAGCTTACTGACGTGTGTCTAGTAGAAGAACCACAGATGTCTCTTTGAACCTCAGTTTGGGAAAACACTGCATCCTCAAACTAGGCTAGGTGACAAGGAGGATGTGATACTGGGGTGACCCACATTAGATCACATGTCCCACTATGAGGGCAGAATGAAGTAAAAACCACCAGGATCACAGGAGGTAAAAAGGCACCCTCCCAAAAGAGGAGGGGGACAGGAGAGTAGCTCTGACCCACACCATCTGTAACTACCCAGTTTCTCTCAGATAACGCCTTCTATCTCATCAATGGGGCTGCATCATGAAGTCCCCCAGACAATCTCCAGGCAGGTCTATATAGGTAGATGGCAGCTCTTCTGTAATTTGCAATGCTGAGAAATAAATAAAAATATGTTCAAGTCAGCCTTAAAGACCCCCTAACAGTCAAGGATGCCCCCCACACATTTATAAGACAAACCCCCTGAAATGTTCTGAAACAGAGCAGAGGTGCCAACTGCTGCCGAGCCTCAGCCCCAAGTATGAAAGTCACCTGGTTGAGCCTGTGTCTTACATTAGCATATTTGAAATCTGGTCATTTAAAATTAGATCCTCAGTGGAGCGAGCATCCATATGGCACCAAAGATGTGCCAGGCCTTGTCCCTAAGTGTGTTCCCTATAGTAACACTAACGGGACCTATTACTGTTTCCAACTGTGGCAAGAAAGCCAGAGCCCAGGCAAGCCACACCCACAGCGAGCCAGACTTGAACTCTAGAGCCTGCATGGATGACCCCGGGGCTAGACTCAGTGTCATGGCTCAGGATGGATCGTAAAGATGGTGAGCCAGGGAACTGAAAACAAGTGACACTCTGGACCAGAGCGATCTGCAGCAGAATAAACAAACAGATGCAAGAACATAATCGAGATGCTGAACTGTCAGCTCAGCAGCACACGCTTGTCAGCGTAGCCCCAACACTGTCTAGGGAGGGTGTGAGCAGTCTGCTTTCACGAAACCAGGTTAAAGGCACATCCCACTCTCCCAGTAGGAAAGTGTCTTTTCTCCTGCAGTTGCCATGTGAACAGAGGGCAGCTTGGCTTCTAGGGAGCATCTCTCTGCAAGGTATCACTGTTGTGTCTGCCCTTTTCTTAGTGTAACCTTTATTTATTCTTTGATAATCCCATATACATATACAACATGTTTTAATCATATCTACCTCCTATTCTGCTCTCTCCTTCCCCTCCCACTCCCTCTAGAACTTTCCTTCTTCCCACACATCCCTCTCCTGCCTTCATGCCTTTCTTCTGTTTAATTAGGGTGCTTGCATGTACTTGGGTGAGTGTAGGGCTATTCATCGGGTAACGGGCATCTGACACTGCTACATAATTGAAGAAAACTGAATCCTTCTCCCCAGCAACCACTCACTGCCAAGAGTTCCTCAGCTGGGGCAGGACTCACTGGTCCCTCCCAAGCCGTGCTGGAATGTGACTGGCTAGCTCTGGCACAGGTAACCACCGTCTCTATAAGGTCACCAGTACCAGCACTCGGAGCACTTGACC